>NC_091945.1:16867317-17217817 GCF_041260155.1 Ptychodera flava | reverse complement strand
ATGTTAACCGTTCAATTTGAATTAATGTTACTGTTTTTTGCTACTTACAGTTTCATACAAAGTTCATACAAGGTCAGGCGCTTACCAAAATAATCCTCTGCTCGCATCCGAGATGCGACTTTGACTGAGGAACGCGACTTTGGTAAGCAAACTAAGAAACAAACAAACGAACGAACTACAAAGTTATCACTTGCTTACCAATCCATCTTTGTCCGTATAGCTTCAAATTTATCAAATATTAGGAGCTATGCAAATGCACATACTGATATCACGTCTTATTGTTTAACATGCAGTTCAATTTACTGTAATTATAATTTATGTCTTTTTGTTTATATTCTACGGTTTTTACAGCAATGAACTTCAAATGTATTTCCACAACACAAAGGAAGATAAACCGCCATAAATACTCTATTTTAAGAGCGTCTTCTGTAAATTGTTTGTTTTTGAATCCATTATTTCAAATGGAGCGATAGAAAGGGGAAATTTCATTTCATTGACGAAATGTTAATTTTCTAGCAAGACTGCGCCTTCAAGACATTCTAAAATCATGCAGTGATGAAGAACATATCGTAAAACATTCGTAGAATATTGTCAACCATCTCAAATTTAGAGATATGAATATGTATCGCATGTAATTTCAGCCAGGTGTCGTGCATGGGCATGACTCAACGTTTTGGAGTAACAGAAGTTAAATGCAGTAAAATATTGTTTTTGACCCACAGTTTTTTTCAGATTCCAAGTTCACCACCTTTCTAAACTAAAGAAATAGTTTAAAACACAATATGAAGAATGGTATATCATGTTTAATGAGCGCAATCTCAAGTAGGTCCTATATGAATATGAAATATATAATGAGTTATTGGTATATGATTAGCATAGATAAACAATACTTATTATGCTTCCCATAAATGAATACTAATAATTTGCTCATCTTACATTGGATGTAAAATGATTACAACACAACCTAGACGTCTGAATAAATCCCCTTTTTTCGGTTTGTGGTAGAACGCGCCTCGGGGACAGATAGTCGGACTCTCAAATTATACAATTTTTTTCTGATCTACCACTTGTGGGGGCTCATTTTATAGCCCCTTGAGAAAGAAAAACTTTCACCGGCTTAGTTTTTCGAATATCCGCCATATAATTTTTCCCCGATGAGTTAACACAGGAATGGCGGCCATTTCGAATTTCAAATATTCCAAAATGCACGGTGATCCCCGACTTTTATTGTTGATTTGGTAAGAGAATGGTTGAAAGTTTCATTCAGGAAA
Source organism: Ptychodera flava (assembly GCF_041260155.1). Lineage (NCBI taxonomy): Eukaryota > Metazoa > Hemichordata > Enteropneusta > Ptychoderidae > Ptychodera > Ptychodera flava. The sequence goes on along the minus strand of NC_091945.1, from coordinate 17,216,546 downwards.
GTTTGAACAAAAGTTTAAGTTTTTCACTTTTGAGGCGCATACTACCTTAATGATCGTTATTTCACGCTTGCCATGACTGTCGATAGCAGTCAAAAGGGTAAGAATTCAAACCGTGTGAATAGTACCTTATGACCCGATAAGAAACCACTGTGTTTTATCGGAAACGTTGCAATTACCGCGACAATGCTCATGCGCAATGGAATTACGTGTCATTAGGCAAGCTAATCTGAAATCCTTAACCTGCAATGGTAAAGAGCCCATTTTATGTTTTCAATAAAAATATTACGCATACTATCCGATCAATTTTCAAGGTTTGGCCAGATGACGATATTAGAGGCAATTATACATGTCTAATTGTCAAGGGGTTTCTTTTATCGTGCCGTTTAATGAAAAAAAATCCTTAGATATCACCCTTTTGAAAAAACTATATGGTGAAGATCGTTTTTGTGAACATAACGCTCCACAGAAGGTGAAGGCATCCAGGTACTGTGCAGGTTATCCTTATCCTAGATTTGTTTTCATCCGGTGTCAGTTCATATTTTCTTGACCATGTGCAAACAGCCATAGCGGCAGAAACAGATGTTAAGTCGTCGTTGGACTCTAAACAGTCGTCGGAACTGCGCCTGTGCGAGCTTCTTGTTTACAAACAATGTATTTCGTGCACGATATCTAGATGCACCTCATCATCATAGCTGCAACGTTTAAATTATACGATGTAGATTATGACTGACATGTTTTAACTTTCATCAATCACCATCGTACCTTGAATACAGTATTTACATTGGTCGTATGGGTCCCATACGACCTTTGAGCGCAGTTCCAATGACTGTATCCCTTCAATATCAGTCATTGACAGTGGATATTTTCTTTGTATTAATAAATCTCCAGATTACAATATATTCCATACACAGCGTTGAAACACATTTTAATTGTATGTGATAAAGTCACATCGACGCATACGTATATGAATAGCTTTCCTTTCGTAAGCAGTTTTGGTCACCAAAGACTCGTGACAATGTGACATCTATGAAGAAACTATACCCACAATTAATGATGAACACAGACTGTAGGGGCCTAGTCCTTTAGAAATGCTGTATCAGCTTTGTTACGGCTATGTTTGCAAGAATATTGTGAGCGTGCCTGAGTCAATCACTACACTCATCCGATAAAACGCAATCATCATGATCAGTCAATTTAAACATTACTTTCGATAACTATCTACTAATTGTACTAACCGTACACGCTGTTCTGCGCAGTCGCTTCGCCTACATGACACTCATCAATCCAGGATTGTAAAATACTGTGAATCTTATGCCATTTTTTGTGTCTTTCAAGAACTCCGATGGACGACGTCAAAATAGTGCATTCAAGTTTTCCTTCCCGTACATGTATTATCTTCACTCCTCACACAAGCCTATCGGCGTTTGCACTCTTTGAAAATTGCCGAATTATGCAGTATGAAATACATGTAACCAAACGCCCTGTGGTGCTATTGCAAACCGGCAAAGTCATTGTCGTGTGTTCCGATGCAACGTTCAATGCATCGATGCTTTCGTCACGTTCGGGAAAGTAGTCTCTTTTTTACTCAACGTAAATCGTTTCTCATACAACAGAAAATAAACTTGACCTTTAATTTTACCAATTCTCAAGACGATTGACCAAGACAAGACAGAGCAACATCGTTTAACGCTTGCTCAAAGGTCAGTTGTATGCGTGACACTGTAGTTGAGAAATGCACAGTGAAAATAGCCCAAATCGATCGATGGCCTATAAACTGTCCTTAAAAAGATCATAAATTTGCTGAAGGGGAATGAACAAAAGTTTTGCTTTGATCTCCATGGTAACGCCCTGTCATGCTGGCAACAAGACGTTACACTGAGGGAACGACCATTACACGTTAGGGGTTGTCGATGTAAATGAAGAGGGACCTATAAAATAGACTGGGGGAGGGAAATCTTTTTTCCATCTTAAGTAGAAAGTGACCTTTAAATTGAGTATCTTTGTTAATTGTCAATATTTGGGATATGAAAACTATCAACTTGAACTCAACTGCTGCAGTCCCAATTTTTGCCGAATGCTTATAAACTCAAAATTATTTAATGAATCCAGTTTTCCAATGCTTAAGATTCGTCCTCAAAAGTAAGCATTGCAAAAGTGTTGGTATACAAAATGACCCCAGCTGCAAAGGTCACCTGGATTGCGATACAAACTGTTGATATCAGAAAACCGCTGATCGCTAGTCCAGATGTGAAATACCATATTAGCACAATTCATGTGAGTATATATACTCAAGTGTGTTTTTGTCTTCTTTATTTTCTCAAGAACAAAACATTATAATTTCTCATTAAAATTATCACGGCAAACTCTTCCACTTGCTCATTGGCAACCCCTATATCGGAGGTCATTCACATATGGGTCAATAAACTGCTATACACCTTCATGTAATCGCAAGGTGAACTGTCAATGCGATTAATTGTGTTACAATAGACAACCCGTTATCAGAATGAGTGAGACCATCTTCACATACAGCCACTGTCATCGCCGAGGTCATCGACCAGCACTCGGGTGGTTGTAAGCACTATATCCTGCATGCAACCAACGGCTGTGCCAGCAAACATTTAGATGCAGAAAGGGGCTTCCATGCTTGTTTCTTTATACATTCATTTATCTGTTTATTGAGGCAGTTCATTTTATCCATAATCCATGGACGGAACCCTAAGTACAGGATGAGGTGTTCATTAAAATATCCCTGTGTGAGGCAGAAACAATGGGACGCATCGTTTCTCAGTTTATAGGAACACAGAACGGGAGTGATACTGAGACCACCGTCACCTGTGTTCTATTCCGCTCTGGGCCTATGCGCCCCACAGACGTGTGTACATATAGTCAATGGGGCGCGTAGACGCAGAGCGGAATAGACCACAGGTGACTGTGCCGAGACGATGGCTCTGAGACTTATCATCTTCTAACAGCAAAGCCACGTGTTCATACCTAGGTCTGAACTCATTGTCCTGTAAATTGCATGGTCATGGTATTACAGTAGGGCATGTTCCCCGTGAACGCTTGCCAATTGTATTACTCCCACATTTACCATCAGGCAACTTATATCTGGAATTCATTTCGGCAAGATGTAAAGGCTCGCCATCACCACATTCTGGATATACTTGTACCAATGCATAGCAGCGAGTATCTGACATGTCTGCACTTGACCTTTTCTCAAGATGATCAAAGAAAAAACCCAACAGTGTAAACGTTTGAAGAAACTTCAAACACGTGCAAATGTAGTTCTTCTTCTCGGATACTTTTTAATCGACCAAGTCAGACTTCTGAGAATTAATCCAAATGGTGAGACAAACGTCCGTTGTTAGAGACAAGGGACATCGAAACACTGGTTTTAACGGGAAAAGATATTCTTTATTTTAGTAACTTACACTATATATGGGAATTTGGCTTGTATTAGTACAGAATTGGGCCATGTCTAGAAGTCAGGTCTTGAGACCTGATATTTACTAATCTACAGTCGACTTGTGAAATCCATTAATCGATCCCTAAGTTAGCAAAGGACAACGAAGCGAATCCCAATAAGACGATGAGTCATCTGGGAATTCACCTCAGACGCTTGTCTGCACGGTAGCGCTGTTTTTTTCCAACGCACGGTGTTTGTCACACCCATGAACAATTCAACAATCTTCGCACTGAGTTTCGAACATACTTTACAGGTAGCGCCCTCAAACTGTAGACTTACGAGTAAGAAAGTTCTCTGAAAGACCGAATCAATATTTATTATCTACGGTCTTTGATCGTGTTGCATTTATATTGTAATATCATGGTTAATCGCCCTGCGCCGGTCACGTCTTCACGTGTCCGTAATTCTGTCATTTAAGTGACCATTGCTTGACGACGGCGCTCTGATTTCATTGCAAGCTCATAAAGAAGCGACGAAATCCGTAGAAACACTCACGTGAACAGTATAGGTTATATCAGCTTTTCACTTGCTTTCACATTAATTAACTAAATAAAAAGTCGTAATCAGTCAGCTAACGAATCTATATCGATGGAATTAGAACGGCATCAAATACAAATTGAGAATATTATTTCTTTCTTCTTTTTAAAATGTCATGACCAAAAAGTCGGAGGTCATCATTGTTCACAAACCCGCTGACAGCACATGTTTTCACTCTGTTCCGGTCGCTACATCTTCAGAATATTTACACCCGGTGCTTTCTGGAGGTGACCAACTCTGTGTTTGTCAGGCGAATGTGACTTTGATTTCCACTGACTGACGAAAAAGGCTCTCCAATCATGACTGAAAGTAAGCCTAAAAAATAAAAGTAAAATTTTGAGCTGTATTGATTTTATTTGACGTTGTGACGACGAATACACATTGATGCCCCGGTAAAGGTATTTTCACTGGAAAGAATATTGAGAAGACAGCTTAATACACAGCTACCGAGAGAGTTGACGTCTGGAATAATAGCGCCCCCAACCATAGCAAAAAACGTGACTGTTAAATAGTCGGTCTGAAGAAGACAGCAGTCTGTCTTAAATATGCAATTGATTAGGACAAGATAATATGAAAAATCAGTGTTTGGTATCGACGCACGATTAATTTGTGTACGGGGGGTTTTATAGTTTTAAAAGCATACAAATGAGCAGTGTTAGAGTACTTCGGTATCAAACTATCTCCGACGCTAAATCAACCGTGCTGATACAAAAACCGATAAATTTCCCGCGGGGGGTTGCGACCATCGTAGCATGGTGCTGAACGATTTAGACTGCAGCGGTAATCTTGTGTTTGTTACATCGAGGGAATTCACAAATGACCGAGCACACATCATCGGAAGTCGGGAAGGGTGGAAATTACGGGCTTGATGCCCGCACTATCACGTGACGACTCAGACTGAAGATATTCCCTGAGTGGAAGGGAAATAGTTCGCATGAAGAACGATTTGAAATCTTTTAGATATACGAATTCTTATTGGCAGGAACACTGACACAAATAAGTTGAAGTAGAAAAGAAACCATTTACGACGTCTACAGCTAAAATATGTGTTTATTTTGGCCTAACTCTGTTGAATCAGTGCAAAGGGTAATAATAATTGGCATTCAATCTGTAATTTAAGTACAATTTCTGTGGGGAAATAGTTCAACTATAGTATACAGGTTTCAATATTTGTGATTTGACGACATGTCATATATTGAAAGCTGACGCACTGGATGTCTCACATGCTATGACGATGAAATTGCACTGTGGATTAACCCGGAAAGTAAGTGTGTAAAAAGATGATGGGGAGAATAAGAAATGAAGAAGATGGAGTGACTAAAAGATACAGTGGTGTGGAGAGAGAGAGAGAGAGAGAGAGAGAGAGAGGAGAGAGACGAGAAGAGAGGGGAGAGAGAGAGAGAGAGAGAGAGGATGCCTACGACTGACAGTCAATGAGCTAGCATTCCAAGTTTAGTGTGCCCAGGCAATGTCAGTCAGTAACCACGACCATAGGTCAATGACCAGAGCAATGCCGGCCAATGACCAGAGCAATGCCGATCAATGACTAACACACAATGCCGGTATATGGCCAAATTAATGTGAGGCAAACTGTCAGAATTATTGAAGCAAGCGACGTCGATCCATGCCTATTTGACATCATTCGATGGCGAACGTAGTCTAGGTAAATGACTTACTGGGTGGTCGTCATTTACGATGCCCGACGAAGAACCATGCAACACCTGTCAGGGACCCTGAGCAATGCAGGTAAATGACCGACGTCGTACAAGGCAATGACTCTGGAAAAACCGGTGATTGACCTTAAGCGATGCCTGGCAGCTCGCTCAATGTCACACAATGTAGGACAATGACTCAGGCGATGCCTGGCGATGATCCGAGCAGGAAGCGGAAGTATTTTACTCAATAGATTAAACGATCGGCACACACATGACACTGGGAAATTTGTTCCCTGCCCTTTGTATAAAACGCAGATGGTGAACTGAATCGTAAAATGAATTCCTTTAAATGCGGACTCAACGTCAAACTCTCGCCCAACAAACAACACGTGGCACGATTTACTGTTCATACTTCTAATTTATTACATCTTTACTCCAATCCATTGTTCTACAGTTATCGTTCTCGTACTATACATATGTACAAAGGAAACAACAGCCATTGCAATGACATACACACTTCGGTATTTTTTACCGCTAAGCTGTCCAGGCATTCTATCTGTCCCGAAATCGATCGCTCCGTGTTTTGACAGCAATGCAAAGGTATCTATTATGGCAATTAATCAATTATGTACAATATTGGATGAAAAAAAACACAGCTTACGAAAAAAAAATCTGTAGCAGAATGTATCTGATGAGAATCGATCATGAATCTGCAGATTTTAGCAAATTTGAATACAGCTACAATTCATGTTTTTTCCCTGTCACATTATCGCCCACAGAAAGGAACTTTAATCGTTAACTCATATACTCACAACTTCTTATTATTAAAAAAAAATAAATGCAAGACTTGTAGAATCTCAAGCAGATGTATATTACTTATCATAGTTGTCAGCGATAGACAGTGGATTTTGAGTGATTTGAACAATAATGTACGTGATAAGAGGTTACAGATGGCAAGCAACTGTGGATACAGAAATACGTGTCAGGGAAATTTAACTGTCTGTTGTTGAATCGCCGTCGCAATAATGGTAGAGTAAGGACTATATTGTGAATTTTAAACAAATCATCCGCAGATGCTACAAACATTGCAAATGAATAAGTTGATGCGACCTTACACGCCACGACATTGAACTACCAGTTACAACACGATCCACGAACATAATGACGCTTGTCATTGGGCCACTGAAACACTCAGTCGGTAGAGTAACCTGACGTAATTATGCCAATTAAAACTATTATTTGCCGTTTACAGTATTGCTTTCGTTCAATGGTTGTGGGATTTCAAAGTAAACAGAAACAATTTATTACAAAAAGAAATGCCCAGCATAGATGGATGTGACCTTAAAGTCCTGTGACTTTAAAAATTCCTTTTAATGCTGAAATGCGTTCGTCCTGAAAATCTCTCGCTTTACGACGACCGCTTTATCTACAGTCAAATTAAGGAATGATCTTTCATATGTTATGCGAATTCAAGGCGTGAACAACACTGCAACCCTTTCATAGTATTTTAATTACTCAACTCTGTCTTTGTGTGGTCAGTCTACCAAACTGTCGAACCATGACGTCACCGATTGCAAAAAAAATACTTTCAAACATATTCTGATATATCCCCCTATTTTGTTTACTTTTGATATCAAAGATCCTGATTTATGACCCTCGAACCCTATTTCATGTTTCTTCAGCTTGCAAAGAATAACCCGATCTCTTGCTTGATGGAAATATGGTTACATTGAAGCTTGAAAGAACGAGCTGTCGCTTTTGATTGGCTGGGACGGGACACTCACAGTGCAGTGATATTTACAATGTAATGTAACTTAATATCTATCGTTACACAAACATGGCTAAAGTTGTGTATTTCCCAGTCTTTAATCACTAAATACTTTTTAACACAGAGAGACAGGTAGAGCTGAAGAAATATGTGCTCTTTCCTATTTATTGCAGAAATCTTCTCTGTTTAGGGGGGCCTTTCGATATAAATAAATACAAACACCCCCTAGATTGATGATGCATACTAATATGGCCTAGGCACAGTCAAGACTAAATTATTCACTGTTTAGACGACCACCTTCCCCTGGTATTGCTCTTAATTTCATATTTCAGTTTACATATTTCTTTTGATGACGTAGCCACAGGAAGAATGTGGTTGTGAATTGCTATGGCAACAGAGAAGAGACTCAATGGTAGCCAGGGAAATGAACTTATGAGATGATATCTTGAGGGTGATTGTCGTTTGCGATATAAAACAAAAAAAAAACACGATTGGAACTAATTTGGTATAATTGGATGGTGAAGTAATGTCGATTCACGCTGCAAATACAACCTCATCTGCTTTTTCAAGTTACACACTTCTTTTTATGAGTGATTTATAATATCGCAACATTCAGCTATAGGGCACCTAACACTTTTGAGAAATTTAAAAAATATGAAGATCCAATTATCCCAAATTAGTTCCAATCGTGCTAAAACATAATCAGCTGATCAGCGGTATGAGGAATCTTGTGGATATAGAGCTGGCAATTTGACGACGCAGATCCGGTCACCCTATACCGCCACTTTTATTGTTTTGCTCCATGAAATATTTGTTAAAAAAAGCTAACTAATAATATTTATCAGCATAGCCATTTTTACGTTGAGTGAAGTCGATTGGGCGATCGAAATCACAAATCGTTTCCGAGGCGGACGATTTCCGCGATGAGGAAATCGAGATCGGAGCACGTTGCGGCAGGATTCGATATGATCAGACGGAAGAAGTTCACTTTATCGCCAAGGGGTTGATAACCGACCATAGTGGAACCACATTCCATCATTCGAGCCTTGATGATGGGCGCCACCTGTCAGAGATAAAATCGACAAAGAAAATTAAGACGCTTTTCTAAACAAACAGGGTACGAGGGGCGATGTATTTCCCCCCACAAAACACCATTCTTTAATCCTTACAAACATGTATTCTTTTTTTATTTTATTACCAAAACAGGATGCAGTCGCTTTCTGCGTCTGTTGTCCAGGAAACATGCAAATTAGGGAAGTTGCAGGTGTGTTGAAAACTGGGTTTAGATTACCTCTCATTGTAAAATGTGAGAGAGTTATAGATCTTCATAAAGAGTGTTCGCAACTACCCCTACCATAAATTAGAATTGAGAAAGCAAATGAGAAAGTGGTGACAAAAAAACCCTGAAAACTGCGAACGTAAGCTTATGTTTATCATTGCTTTTAGTATAATTTACATATGATAACTGAATAAGCAAGTATCACAATAATTGATCAATTAATTTTAGATTTACTGCCTGTCATATGATTACATACTTAAAGGGAAACCGTCGTTGGAACTGCGCCTGTGCGAGTTTATTGTTTACAAACAATGTATTTCGTGCACGATATCTAGATGCACCTCATCATCATAGCTGCAACATTTAAATTATACGATGTAGATTATGACAGATATGTTTTAACTTTCATCAATCAACATCGTACCTTGGATACAGTGTTTGCATTGGTCGTATGGGTCCTATACGACCTTTGAGCGCAGTTGCGACGACTGTACCCCTTTTATTAAGCCCCTTTTGGTGTTCATTATCCTCGGCATATTCAGGAAAGACCCATAATGGACCATTTTCCATGCCGCACAATTTTTACGAGATCTTGCCTAACTGTGACCATTGTCTTGTAATACAGGAGAAGCAGCCAGTGATACAGTGTTGTGAATTGCACACAGGTATATTTTTTATCAGTTTTAGTATGTTCACTGGATACTTATTTTCACTGGATTGGCAACCGAGCGGTACATCCAATATCAAAACCACGCGAGATCTCGTATTGTGCGGGACATTAGTCTCGGAGAAGGAGAGGTTCACCCGTACCGGATGCTCGGGGTTTTCGTTAATTTTTTTATCAGTAAGGTATATTAGCGGCACCGCTGAGGAGAGATCTCATACAATACACTCGGTGATTTACTGACTTTTAAAGAATCTTACCCGGTGCAATCGTCTCATCTTCTCCCTTTCGTCTGTCATCTTTTGGAGGCTTGGAGGAATGTACCAGAAACAAACATTCATGAACTCCGGCTGCAACGGCAAATGCCATTGGTATGTTAGCATTGAGATGACACGGAAACGCATTTACACATGGAAATATACACATTAATGGTCACGCAGGGAATAAATATGTAACTCATAAAAACAAGAAATTGACACTAGCAACCTTGACATTGTAAAATATGACATCATTCCTTTTTACTCGTGCCACGATTAAAACGACACAGGTTCAAATAGATAAAGATCACGACACTTTCATTTAAATGAAAAGAAGTTAAAGTCAACTAGAAATCAAAATTTAACTCAAACGAAGATAAATCCAAATGGCTGCGTCTAGCTTCAACGCACTGTGCATTCTGTTACACTGTCTTTGCTTGACTAGTACTGGGGTCGAAGCTAAATGTTACGTCGATTAAAAATATGCTCATAAATTTTCAAAGACTGTGAGCAGAAATCTCTTTAGGACACACACCTCGTCCAGAACCATTTCGAAATCTTCCCTGTCCTTTATTTTCTCGTAGAAGTATCTGCAGATAAACAAAAATAAAGGCCTTCATTAACAGTACTCCGAGAAGCACGAGACGTGTCATGCGTTCGTGCAGAAGCACAAGTGTCGGCCAGCAGTAAGACACGTACCAGTCTGCGAGACAAAGAATTGATGATAAAATTTGTAAACAAGAACAGGGTACTTAACATCATCAGAGATAAATAGTAGAACGATTTTAATAGAAACAGAAGTTAGATATTTAGATTTTGATGGACAATCTGCATTCAGTACTCTCTTAACACAACGTTTACTTCTATACCTTTTGGTTGGTGGGTCGTTCACTTCTACACCGTTTGGTTGGTGGGTCTACGCGGTAGATGTACGAGCAGATTCTTTTTATGACGTAAACTGGCGTTAAGGCAGAATATGCCTCAGGGATATGTATATTCGGACTCTAATAATTTTACAATTCTTTCCTGATATACCACTTACGGGGGTTCACTTTAAAGATCTTGGAGTAAGTAACTTTTTCACCTTCTTACTTTTTTGAAAATTAATATTTTTCTTTTTCGCCATAGAGCTAATACAGGGATGGCGGCCAGTTTGAATTTAAAATATCGGTAAATGTTATATACATTTAATTCGTTTCTCTAGTACCAAATTTTCAAGGCGGCTCCCTATTTTTATCCTTGATCTGTCAAGAGAATGGTTGAAAATTTCAATGAGGAAAGTTTCCAGCAAAAGTTTAGGTCTTTCAATTTCAAGGCGCGTACTACACAAAAGGCGAACGCTTTTGCGCTTGCGCACGAAATAGTATCTCGTAGTTTCTCATAAATATCTGGGCACCAGCCTCTACAATTACAGAGATGCAAGTTTATCCCTTCTTCTGTTCTATTATAGAAGAAGCTAAGATGACATGAACCTTTGAAATAGTCCTGAGAAAGTTCCACAAATCTAATACTTAGAAACCACCAGCTATTACCTCCACCACAAACTACCACAACAACTACCACTACTACCACCACACTAATACCACTACTACTTACTTTGCCAAATCATAGACTGTGTTAATCTGCATTTCCAAGCCACTGTTGCCCTGCAAGAGAAAGAAAATCGAATAGACATTTGAATAAGGGTATCCATGCGTTCATAGGCAAGCTTATATTTATGAGGAAGCCGGGTAAGACGTTTTGCGTGTGATTTGTAAGGCTTTGTTCGGGTCAAGTCATTTGACGATCAAAGAGTCATGATTTTGGAGTAATTACTTGTGCAGTGTATTGAAACCATGATCATTGGATTTTACGGTTTATGGCGTAATCGTTACCCAGAAGTCTTTCACGCTTTGCAATTAAACGAATCTTTCATATACCAGGCGAAGGGATAAGATAGTTTGAATGTAAAAGCGTGGCGCGAAAGACGATAACTCGTCACCGTCTGACAGACAAAACACTCAGCGGATATCGCATCCCATCAAAAACTTTTTCAAACATTGCCATTTGTTCTGTGTCTGTCTAAATTGTTTACAAGGCCAAGGAGGACTTAGCCTACGGGTGTAATTATTCGTCGCCGAGCGTGAAATTGTTCCTCTCTTATGTTGAAGCCATGCATACTTTAACGCTTTTATCTATGTCCGCCATCTCTCAACCGATATCTTCATAGTTGTTCCTGGAAGCGTTATAGATGTCGGTAAATGCATTTTCTGATACTTATTCATCTTCAGATATTCTTGTAAGCAACATGATATGATTTTGCCAGAGGTAGCATCTTTATGGTCTCGTAAATTGTTTAATACATATCGCAAATCACCCAATCGTTGGACAAAGTACGTGGGCACGAAATGTTCGTTGGCTACAAATATGACACTTGTCTACTTTTCGTTCTGAGGCGAGAGACTCGAGCACCAGCAACGTTTGTAAAACGACCAAAAGTACGTATAATTCAACATAATACGTCTGTTATGTTCTTATCATTACTACCATTATAGTTATCGCTTCCGGGTCACACTTCTTGGCGTCGTTTGCGCCTGAAAAAGACACTCTTTGCAAAACGGGGCGCTTCAAACAAAATCACGTGACCCTGAATCCATTCCTTGAGAAGATGTTTATATGCACGGTGTACTTAATTGACGCGACCGCCGTTTCCATTTTCAGGGTTCATCGAACGATCCGAAGGGTGACTACCAAATTATTTCGAATAGTTGACATCGAGGATCCGTATCATTGTTGCTGAATCCACGTCACCATGGTGACCAGGTACTCAGCCCCAGGCGCGTCGAATTAGTTTGGGGTTCAATTTGTAATACGGCACGCACGATATGAAAACTAGAGGTAATTCACACTACGCGAGACTTTGATGACGAGAGAAATTAATGCTGACTATCTGATTACCCGGGGCCTCCATACAAAGAACGAGAAAAAAGGTTTATCCATGCATAGTCAGTTTGTGCGTCTTGACTGATGTAATAAAGTAGTTTTTGCAATAGATGTGAAAATGTCATCGAGTTTGTCTTGTACACTGTTTTGTCGAGTTTTTGTTTAGCTGTATTTGTTTCCTTGTAAACACTTATTTTTTCTATCAATACAAAAATCCGAACCTTTCCTCGCCACATGAGCCAGAGTTTGAAGACATCGACATGCCTGCCGCACTGTATTGCTTTGTCGCCGGAATCGTAAGATACGTCGTAATTTTTGTCTTGCTGGAACAGGTACCCGGCATTCATTGCGTTGCAGCTCTCGAGAAGCCCCTGCGAAAAGAAAAAAAAGTCAATTCAATCAGGATTCGATTGGAAAGTCAGTGAGCGACACCAGACCAGAAACGTTAGATCCATATTTCACTTTTTATTTGACATATCGCTTTATCCTGAGTGTTTTATGACATTGATCGAATCATAGAATACCCAGTCACGTCTTCACAAGGATAGTCAAAACGGGCCATTAAATGCTGCAAACACGTGACCATCCGCAGCGTATCATTCATTTTTTTAACAGTGTAGAATTAGGATCTGCCGTTTAGTATTACGATATTCGTTGATTATACATATTCACAAGAGTAAATTTTTTATCGGATGCAGGCCCATGCTGAACAATACCATTGTTCATTTCTAATTTACCTTTTTGTATTACTTCAGGCATAAATTGGTGATATTTTGAGTATAGCCCATAGCAGATGGAAGAAAATGCCACAGAAATGAAAATCGCAGCTAGGTATTTACAGATTGTGCGTAGATTGTAATGATAAAGTTAGATGTGCCATCCTACTGGTGTTGGGCCATCAGTGAGCGAGGGGTGCTTAGCCATTACTCAGCAAACTGCCTTCCGCTCTAATGCCTAGACTGCGACGCATTTTTATGGTGGCAAGCATTTGAAAACGACCAAGCAGGTAGATAGTACCGATGCACGATCAAGATAGGGGTACCTTACAGCATTAATGCCTGTTAATGCACGCTCACACACAAGGCTACCTAGCTGATCGTTACAGACCAGTGTTGATTTCCGCATTTTCATGGCAGTCCATGAAACATTAAATGAAAGTTCACACAGGAAGTTGCTAGTCATGACCAAGTTAGGGTGTCCTGACCAGCAGTAATTCCATTGGCCATGGGGCTGCGCAGGAAGTACTTACGTCATGCTTCAACAGAAGAGCTGAACACTGCAGCAAGACACCCATCAGTTTGTGCGGATTCCAAGTGACAGAGTCAGCTCTGTGAATACAAATTAGAGATCATGAAATATCAAATCGCTCATCAACGCCTTGTCATGAACACCAGCGCTCTAATTTTAAGAAAATATAAAGTCGAGAAAAGACAGGAAAATACAATAGATTGAGACTGAGAAATACGGATTTTAACTTCGTATCTTCTGAGTGATGTTTGATGTTTTAAAAGGAATGAGTACGTCCCATTCCATCCGTAACATCCGTTATTTTCTAATTATCAATCTGTTAGACATATTTGGAAGAGGTGACAGTCTAAAGACAAATATTAGTGATATATAGTATTTGATTGTCGTTTGTGAAACAGACACACTGTAATTTCTCCAAGTTCATCGTATTTACTAAAACGTCCGTGTGAATAAATAAGTGGCTGTCTAAAGTAGCCTTGATGTAAAGCACGCCACAAATGGACTAGGAGAAAGCTGCGTCTTGATGTCTGGATGCTCTAGCATTGCGAATGAGACGAGAATATTTAAAAGTAGATGGTCACACAATAAAGACTGAGCGCTGGCAAGAATTAACTTCGCTGGTTAAGAAGTAGAAAGACTGAGTGTAGACTTGACGGTGGAGCATTGGCAACCTGGGAAACAAAGAGCTACGAATATAGTAAGATTTTGACCGATAAGATGAGAAATTGGCAGCTGACAAACGAGAGAAGAAGTTCGTGCTGGTCAGATCAGAGTTGAAAATTACACGGTATTGACTGAGATCCAGTAAGTTTTAAAATAGTACAGTGAAGTTAACAAGCTGATGACTGCTATCTGAGATTTAGCTGATCATAAAAAATAAAAGCCTTTGACTACGAAACTAAAAAAGGGAAAAGATGTCCAAATTGTGAAATTATTTGTCCTAGCACCTACAAGCCAACATTCTATATAGGTGAATATAAGGAGATAAAATATTTTTTGGAACATGAAAAGGTGAGTGACCTGTCATACAAACCTTTCAATTCCTTCAAGAAGAGTCTTGTGTTTCTTTGAAAGAAGGGCGCCACCTCCCCATGCAGCCTTGATAAAATATAAATATTTACATTGTAATGCCATCTTCGGTGATAACGGAAGCCGTCATATTTCATCGAAACACAAGGAGACTTTATTGTAAATTTGTTAGTTTCGATTCGCAAATGGCTTATTCACGTGTTTGATGGGACGGCTGAAAGGCGCCTGTTCGCTTAATATTAAAATGGTATTTACCTTGATGATACGCAATAGCAAGGGAATGTGTGGTCAGAGGAAAAGACCAGGAAATTTCCAAATAATCAAATATCTCTGTCTTTTTTGTAATAATGTTTACTTTCTGTACTGAAGTTAAAACGAGTTCATATGAAACTCTTTGGAGTGACATGACCAATATTTAAACGTGAGTAGATGTAATTATTGTAATTTTCACAACGTAGTATGCACGATATAAAATCAAGAAAATACTTTTCATGCCACAAATACATTTGAAGGCGAACAATCAAACGTTGTGCCATATTTTTAGGTTTGTGTGTTTGAAATATTGCCGTTTGCCTCAATTTTAGGGCTGACTTGCCGCGATTTTGAAGCTGTTATCCAATTGGTTGGCAGAATCTTACCGTTATAATTGAATGATACAATGAACTACCTAAGTTGCTGTGAATAGTGACAATCGACCAATCAGATATAACCTTGCTAACACGCTGCAAGTCAGCTTTTGTAAATCTGCGCTTACCGTTAGACACCAAGACAAGTATGGAAACACTGTGTTTATATGAATTGTAGAGGTCGACTTACATCCACGTGCATCCATATCTTGTACTTTTCACAGATATCTGCGATGGACTGCAATGGATCGAAGGCTCCCAACACAGTGGTCCCTGCCGTGGCGCTGACGAAAAACGGAGTGTCGCCCTGCAAGTTGAAAAATCACCTGTATAGTAACTGAACTGGAACGAATATACGTAAATATTCAATCCGGTCGAAACTGATGATGGTGAACTGTTTAGGAAATGTGAAGTTGCGAAATGAAAATGGATATATAGATAGTGGTTGCATGTATAAACGCATAATAGTGATGGTTAGTTAACCAAGAGACGCAATAAAATGACATTTGTGAACTTTGATTTTGTCTCCATTTTTTAAAATCAACACCCTATGAGGAAAAGGGTATCTCACTGGTGACTGATTTGTTTCACATGACGGACGACTTTAAAGCGTTTTCCATCTGAGTGAAAGTCTGTGTTTTAGTTGGAATGTGGACTGTGGATGTCATCAACATGGTATTTTTTGTATGATACGGTCTCAACCAATGATGGCTTGTAAATATTCCTCATCACCAGGTAGTTTTAAAAAGCACTCTATCTATGAACTTTGCAAGTACATGTCCATCACCGATATCTTTTTCATCCTTTTGATAAATCTAGGGGTTCTTCACTCCAAATTATCTGCAATACGCCTCGAACTGACGTTGAATAGCAACAAAAGACGCAGACGCAATAATAAAGTCTTAACGGTAATCCTTACCCTCGCTTTCGCCTGCTGTATCTTTCTCACAAGATCGGCTGGCATCATTTTGCCTCTGAAAAATGAGACAAAATATGATAAAATATGATAAAAAACTGTATTAAAGACGTCATCGTTAACGAAGTGTTTTTGCCACAAATAGGCCACCGCAGTTCAGAGATCTTTAGGCTCGGATAAAGTTTTCACGATTTCTGATGGCGAAACGAGCCATCGATCGTTCCACTGGAAAGCCATATCTACAGCTGTGTATCGGAGCCATGGAGAAAGCTACGAAACAAGAATACTTAATTACTTTGATTCTAATCTACATCTGACATACGTTACCAATAGTAGCTTATCTTTTGCCTGTTTTATTTCGCTGACAAGAGATTTTTCAAAATCATAAATGGTCATTAAATGTCGAAAGGCCCTGCCACGACAAAGGTCAATGCGAATATTAGTCTGGCTAATGGGCTCGAGTACAGCGCTAGCAATCATTTTCAGATGATCATGTCAACCAAGCTAGCTATCACTTTTTGTTGTTGGCTCTTTCCTCATTTCTGTGTTTATTTTCACCGAAGGGACAAGTCCCTATTTCAAACTAATGTTCCATCTTATCTGTTGCAAGTAGATACTACAATTCCACGTTCATTTGCAGATTTAAAACAAGAAGGAAAACAAAACACGTGACATTCTGAGAAGCATTTACAACTAATGGACAATCAAGCTACAGCCATGAAAGCGAATTGGTCCAATTAGCTCCTCTTGCATTCGTGGAAGGCCTAACCTTTCCCAAAATGGAACAGTCCAGTTTCTTGGCCGCATTTCCAGTCATAATGGATATTCCTCTTTGACGATACGTGCACGTTTTGTAAAATATGTAATGTCTTGTGTGCTTACAAATGCAACGCCGTAATATTCTATCATGTCCATTTCGATCGGCAATATCTGCGAGGCGACTATACACATGGTATGACGTCACCCGCTGGCAGGTGTCAAATCGTCAGTGTTAAATTCACACCCTCGATCGCAAGCATGACACAGCTAACCAAACTGAAATCATTATCGATTACGCGTCGCGGCGCTCAGCTTACCTTTCATCGCATCGTATTGGTATCACGTTATCTGTGCCGATACCCAGTGTTGCCGCCGCTCCTCGCAACGAGTAATGGCTCTGAAGAGAAAAGACCAAAGAGAAAGTATTTGAGTAGGTTTTAAAGGGATACAGTCGTCGGAACTGCGTTCAAAGGTCGTATGGGACTCATACGACCAATGTAAACACTGTATCCAAGGTACGACGGTGATTGATGAAAGTTAAAACATCTCTGTCATAATCTGCATCGTCTAATTTAAATGTTGCAGCTATGATAATGGGGTGCATCTAGATATCGTGCAAGAAATACATTGTTTGTAAACAAGAAACTCGCACAGGCGCAGTTCCGACGACTGTTTCCCTTTTAATTCTGACCCTCAAACATTTACAATAGAATTTTGGTCTAGCACTTGTTGGGGCTTATTATTTAAGCTAACTGCATAAATAAAATTTCCACAGGTTCACAAATTAAATTTACGATTTTAACAAATATAAGCTTGTGAAAATTGACAGTTAATGTTTTTCGCACTGGGGTTAACACAGGGATGGCGGCCATCTTGAATTAAAGAGTCGGTATGTTGGTAACCTGTTTCTGTAGTACCAAATTTTGCATGTAAAAATTACACGCTGCCTTTTTATGTACTCTTGGTGAGTTATTTTACATGTAGAAAGGAAACAATTTTCGATAAAGAATCCTTATAAGGACATTACGTGTACTTGTTACTTCCGAACGACAGTTAGTACCGATTAATAAAGTCATAAAGTCCCTTAGTTCGAGTGACGTCATTTTGGAACACCGTCCAAAGTTTTGTAAATGATGAAATTACAAATATTAAGGTGCGTAGATTTCATCATGGATGTTCTGCTGCGTTCATTTCCTTTCAAAGACATCTGCAGACACACAAACGGACGGTATTTCAAAAAAGAAATCCCGATAGCGATACAAAATACAACAGGATGACATGCTTACGTGTTCCGAGGCAAACAACACCAATCGGGGTAAGGCCTGCATTCCTCTGGTTTTGCACTCCGGTGCTGTTTTGTGTCGTGCAGCGTTCACAGCATACAGATTGGATATTGCTCCCCCTGGGGGAATAATCCAGAGAAAATATTGATCGATTCTATCATTACCAGGAGAAATAAAAACCAATCCCTATTAGCACTCAAATTTTTATTGGGGCAGCCTTGTCAAATTCTTATAAATCAACGATACAGCGATCGCACAATAACCGGGATACCAACGTACATGTCGAAGGTAGTGCTCCTATAAAAGCAGACAATATTTGATTTCGTTCCATTTTCACGTAACGAGGGTAACAGAATAAGTTTGTGACGTCCTTTACAGAAATGGTCCTCAAATTGCTAGCACATTTGTAAAGTTTTTTCCCCATCTATTTCACAAAATCGTTTTATGTTTCTGCTCGTACAAATCTAGCGACGTGTCCACTGATAGAATTGTTTGTACCGAGTGATGTTAGTGTAAGGGCGATTGTACAATTTTTTCAGCTGAACGCCACGGAATTAGCTTCATTTTCGTCTGATGAGTAAAGATGGGACAATTCATCTTTCAGTACAGCAAATGTTTCAGTTGACAAATTGTTAGTAACCATCTGAAAGGAGCAAATTACTCTATTTCCATGACGACCAAACCAGCTGCCATGGGAAGCGTAAGAAATTTCAACGATTCTTATGCATAATTCTGAGTGCGATTTTCTTCTCTGTTGAACTCTCAAATGATTATTTCAATTTTATTTGACAACTCTGCACGCTAACTAGTTCTCTCCTCCACTGATTCTGCGCGCTAACAAAATCGCCTCTCCCTCTGACTAATAGAAGGTGAAGTGGCTACTTCACGATTTGTCTATGATACTCACTCAGCGCAGCCTAGCAACAGAGAGTTGTGTAGTTACCCTGACTACAGTCGCATCTAAATACTCCAGAAACGCTTTTCTGAGTTAACCATGTGTGTCTCAGCGAATGTGCCTTTTCCCCTTGGGTTCTGTATTTATTATCGACTGTAAATGACTTTCAAATGGACAGCTATTCGTCTCTTACTTTTATAGACACCTCGTTTCGGTAAATAACTTTTACACACTCAATCGTTTGGAACGCTCGGGGAAACAATTCCCCTGTTGGCAAGCAATATGCATGGCTACCTGTACCAGAAACACGAATACACGAGTCTCTCCCCCCCTCTCTCTCTCTCTCTCTCTCTCTCTCTCTATTAGTAAGTATATGCAGGAAGGCAGATGTAGCTAGGAAGGTATTAAATAGATAGATAGATATATAGATAGATAGATAGATAGATACATAGATAGATAGATAGATAGATAGATACATAGATAGATAGATAGGTTGATACGTACGTAAGTAGATAGGTATGGAATAGTAAATACGCCCTGTGCCATTGTAATCTCCATTGCTAAATGTGGCGTCCCAAACATTTGTAATTTATTTTTGAACATGTGAAGGTGATACATAAATCACAATCTGACCTCGTGGAGAATAAATGGCGGCCGGACTTTCATGAAAATTAAGTTTTTTTTAAATATCGTGCAAAAAAATTGTTACCTGGAGCAAAAATACCATCGCCATCTTCAAAACCAATTATGTCTCGCATTTTCTTTAAGGTGACCCGTTCCATCAGAGTAAAGACAGGTGCGATTTCGTAGGTAAATCTGCAGGACAAAATATGCAATGGTGACGACTTTAACTTGCATAACAATACATTGATGGTTTCATCGATATGTACTTGAGACGATGGTCACGATTGTAAGTGGAATTTGTCAGGAAGATAAACGATCGTAATATCATACGATATTGTGTTTCGAACTCAGAATGTAACAATTACACTATGACAAGGATTGCCTGTCATGTTATCAAACGACAAGAATCCATTTTGAGAAAATTATAAGACGACGTGGCAATCATCTTATATGAGAAAAAGTAAGGGCGCATTCGTTTTTTTTACGAGGTGGGGGTCGATGGAACTTAAGTGACAAATGAAATGTAAAAAGCGACCCCTCCAAATTAAATTTCTAAAATTTGACCCCATGAAATTCATCAATTTTAAAATGTGACCCCCCCAAAAAAAATTCATCAGATTTGATTCATTAACTCTTTGTACGATATGGCCCCGGGGTGAAAAACTGAACCGTTCAAAAGTGTTCGCAAGAAAAAGAGAGACCCTCCCCAATGTTCATGCACAAAAAAACAGCGACCCCCCCACATATCACAGTCCGTATCAATAATATCTTAATTTGATATATAATTTCTCATTTGACCTTTAAGCTTTCAAAGAATCCTTTTTGAACTTTACAAATAATCACTTTGGTGAAATTCCAATATATTTGTTTTTCACATCTGCTCTTTCAAACATAATATTATCATCACGTACATTTACATAAATTGTCCAACATTTATAAATACACAGATTTAGCTAGTTTTATACTAAAAAGATTTCATAGTTTCCTCATAGACTACAATGTATAGTGGATCAGCATTTCGGTGAAATTCCAAAGTCAAGTTTCTTGTTCACATATGCACCTGTAACCACCCTAGTCTAATAAAGTACATTAATATCAATAACCAAGAGTCTATACATACACAGATTTACCAGTTTTGTATTAAAAAAAATTATTCATAGTTTCCTTATAGACTACAATATATAGTGAATCAACATTTCGGTGAAATTCTAAAATCACTTTTTCCCAATAACTGCATACAAACCTTCATTTAATTTGACCATCTAATAATTGATTTTTAAAATGTACCCTGCCCCCCCCCCTCCCCGTAAAAAACGAAATATGCTCCCTAGGGCTGTTGGATGAAACAGCGGTCATGTTTCCGTGAGGCTAGGCAGCCTGATTATTACATTCCAATGCAGTATAGTTGTCACGCGCGTGTCCGTCTAGCTATCACGTGACAGGACAAGATAGTTATCACATGGCATGTCTTGCCATCACCTGACATTGGGATCAGGTCGACGATCACAAGACCAAATTTGACGAAACGATGCCAAAGGAGTAATGACGGGTCCAACAAGTTCACAGATACCGCATGCCTCTCAGGAATGTACCTCCACTCATCAAATTACACAGCACTTGTAATATCCGCACATCAGTATAAATAGCACGTTGGGTTATATTGTAATACCAAGAATGAAGACATCATTCTTGGAAAGAGAGAAAAAAAAAGATGGATCCACCGGTGTCTTGCAACAAAAAACCCAATAACAGTCTCGTATTAGAAGTAGAGTTTCGAATGAAACTTCTTCATTTTAGATGAGGATATCCGACTCCTGTATGCTTGTAATAGAAGCACGTCCGATCGTCTGCGCTAGACTGACGTTGACGAGCATTATTGTCGACAGAGAGTAGCAGAAATGCTTTTGTATTATTTATTTTTCATCGAACGCAACCAACTGATCAGATCTAATATCACTGATGGCAATGGTAGAGACTGGCAAAACGAATGCCATCAAATAAGCAGATATTCAAAGAACGCATATATGCCTCGAGCCGTACTTTGTGTCGACACGTCTTACGAAAACAAGATATATTCCCCGTTGCAAATGTGACATTGCGCTTTTCCGTACATATTGTGCACTGGCTAATTTTTGCCGGAAGTCAAAAATAGTTTACTTCTTTATAACTTAATATACTAAACATAATTGAAAAATCTTGCCACAATTTTCTTTCTTCCACACCGTTCATTCATTCCGATTCGGAATCCGTATTACTTGAACTCCTGAAGAAAACTGATCATTGTCTTGACTGAAAGTGACTCAATTCCTGAGTTTTCGACACACAAAATATGTATGCAAAGATCGTTGTGAATTGCACAAGATCACGCTTAACACTCAGCGTGAACTTTGTCACGTGATATAAAATGCATGTCAAGGTCACTGATAAAAAAATTCTCGCGCCTGCCATGGTAATATACGATCGGCTTAAAGGATGGGATAGGAATAAGGTTAGACAGATATAGAGTTTAATTGGAGCGAACTCGTGTTTCCGTTGGCAGTTCACTAAGTCGGGTTACCCTGACATCCCGTCATTACAAGACGCAAGTTTCATCAATTAACTTCATCCCAAACCTACAATAACCATCACTCAATGACATAATGCATTATTAGGTGCATATTCGTATGATAGGTAAATGGCATGAAAACGCGACCTCAAACCGTTCTGTCATTTTGTCTAATTATAGGGAATCTCGTTGTAGCCTTCCATAGAGCTAAACATCAAGAACAGACAAAAAGTAAGCGCTGCATTCTTCCTGTAAATGATCGTCTACTCCTCAAAGGCCATTTAGACTTTGTATCCTTTCTCTCCGCCATTCATCAGTTGATGTCTAACACCAGACGTTCATCCTCTACTTTTTCTTATTCAATCCCTCCACGCCGACCCTCTCTTCTCCGCCTGTATCTAAAACCAGTCGTGCATGACAGACAACTCAAGCGCATAAATGCTCACATGTACATACAGTGTGTTTCAGGTTTGCAAAAGTGATAGGATGTGAGAATGGAATCTTTGTACTGAAGTTTCCTTTCAGCGAACCACGTATAGACTGTGCAGATTTATCTATAGCCAATGGCAAGTATAAAGAAAGCACTGTTGTCTAAGAGAGGAACGAAGAAGGTACTCATCGATACGTTGTCTCATCTGAATTCAATTGTATCTTTCTCTCTACAACAAGCTTTACTTGCTTAAGGTAGTATGCGCCTCGAAAGTGAAAGACTTAAACTTTTGCTGACTTTCTAATATGAAACTTTCAACCATTCTCTTACCAAATCACTAATAAAAATCAGGGCTCACCGTGCAGAGTTTGGAACTAGCGAAACAAATTACTCAACATTTGCGATATTTGAAATTCAAATTGGTCGCCATCCCTGTGTTAACTCTATGGGGTAAAAAATAAAATTTTGGATTTTCGAAAAACTAAGACGGTGAAAGTTTTTCTTTCTCCAAGAACTTCAAAATGAGCCCCCACAAGAGGTAGATCAGAAAAGAATTGTAGAAATTTAAGAGTCCGACTATCTGTCCCCGAGGCGCATTCTACCTTAATGTGGCCACGTGAGTTGATTCGATGGACTTGCAAACACGAGCCAAATGGTTAATGGCGAGCGCATGGTCGTGATAACAAATACACCGTATTACAAAAAATAATCTATTTCTTCAAATAGCCGTGAATATCAAGTATATGCCAACTATACGGCCAAACGCATTTACCAAATCCAGTACATTGAATGATGTTAAAGTTGACAAACAAACGAGTTGCCTGGAATATTAGGTAACAGTTTGAAAATGATAATGCGATGACAATTTAAAGCGCCTGATAAAATGATACGGGACAACTCGGAATAAAATTTTCCAGAAGATTTACTTACATGTTTGTATTCACTGCTGCCGTTAACCATTCTCCAGCCATTGAAAGTATATCTAAGCCACTGGAAAGTTGATTGAAAAAGCGAGGGTGTCCTGAAAATTGTAAAGTATCTAATAGTTATCTATCTCGTCATTTTTTTCCAAATATTGTAAAGAATATATTTTAGAAATTTTCCCATGATGCCAACATCGAAATGGTCAGATTTTAATGACAACTGTTTATAGGCTGATGGCTAAGTTCAAGTATGCGGTCCTCAGGACGAGGATATTGTACACAGCAGTAATATGTTGAAAGACATGACTGTATCAAAGTCACTGATAACACCATTCCATGAAATGATTGAAAAGTTTTGGATCGATAAAATCACTTCTCTCGTAATCACCTCTGTGTATCCGCTCTTCATCTAAATCAGTTTTGTCATTGGAAGACAAAAGAAGCACATAGATTGTATTAACACACCTAAGTACATGTTTGCTTTCGTTCAGACACAAAAACCGCTCGCATTCGTGTTTTACTTGGACACTAATTGTGTGCATTCATTTGTAGAACATAAGCACATTTCAATCATCAATTTTCTCGTCTTGACAGACAAAAATCGAAATTTCGAGTATTTGCAGTGAGGCTAAATTGATCCGAGCTTTTATAAATCATTGAGATATTTCTGTTTATAGAAACATCATTGGCAGGAAAATCGATACATTCACTCAAAGAGCCTTGCGACGTTCTGTGGATTCTCTTAGCAGTTTTGTTGTAAGGTTCCCTGGAGCTGTTGTTGTAAACTAATCAGATACAAAGAAATTCAATAAAGTCTTCTGAGCCAATTGTGTCCCACTCAACAAGATACAATGTGAAAATCTTCCTAACTGATTGCCATTAAATAACCGTGCAGTTCTTGCCTTGGGTTCCCACCGTATACGTTACAATGTCCATTCTTTGCAGTATCTATAGTGACAGACTTTGTCAGTTTTTTTTGGTACAATGCTATAATATTCACGCTTTATGTAACAGATTAAAAAACCTACAATTTCATCATACAGTGAATAAAAATCCACAGAAAGCTGTGTCCTTTACGAACGCGTCATCACCTTAATTTTGAAAGGGAATTTGATTGTTATGTCTTTTCACAAGCTGCTAAGGGTATTCCAATTATCTATTATCTACAGCAAGTGTGCAGGAATTGATATGCAGGACGCAAAGCCCACTGAGAACAAAAATATCACTTCCATCCCTTGTCTTATTTTTTCCCAAATTTCGATAAATTGATTCACCTATCACAGACCTTTGACATGTTGTGTTGTGTAATGTTTATTTACCTTCCAATGTCTCACCGTGTTACGTTGTGCAACGATGTCACTTTTCCAGGCGAATCGATTTCAACCTTGTCAATGACACGGTGTACACAGCTAAGTGGAATTTACAACACACCACTGTACGGGAGGAGTATTGTCGAAATTGACTAGGGCAGTGTGGCCAACAGCGATGTATCAATTTCAGCCCGAGCGTATTTGAATTAGAGATATGGTTACTGAAGATAATTGACATTGCATTATGGAAATGTCAATTCTAGATGGAAAATAGTTGTGATTGCTACATTCAGTCTCATCTGTCATCAGTAGTTAACATGTTAGTTCTATTCTCAGGAGTTGTGTGGTTCAAAAGGCTCCGCGCTTTCTTTTAGCCAGAACGGAGACAACTCCCCAGCGAAAACTGTATTGTATAGTCTTCGTACGCAGACACAGCCACACACTCAATTTGACAAAAACAACCCTTTTCCAAAATTGCTAACTAAAATAAAAATAATGAACGGTCGATGGGCATTTTTATGTACCTGGATAATGATTCGTGTTCAATTTCTCAGTGAGCGTAACGGTTCACTAATGAATACTTATAGAGTGTTAATTTCGTCTTTAAACAGCTGTTATTTTGTCCGGATTTCCCTTTCTATTGATTAACCTAGCACATTACAAAGCGTTGATCGCTTTTTTTCTAAACTCACTTTTTAACGTACCTGGCTGTATTTTTTGCGGAAATGATCGACTTGTTTTCAACTCAATTGTAATGTTTAGAGTCGGTTCCTGTCTATTTTCTGTGAAAGCCATGGGTCTTTCCACATCGCGATTATCTAACTCATCGCACACTTCCTTTTCGCTTGTTTTTGTCGTCTGTTCTGCTTTATTAAAGGTAGAACACGCCTCGGGGACAGATATTTGGACTCTCAAACTTTTACAATTCTTTTCTGATATACCGCTTATAAGGGTTCATTTTAAAGCTCTCGGTGTAAGAAAACTTTTCACGGGCTCAGTTTTTTCGAAATTCGAAAATTTTTTCTTCTCCATAGAGTTAACGCAGGGATGGTGGCCATTTTGAATTTTAAATATCGGTAAATTTTGGGCTATTTGTTTCTCTAGTACAATAATTTGCACGGTGACCCCCGATTTTTATTCTTGATTTTGAAAGAGAATGGTTGAAAGATGCCTTAAGGAAAGTTTGAGCAAAAGTGTAAGTCTTTCACTTTCGAGGCGCGCGCCTTGAAAGAGAAAGACTTAATCTTTTGCTCAAACTTTTCACCATTCTGTTGCAAAATCATGACTGAAAATCGGGGACCATCGTGCAAAATTTGGCACTAAAGATATAAATTACCAAATATTTACCGATACTTAAATTTCAAAATGGCCGCCAACCCTTTGTTAACTTATGCTGAAAAAATCAATTTTCGATTTTCACAAAAACAAGCCTGTGAAAATTTTGTCATTCCATGCAGTTGGCTTCAAAATGAGCAAACACAAGTGATGGACGAAAAAAAATATTGTAAAAGTTTTAGAGACCGAATATCTGTCCCCGAGGTTCATTCTTCCATAACTAAAAAAAATCTTCTGACGGCAAACTTTAGGCGCGAATCAGACAATCACCACACACTCACCTGTTCGAACACAAAATTTGAGTGTTTCCCTGCAGTCGGTCAGCAACTGTTCGAGTGAGACCGCCTTGTCTGGGATGTCAAGCTGAAGTTTGTCTCGAAGTTCTTGAGGTTGGTGGAAATCCAGAATTTTGCTGTCGTGCACTTGCTCCTGTTTGATGTAATTGATGAGCTGGTCCACGAGATTCAACAGGAACTGTTCCGTGATTTCGCCAGATCCTTTGGGCAATAAGTCTTTCGTGTAGCCAATGTGTGAGAAATAAAAAGTAAGGGTGAAATAATTGTATCATAAGGTTAGCACACAGTGAAGTAATGTCAAATTGAGTCAATCAGTACAAATCAAGATTATCCTTATCCAAGTTATTTTTGCACATCCACAAACCCTAGAGCATGATGGTCTATGGCGCAATTTTTTTCCTGACGCCTAACGATACTAATTTGTATGTGACTGAGAGAGTATTGAATGTTATTAGCATTGTGACCATAAAGCGATAAAATACTGCTGTGGCCGGTTACAGAACTATTCAATGACTCTGTGCTTGTGAGGCCCGTCAATTAAACGAGGAAGGCAATACCTTTGGACTCTGATTTTCAATGTTGAGCAATGATGTTACACTATTTTTAGTGAAACACATACACACAAATGACGTAATTTCTGAATACAATATTAGCCAGGCAGATACAATTACATAAGACAGGTAAAATGCTTGGGCACACACATACAATGCTGAGACAACCTTTCTACAGTGCTGTCACAGAGGTGCTGATGTGTGGTTTTGAAAGCACGTTCTCTGTCGCATACATCTAGTATGTTTTGGAACGCAAGAATGCTGTGCACACGAATATCATGCTATGGCAAATATACGATGTGTGACACATCGCGCATCGCTACAATGCTGTGAAAATATACATTGTGTGACACATAGCTACAATGCTGTGCATACATATATCATGTTATGATGCTATGACACATATACAATTTGTGATACATGGCTCCGACGCTGTGCTCACAAATATCGTGCTATGATGCTGTGGGTAATATACGATTTGTGACACATCGCTACAATGCTCTGCATACAGATGTCATGCTATGATGCATGCACATCGACTATAGGTGTGACACGTCGCTACGATGCTGTGTATATACGGACACCATGCTATGATGCTACGGCACATATACAGCGTGCAAAACATCGCTGCAATGCTGTGCACACATATATCATTCTATGACACATAACTACGTAATGCAATGAAAAACATTCAGCCACTGCGCCGTGTCATAGAGACAATGATATGAAGTTGTGCCCAGCAGTAAAGATTTTGCACGCACACAATGCATAAAATGCTTTGATAACTTCGATGCTGTGATCTCTACGTGATTGGCTCGTTGATATGATTTGATGGAGTGAAAGAAAGCAATGAATGCAAGTCTGACAGCCAACCGACTGTATACCGTACCGCAGAATTTGTAAATTCTGTCACTCATTGATAAGACATTAATACAAAACACAAATCATTAACATAACGTGCGTGAATCACTGATGTGATTATCTTATTCATTGACGCATCATTGACGTAATGATATTTCAGTGATTAGCTTACATCTACAATGAAGCAATGAAGCAATAGGTTTGCAATATGGATATTTCTCCCTACTTTAACCGTAAATTAAGCTGCCATTTTCGAGAGGCGGAAAAATGGAACATACTGGTGCGGAACGATCGCCCGTTCAACAATACTCAATACTCTTCGTAAAATCCCCCCGAACAGCAACGAATATTACGATGCATTCTGACTGTCCTATCTGACATCCAATCCCGGCCTGTGACCACAGGTGAAATAATTCTATTAAATCATGAAATAAATTACGTTTTAAAATGCAACACACTTCATGGAGGCCGATAAAAATGATTTACAATTTGATAATTGTGCTATCTATAGCGAGGAATAAGTTTAATGAAGATTTAAGATCCCAAGGTAAGGCAATGATCTTCAATTATTTTCTTTTCGTTCTCTGTTTCATGTTGGAAAATGTGTTCCTTGGATTTTTCTAAAAGGCACGGCTGGCAGATTGGCCTGATTTATTAGGCCTACTTTATGACAAATGGATGCATCTCTCTCGTCGATAAATCATTAAATTCTGCTCACTGCTGTAAGAAGACTTGTCGAATGGCGGCAATTCTTTTGAACGACTTGTTCCCCTACGTGTCACATATGAACGGTAAGGCTGTGTTCGACTGTGATACCAGTTACTCCCAGTGCCATGGCAACTGTATCACAAGTTTTCTCAAGACGCTAGTTTTGGAGTGCACATCGCTTGTTACTTCGGAGAGCTTCTAGGTGAACAAAATGACATTTATCGCTTAAGGTACACATATCTCGAAATAAGAAAAGTTTTGAATTGTTTCAATGCTTTACCCAAGGAAAACTAAAACTTTCTTCTTTTGTAGTCAAGAATGAAAAAAATCGTTGGCACCGTTTTTAATCAAAAGCGCAAATTACCCCAAATTTGCTATTATTTGAAATTCAAAATGAACACCATTCTCAGTATTGACTCTTTGTGAAAACTTAAAAAAATATTCAATTTCCATAAGACGAGTTTGCGAAAACTTAGTTTTCTCCATAGGTACCATAATGAGCCTAAAAATATCAGCTGCTTATGACCATATAAGATAGGAAAAACTTTCCACCCTTAGGGCTTTTTTCATACAGAGACGGTCAAATTTAAAGTCATCATCGAAGTTTTAAACGGGGAGAGTTTTCCATCGGAATGTATATTGTAATGGGCTTAGTGTCGTTCTTCGATCCTGATAGGAAAGAAAAATTGCCACATTTTGGCGATGAAACCCAATTCAATGACTGTGTCATTAGTTTAAACACATTGCGCAAATGACCTCCAGTGGCGAATATTCTGTTCTAGGCACAAACGAATAAAAATACGTTGAACCGATATTTTATCCTGTAGCAGAAATGGAAACGGTTCTATCAAAGGTTGAGATTCCCAGGCAATATGTAAATGTCAGTTTAGCAGGTGATGTACTTGAAGCGAGCGAATTTTTCATCTCGTGTGGTTCTGTAATAGTACCGCTCCTTTAAGTATTAATTCTCGCGTGACTCTGCAATAATGACCAAACCGTCGCTGAATGTCGTTTTCTTTTCACAGGTATTCAAGTTTGAACTTTTCTGATACTTTTGACACTGAAAATCACTGATTTACGACGCGGAATAAAGAAATCACCTACGTATCGCAGCTCCCGTTAGTGATGTATGGAAACCCGGTCTCCAAAGCACAAATCGGCCTAATAAAAATATACGCTGTTTGTTTCCGCGTCTCAAATCATGTCTCACCAAACACGTTCCTATCCATGACTGCAAAATAGCTGAACCCCACCAGAAGATTCGGTTTCCTTGAATCATGTCAGATTCCTAGTTTACGGCCACGGACTTCGACAAATTTGTTGAGAAATTGCACCATTTCGTGGTACTTTTTATCGTCGGGAAATTAGATCTACGTGACAATATGGTTTTGATTATGTTCGAAACATTTTGCTAAATGATTGACATTGATAATGTTGCCGTCGATAGCGTATCTCTGTAATTGCTTCCGAGCGATGCAGTCGGCGCTGTGCGTCAGTACTGCATATACATATGTTCATTTCCGTCCACGATCTTTTTCTGTTATATTTCAATTTCAATATTTCTATGGCAATGTCAAATCACCTGTACTGCCCCAATTCGCGAAGATGTTCATGGACGACGTGGAAATCTACATTTTCCACATAAGGCCATTTAAAGAAAATTCTTTGTTTGCCGTCCTTGAATTTTTGAAAAACCTACCAGCCAGTCAGGGAAAAAAAAAACACAGACAAAAAACACAAGTGTATTAACACAAGCCATTTTTCATTTGGGTTGTTTTGGAAAAATAATATTTTTATTTGTAATAGTGTTAACATTGTGTTTGTTTTCTTAATTTTCTCTGAATACCTAACAGCATGCGGGCGGCAAACAAAGAATTTTATTTAAAGTGCCGTATGTCGGTTCTTTTGATCACTGTATGACTGATTTCGGTTGGAATGGTAATAGATTTAAATCATGAAAAAAATTCAAAATATTATTAAAAATATAAGCTGATTTCTGTCACATTTGATCGTCTAGTAGAATATTGACGCCAGCTCAGTGCATCATCGCAAAAAAAGTATTTTCAGAGCTGAAAGCAGATGTTATTCATCGTGTATGATTTGTTCTGAGAAATGTAGATGTTACCAAATGGCGCATTTTGCCATTATGTCGAGCTTAAATTCCGAGTTAAATTTCGCTTGAGAATATAAAACGTGTAGAATAAAATAGAATTAAACAAATTACGCTTTGATCGCCAAGAGGAATAGATTTAAGTGCTTACTCTGAACAAATCCAACACACAACATTTTACATGTAACTAAACTGAACTTTGCAGTCAAATACAACCAGCCGATTTATCCAGAATCATCTGAATTGAGTGAATTTTGTACTTCGCGTTACAACTAAATTCTTCCCTTTGAGTGAAAAAAAATGAGAGAGTTAGAATTTTAAAATCCATCACACATAGTCACGAATCTTGCTTTTGAGAAGCGGTTGCAATATTCCAAGTTATTGTGCGGTAACAAGACATTCATCATTGTACGTGCTCGGCAACAAATTACGAGGAGAATGGGTCTGGTGGATGAAACCCGGTGTAATTTTCAGATCCCGCGTACATCATCAGCCTCCGCTGCAGACCGGGTCAAGATTTTATTGCAGTATTTACTCGCCGGCTTCAAATTCTGGACAATGTTCATTAGTCGGTTATTGAGTGCTTGAAGTCAACATCTGATAGAAACCCCATGCACACCACAATCGTAGAGATACGCTTAAGGAGTCAGTCGGTTAATAAACTTCAACGAAAAACGCTCAGTTTCTTGTACAACCTCGACGCGTACAAAAGTTATAAATTGAATTAAATTTCATCGAATCAACCCGACCCCTTCCCCTAATTTCTCAGCCTGTTGTAGTTTTTAATTTGATGATCGCGATAAAATGTTATATTCCCGATTTTGCCAAGAAAAGAAAACTTCCATAAAATGTACACCACTGTATGGCCTCTCTTGTAAAGTAAAATATGACGAATTTCTGCCCGAATTACCTTTAGACGATGTTGTAATATTTTTTGATCAAAAATTTATATCGCTGCTGATGGACGATCGTGTGGCCGGCTATTTTTAGCTGATGCAAATTTATTGAACATTGGCAAAACTTAAACGTCTTGCGACAGTGTACGCCGAAGACAAATTGGATGCCAGGCATGTTCCATGCGACACCCCGTTAAGTAGAAAGCTGATTTGGAATCAGAATGGTGCATATTATTGGATGTATGAGTGGCAATTCAGATGCGATTAATTTGATGACATTTCATCAATCACATTTCCGAACTATCCCAACGAGAGCATTCAAAACTTGATGTCATTACAGTTATTCGATTATAATTTATGAGGTTAACAGCATGGAGGAGAGCTACTTCATTCTGATCTCTTGCAAAAAGCGACGTTTCTCTTCTCAACTTATCGATCAGCGCACTGGACGACCGCGCGCGGTGCTTGTAAAACTCTGAGTGGCTTCCTGGCTTGGCAGTTTCAAGTTTACGGAAAACAAAATTGACACGATGAACGACATATTTAATTTCTTACGGTGAAAAGAGCGACATAAAAGGATGAGTATGTGTAAAGAAATATTGGCTTAGCTTACCTTTAGCGTAGAGAGAAACAAAGTCGGATTTGTTCGATCTTGAAGGGTCAATATGATGGCACTCATTGCTGTCATTTTGGTAGATATTTGACTGATGGACGTTGGCTGTACCATTCAGGCTCATTTTGCCGTTACGCAATTCATTCGTGATAAGCACTACGTTTTTCTCAGACTCCATCTCATAATCCAGACCTAAGTCGAAAGACATGATAAACAGTGCTACGGGTTTACTTTTCTTGTAGAGGAAAGAAAAAAATCAGATGTTATTTTGTTGTTGTCGGAAACTTGAAAAATAAAGATCGTGTGACTTCCACGGATTCAAAATGTTTTCTTGCTTGTCACAGAATGGTTATCTTTTCATGGAGCGTCATGCACTTAAATATAAATACATGACACCCGTACCCATGGATGCAAACTATGACGTCACTAAATCATGAATATGTAAATTTCCTGTTGTTGCAATGACCTATAGGTGTACAGTGAGTGTTCGCAAATTATTCAAGTATGTTGCGATGCATCGTTATTTCCTTTGAGAGACACTCAACGATGATTATGGTGCCAACATCACTACTGATATGAAAAAAGTTTTTCCCCCAGCAGGAATGTAGAATTTCATCTTAGCTATCCGGGTCATCAGAGGAAGTAAGACGGCTATATTTTTTTTCGAAATTGCAAGATCATAAGTTCATATTGACTGAGTAAAGTTTCCTTGGCGTCGCAAAATCATCGGAGTTGAAATCACAAGCCATCAAAGCAAATGTCGTTTTATCTCGAAACGAGAAAGCCCTCGTCTCAACTGTTAGACAAACCTTATAATTTCAATTGCTTTATCACTGTGTGTCTGTCGAGGACTGCGTATATAAACAGCGAGTTAGGGGGTCCATCTGCACGAAGAGATGGGGAAGTTTTTCGAGCTGCCATGGGCTTGCGTGGATAATTGACCTCGCATCGATTGTACATCAAAGTGGGTGCACAGCTGCTCGTCGACAATACACCCAAAATCAATGCAGTAATTGAAGAAAACGATGCTACGTCATGCAAAGCCAAAGCAACAAAGAGTTGCTCGTTAAAGACATGCGTGGTAACACTCCATTCATTTAAAGTTCATACAAAATTACTATATATGGTCGCACAGTTGGGACTACCGATTCATCCCCCAATCACACACAATTTGAGTTGGCTACTGGGAGTCGTTTTAAACTTGACTAACATTTGGAGTGTGGTCATCAAAAAGTACGTCAGAGCGCGAATCCGATACAGATTGAACACATTTCCATGAGAGCGAGCATATGAATTTAATCATGCAAGCCATAAAATCAATAGATGTTGATTACTGGTGCCGTCTCCGTCATCACGTGGTCCAGATATTTTTACGATGTCTGCGGAGCTGAAAAAAAAACCGCTCGTCTAAAGACACAGTCGATTTTTATCCAAACTTGGAGGAGCTTTTATCGACGAATTTGAATTGAATCTGCGTTTCGGCTTTTTTTCCCGATTTTGATTCTGTACTTTTTGCCGTCGCCTATCTTGGAGAAAATTATTGATTGATACGAGTACTCATTTGTCAATATTTCTGATATTCATACCCCGCTCGATACCATGGTTATGAAGACGATTTATCTCAGAGATATTAATGTATTAATTGCACATGAGGAACTGACCCTTTTCCTTGACCCACTTCACTGAAAAACTTACTGAATTCACACTCTCATTTTAAACCACACATTTTAGAAACATTCCTTGCAGTTAAAGGGGCAGTTCTCAATCCCTGGTTCTCTCATTTTTGCTCTTTTGACATTGACTATTTTTATGTGACGTAAGTCCTTTGTGTCCATCTAATCCATTTTTGAGAGATACAGCTGATAAAACCTGCCGCTTTGAAGTCCGGAGGTTAACAATGGAAACATTACGCACAAAATTAAAGGCATGCGATCAGGTTTGTCCGTCATCAATCTATACATTAAACATCACTTTCGATGGACAGTGGAAGACAGTAACAGCGCTTGTATCTATCACCTTACACAAACTCGAAACCCCGGGATTGAATCATATGCTTTTAAGTATATACTTCACTGTGAAGGGGGACTAGCCTACATGATAAATTAAAAGTTGTCTTAAACCGTGGTACTTCCCTGCCTTACGAAAATGAGCTTCACTTTCTTTGATAGACATAGATATATCAATTTCAACGGTGTCATATCAGTGACGTCATGAATGCGTGGCTTAAAGTCATATACGTTTTGCGGAATCCTTTCGTTCAGAAATATTTACGTAGCGGTGTCTCTTTAGAAGCGTGCTAAATATAGAACTGCGACGTAAGCATAACTGACAGCTCGGGCAGGTTTTGAAACTATTATGGGATTTGGCTAATACTTAGTGGTGAGAACTGCTTTTAGAAAAGTTAAGCTGAACAAACAGGGATAATAGCCCAATACTCCCAGCAACGTCATTCGTGGCCAAATCGTGGAATTACTGACTATTCCCATGTCTTGAGTTCATTATCGAATGAAGTCGAAATGTAAACTTTGTTACTTTTCGCTTAAATCTTAAAGTTTGTATACTTTGATTTCAAGAATTAATATTAAGAAGTAATTTACTTCTTCCTGTGTAAAGACATTGCCCCCTTTTCCAACATTATTTGAAGTTGTTATGTTTTTAATATTCGCCGAACTCCAGCTTTTGTAGATGTTATGTCAAAAGCACGTGATGTAGTTGTGACCTCAGAAAAATACGTGAAAGTCACAAATTTCTGTCAAGTCAGAGAAATGTTTAAAATTTCAAGAATATTTCAGTGCGCATGCCCGCAAGTTAAACCTCACAGTAGACGACAGTCATTAGGTCTAAAACTGCATAATTTAAGGCAGTATGCGCCTCGAGAGTGAAAGACTTAAACTTTTACTTAAAGTTTCCTTTAGGAATCTTTCGACCATCCTCTTTCAAAATCAAGAATAACAATCGGGGGTCACCGAATTTTGAAATTCAAAATGGCCGCCATCCCTTTGTTAACTCTATAGAGAAAATAAAATGTTCGAATTACAAAAAATTAAGACGGTGAAAGTTTTCTCTCACCAAGAGCTTTAAAATGAACCCCCACAAGTGGTATATCAGAAAATAATTGTAAAAGTTTGAGAGTCTGAGTATCTGTCCCTGAGGCGCGTTCTACGTTAAAGGTCAGAACGATCGAGGCTGTCTTACACTAGAGTTGTCAATACCGAAATGGTTTTGTCGTTTCTTGATAACTCTTTACCCTCTGCTCTCTATTCATATGCTATAACAGACATTGCATGTCAGGAACGAAATACTCCAACTCCTCGTCTGACATAAGTGCATTGTACTCAGAGCAATGTTCTGACATGTGAAGATGCATTCCCATAGCGGCAGATGGATTGTACAGTGTTTTTTACGACGCTGTGGAACAGACTATATGCAGAAACTACTGTTTTCTTCCATATAGGTCGAACCAACTTCTCTTGCTAAAAGGGCCAGTAACTTTTGCAGATTTTGTACCAATTTTGATTTTACTATCAAACGCGTTTCTCATTATACTCCTCAAAGTATGTTGAAACACCTACTATTTAGCTTGTCACCACAGCGTTCGTACGAGTAAACTGTTTTGTTATCGTTTATATTTGATTTCTAGTCCGGGTCAGAATTCACTTGTCAATAATAAAAATCTAGTCTATAATGCGCATGCTGAATACAGAACAAGAAATCCAGTTGACAATAGTAACAAAAGTATGATAAAAATATGACAAAAATTATCAAAAGTTACAGCTACTTAAAAGACACATTGTTTCTTTAAGACACTTTGATAACCGAATACTCTGTAAAACAGCCATCTGCACGTGCATCTGCCACAAAGTGCTTGTTTGGTTTACTCAGATTTATCAACGAAATACCCACACAATCAGCAGATACGACGCTATCTGCGAAATGAGTGGTGGACAAGCAGGTACAAAGACTGCCGATTGAGTAGATGTAAAATGTATCAGAGAAATGACATCGCAGATATCTGACAAAGACGGCTGATCAACAGAAGAGGTACACAAGGCGTGAGTGATGTGCGAACGAACTTGAAAAACCCAAAGGACACGAGATAAAGTCACGTTCCTGCATGTCACTCTTCCGAAGTGTGGAAACACGTGAGAAAACACGACACTTGTCTGTTGATTATGGGAATCTGAAATCAGGAAAAAAACTTGTAACCGGCAAGGCTGAACAGAAAACTGCACGACAGGTCAACGGTTTACCGATAATTGCGAATCTGGCGCTGCAAATAATATTCCTTTAGCTGGGTCGGACCATGGATTTTCCATGACAAGTTCATGATATACGGAGATAGATTGTTATCAACGATTTGATTTGAGTCTCAGAGGACAGGAAATATTGCTGATCGTTTATCGACTCTGCAATCCATTTGCTTCATTGCTTGGCTAAAATCTCGTTCTGTCTTTTATTAATTCATGTCGCTAAGATTTGTTTGTCACTTAATCAGACAACAATAACAATAGCAATGACATCATACTGTAACAACTTAGATCACGAACATCGACTGTATTTGTCATTTGCATAGAACCACTCATTATCTAGACTCCATATAATTGGATGATCAATCGCATAAAATTGCATTGTTTTTAAAATGACGTCATTTTTGTGCAAGTTTTCAAATTTTAGCGGAAAGCATGTCGGCTGAGAGGCTTGATTGCGAGAAGTTTGAACTTCAACATGTTGTCTTTGTTAAACCACGGTAAAAGGACAAGCGAAAAGGATATTTTAGAATTAGGCAGAGAGCTAATATTTCAAATGTGGTATCCTGATGAATGAATACAGCTAAGTGATTCACAGTTAACTGATGATAATCCGAACAAATACGATAAATGCCCTAAACCCTTAAATCGCAAGATTCCATAAGATTACACGTCACCGATGCTGATAGTAATGCAACGATTACCGGTCGGCCACATTGTATCAGATCGCCAAACAAAGCTGGGTCTTGTCCGATACATATGAGTTTAGTGCCGTTTCTCATGAAGAGGTTCGTTGCATTGGTGTCCAAGAATGTCAAGGGCTCAACCGACATGTTTTTTCAAGATTTAGTAACCTTGCAAAGCACGACGCCATTTTAAAATTCATAAATCTTGACAATGACTACAATGAGTCAACAAAATACCTGGAAAGATTCCAGTGTGCCCAATCACGCTTGGTTATGTAGGCCTAATAGCAATATCAAAGTAATTATCACAATGAAGTTGACATAGATGTTATTATGTTGACATTGTAGGTGTAATTTAGGACACAAAGACGTGGAAAATTAGATAAAGTAGCAAAGAATATATCTCTAGATTACGTTAATCACATTTGTTGACATGTAAGGCAAATTATTATATCTCGATACCCTGGTCAATCCTCACTCGATTATGAGCGATTTTATGTAACCTCGACTGTAGTCATTTGCATACAGCGGTGACGTCACATGTCATCAGTGCCTTAGTATAAAATCAGAGCAGTATGAAGTTACTTGTTATGTAGTGGATGTCAATACAGACTGTCTTGTCTGGACGGCACGATATCTTAACAAATTTGTAAAAGTTTGCCTTTTTTGTGCCGGTATTTTTTGAAACCATACATATTCAGTCGGCTGTTTTACTTAGGCCGAACAAAAAATTAACCTGACCTACCCTAGAAAACCCGCCGACCCTAGACTTTTTTCGAATTTCTTAAAGGATTCGAGAAATTATCTAACTTTTACCGAATTTTATGGGTCTCAGCCAACAATACACAAATAAAAAAATCCTCCGACCTACTTACTCTAATTTTGGGGGCATGTTTTCAGAAACACACAATTTTTACGTGGCCTTATTCTGGGACATCGTGATTAACTACATCACAGTCCCTCCACTGATCACGGGATGGAGAGGATGTGACTACATATACAGATAGCGTGGAGCAAATTGCTGGACGCTGGACTTGCGATAGCATCTGCCACAGTAATTTGTCACAGGGGACACTGGGATACATCGACATTTGCGTAGAATTGTTATTCAGAATCATAAAAACGTGACGTAGATCGTGTCTGGATGCTGATATGCTCATGTTTTCGTGTTTGATGACAGAGATGACATTGAAATGACAATCTCCACATGGGATAATGAAGGACAAAGGGGATATTTACGTCGTTTGACAGAGTTGAGCACTAAGTTCAGATGTACTTAGATAGCCACGTATACAGATGGAAACTTATGCATGTGCAGAAATTGGACGGTACTCACGTGATGGAGATATGAAACAGCGAACAGGCAATAGGTAAACAACAATAAACAAAACAAAAAACAAGGAAAGAAAGCGAAAGAAAAATAATGACTATTTCTGGATTTTCTTATTAAATGCAGTTATTCATCTCTGAGGAGGAAGATGTCTTATAATTAAGATTGAAAATACAAAACCAACAGCGGTAATTAATCACATTCGCCGCATCATCGGAGCTCGGCAAGATGCTTTTGTATTTCAACACCGTGACCTTTATTCCCCTGGCGCTTCCTGGAAGATTATGAATTTAATCTTGACGAAAGGAAAACGCGCAAACATGTTTTCAAAAAAAAGCGGAATCAATCGGAATTGATGAACCCACTTCTGGAACTATGAAAGCTAAAACATGTAAACGTTTTGAATCTAGAGAATTCCGATAAACGCATTACCATGTCGTCGGGGTTCTCTCGCGAGAGATTCACTGGGCTGTGGTTGCCCCGGGCAACGTCCTTTCAGTATGAATCTTTGTAGACAAGAAGCAGATGTTCCCT
Organism: Ptychodera flava; assembly: GCF_041260155.1. NCBI lineage: Eukaryota > Metazoa > Hemichordata > Enteropneusta > Ptychoderidae > Ptychodera > Ptychodera flava. The sequence goes on along the minus strand of NC_091945.1, from coordinate 17,177,243 downwards.
TGATTTACTTAGAGCGAGAGAAAATGATTTCAGGAGAAGTGTCCTTTGCTGGCAAAGAAGCGTAGTCGATTATACTGCTTTGGTTTTTTTAATGTACAGCATGCCACTATCGCTGCCAGACCTTTCAAAGAGCAACGATCACAAATGCACCACAGGCCGCTCAGGTGAAGAAGAACAATGTTATTAACTATGAACAACTGCTCTCAATGCGCGAAGGTAGATGTGAACGAGTGGAGAAGTATAACCATTAATTCATAGCCAAAAAAAATTACTTTCAAAATATAAGAGTTTCCTCGAGTAACGAAATCACAAGAAATGCGTGAAATATAATACAGAACATGGTGTTAAAATCTTAACAAATAAAGGGCAAATTGTGATTGGCAGGTGCAGGGATGTACAACAGACCTCAGAGGGTATTTTCCTCTTCATTCAAGAGGTTAAATTCCTCATGGAAAATAGCCAGCCAAAATAAGCGAATGCCCGGTCAATTTGTTCAGTGTCAATACCGTTGAAGTTGTTTACACATGTTTTTTGATGTCTGCATTCAGTCTTATCGATGAGGAACGGTCCCAAATGAAATTAACATTATCGATATATGCAATCAACATACTTATTGTCAATTCCTAGCCTAGTGTCCTTTGCGAGTAAAACAACGGGGGACTTGATCATCATAGAAATGTTGACAACAGTGTTAAAATCAATTGAAACTAGTTGTCAAGGTAGAACGGACAATTATTCGGACTCTCAAACTTTTACAATGTTTTTTTGGTCTACCGCTATAGTGGAAGCTCATTTTGAGCGTAATTTTGTGTAAATCGATTTTTTTCTATGGAGTTAACCTAGGGATGGCGGCCATTTTGAATTTAAAGTGTCGGAAAATATTGCGTAATTTATTTTTCTAGTACCAAATATTGCATTGTTGCATTGTGAACCCTGATTGTTATTCTTGATTCCGGAAGAGAATGATCTAAAGTTTCCTTACGGAAAGTTTCAGCAAAAGTTTGAGTCTTTGGATTTCGAGACGCGTACTGCCTTAAGTATCAACCCACACATTGTTACGTGCTGTGTGTTACACACAAGCATATTTGAAACGATCGGAACGTGTCGTACATAATCACAACATCTGTAAACGAGTCTTCTATATTCAAACATTTTTGTTGCGATGTCACGGAATAAGTTGTCTGGAGGACGTATTTCTCTGTCGCGGCTGTTTACACACACGTACAATTTCCATATACTTCCTGGAAACGCGATCGTTGAAAATGTTTCAGCTTTTTAGATTAAATGTCACAGCATTTTCAGCATTTTTCATGACAATGCCGACGATCATTTTCACAACCACACGTCAAATTTCAACGGCAAGATGACGTCTTACCATAAACGCAAACGAATCATGAACAAATAGTTCCAACCTATTTTTATAAACCGGCACTTCGTATGACCACACAGAACTATTTGGCCATTTCACGCGCGCGAAATCCACTGATTTTTCCCACTAGTGAGCACACATGTACAGAAATTGTCGTCTGCAGTATGAATTGTTATGGGCACCCTTTAGAGTTGTGAATCATTTAATTCGTGTTCAAAATATATGCCCTTCGTGAATTTATAGTTTAGGGTTCAACTGAATGTTTATAACTAGTACCACTAATAAATTAAGGGGTGTTACATTTTTTATAATAATTCCTTCTAGACATTTAGCCTTTGCGGTCAACTTTTATGCGTCGGTCATATCATCCCAAAGAAGACATTTGTTAACAGAAATTGCAGCGGTGAGAGGTTAAACAATTTCTGCATATTTCAGTCAATATAAACTACTCCAATCATTTGTGCGATGAAAATTGCCTCAAAGCTAGTTCGTGAAGAGACTGCACAAATTGAGTTTTAACGACGAGAATCCACACGCGCCCTTTTACGGCGTTATTTCTCGGTGTCTGCTACTGAATACATATGACCTGTCTTTGGTCGTATGTGCAATTATTGGACATTTCTCTTAAAGAAGGAAATCATTGCTCAATCGTTACACTTTTCTCCCTACCAATGATGGATCGTAGGAATGACAACATTCCAATGACGAGATTGATCTTGTAATCACGCCCGATAAATAATTTGCTAAGGCCGACTCAAAGTTAACGACGACGTAATCTCGCGTGGTTTCGCTCGAATCGATTATACACTCTCCCGCGAATCGCCCGAAATTATCTCGGTAATCGAAAATGTAAGCGCTGTAATTTGCAATAGCTTAATTTGATCACCGACTCCAGGTATAACGAGATCTTCATTCAATTGAACCGTATGTTACTGCGACGCTCTGGTGTTCATGAAGAGGAAGACACGTGTAAATATTGAGCTTCATTGAAACAAAACCGTTACGCCAGCCAAAGATTGGATCGAGTGTCCAAATCGAAGAGCTACAGCTATAAAATTTACCCGTTCCAGAAACTACCGTCACATAGAATCAGCGACGTCCATTCCTTCATATCATAGCACAGGAAAGCCAGGGAAAAACAAACATACAAATAAATAAATAATTAAACCAAAAAAAAAACCCAAACAATACACGAATATACAAACAAGCATACAAATACATAAATAATAAACAAACATACAGACAAACAGAAACAAATACATAAATATACAAACAAACATACAATATCATAGAACGTTGAATAAATAACGACAAACAAACAAATGTATACACACACACGCACATATATAGATAATATATTTTGGTTTATTTATTTATTTGTTTGTTTGTATGCTTGTTTGTTTGTTTTTCCCTGCGTCCCTGTGATCAAAGCTGCTTCTCTCCGAGAGCTTGAATCAATCATTTAATTGGACAGATTTTGCCGATATTATGCGTTCAAACAATCTTCAGCAAAATGGTTTGAAGATAAATCTTCTTATACTTCCTGAATCGCAAGCATAGAGATATCAGCCATTCATGACATAATTGCGACCAAAAAGTAACACAATTTCTGAAGTGCAAACACCAGGTTCAGGGGCATGTCAAAGTCTGTGAGTAGCAAACACTTGGCAATTTTGACTCTGTGAATTGCAAACGCAAGATGATCCTTGTCGCCTAGAATACCTGAACTACAAACATACGGCTATCGCCTGCACTGGACTTGTATAATTGCAGACACAGGGTTGTCGATTATGTAGACATCGAGAAAGTGCAACATGGGGATCGGTTATGGTAAAAAACATCCAATTGCAAGCGCTGAATACTGGCTGTTTAGATTATACATATATATATATATATATATATATATATATATATATATATATATATATATATATATATATATATATATATATATATATATATAAGAAACTGTAGGAATTCAGGTGATCCCCAGTAGAGCGTGGAATGGGGTGAAGATAGAAGAAACTTGGGTTGAAACACACTACCACACCTGGTTGTTAGGTTCCAAACGTATTTATTATACCTCAAACACAACGTTTCGCTCTAAATTTAGAGCTTCTTCAGGTGTTTTCTACAATAAAAAGTACGAACATGAAAATTACAATGGTTGAATTGTGTAGGAAAACGAGCAATGTAGAGTTATAAGTCTGTGAAAATCTGGAAATGTACATGAATGACAGGAGAGACTATATATATATATATATATATATATATATATATATAATATCTGTTCAGTATCTATCTGTCGGGCATGTTCGCTACAGAATTGCAAACAGTTGGTATAGGCTACTTATAGTAAGAGTTTACGAATAGCAAATACTTTCTTATTGGCCACTTTAGCCTCACGGAATATTGCAGACACATGGTCATTGGCCGAGTTGTACTCACTAAATTAAAAGCCAAGAGTTATCGATCAGCGAAAATTTGTTGACACATAGTTATTGGCTGTGTTAGAATAGCTTAATTGCACATACATGGTTATTTACCGAGTCGTACCCGCTAAATCGCTGAATGGCGAACCAAGAGTTATCGATCGCTGAAGGATTGCAAATATAGAGTTACTTATTGGCCATGTTAGACTTGCTGAATTGTATACACATGGTTATCGGCCGAATTGTAATTGGTGAATGGCAAACCAGGAGTTATCGGTCGGCGAAGGATTGTGAACACAGAGTTATTTATTGGACACGTAGACTCGCTGAATTGCAATCGGTGAAGGATGGCAAACATAAACTTATTGGCAATATAAGTCTCGCTAAATTTCATACACACGGCTATTGGCCGTATCTTAATTGCTAAATGGCAAACCAAGAGTCATCGACCGGTGAAGGATTGCAAACACTAAGTTATTGGCCATGTTAGACTCGCTGAATTGCATACAAATGGTTATTGGCAGTGTTGTAATTGGTGAATGGCAAACCCAGAGTTATCGACCGGTGAAGGATAGCAAACACGGAGTTATTGGCCATGTTAGACTCGCTGACATGCAAACACAAGATTATCGACCATTGGAGGGTTGCAACAGCAAGGTTATCGGCACGGAAAAATCTCAGACTCGTGGTGACACACGCTGTCATATTGATGCGGAACTATCTCGTTTAATCTGTCACGTGATTTCAATAAATAAACTACTTCCTGTTAGGGTGTAATTGGTCAATAGATTGCAGGATAAACGGAAGATGCCAATCAGAGCTCAATATAGAAATATGTCAAAATTACAGACACTGAATGAAAAGAGTTGTAAATCTGTCGCGTTAAAATATTCTACGCCGAGTTTCAATATCTTGGTTGAATGAATCTCTTGAATTTCTGTAAAAGAATGTACCGTTTACATTAAAATTCCAAGTTTCTAGCAAACTACTCCCAAAGATCAGAGCAGAAACTTCCTGTCTGCGCTGTGAATAACCACAGCCACGTTGGCGACAAACTACTTCAATAGACTTTAATAAGCGTCTCATTTCCTATCTAAATGGATGGGGAGGAGCCCGCGTTCCATTCAGGTCCATTTTACACCAGGCTGAACTGATGCGAGATTTCTCGGCGATGTTTGGATTTCGGAATCATTTCTCATACTGCTCTGGTTTTGTCAACATGCACGTCATGAAATGCAAAGTTACAATGGTGGGCACACTCAGCCTTTGAAAATTGCTCCTCAGAGCGACCTCTCTGTAGAAAATTAGTGAGCAAAAATCAAAAGCCGGATCATTAGAGTTTATTTGATTATTCCGTTATTGGCGAGTTGTGTTGACTTGCATTTCAACGATGGATAAATGCATGTCCAGTGCCGTGGTGGCTCATGAAAGCATGTTGACTATACAGCGGCATTCACGTCCGACTATGTCGACAAATACCAGTTGTCTCGTTCTTTGATGTTGCATTATTTTGCTCATGAACTTCGCCTGATAAATATGATGTCAAAGCGGAAATCACGTAAAATTTACATAATATCGCGAGAGTTGTGAAAATTTACAAGAACAAAAGCGGTAACTTAGGATCAAATTTCATTTATTTTTGTTATATAAAACAAGCACATTTTCTTTATATTCTTCTCCTTGATGTGTTTTAAGGTAGAACGCGCCTCGGGGATAGACATTCGGACTCTCAAACTTTTACAACTTTTGCTGATCTCCAACTAATGGGGGCTCATTTTAAAGCTCTTAGTCTAAGAAAAGTTTTCACCGTCTTAGTTTTTCGAAAATCGATATTTTAATTTTTCTCCATAGGGTTAACGCAGGGATGGTGGCTATTCTGAATTTCAAATATCGGTAAGTCTTGGATAATTTTGTGTCTCTAGTACCAAAATATGCGCAGTGACCCTGGATTTTTATTCCTGATTTTGAAAGAAAAGGGTCGACAGATTCCTTGAGGAAAGTTTTAGGAAAAATTTAAGTGTTTCACTCTCGAGGGGAATATTGCCCTAAACAAATTATTAGCCTTGCTAAGACACTGCATTGTTTTCAAAATGCACTATTCTGGCTGATACCGGTAAATTCGAGTCCGGACTCTCAATAAAATTGGGTATTACACATACACAGGCTTTGTTGACGAGCTGAAAACTAAACCCAATTCAACACCATTTTACGAGCAGGACAGTGAATTTTAAATTGAATTTCAACGGAAAAGATATCTAAAGTAAAAGATAACGGAACTTTAACCTCAAATTTAATCGGCGCCAGCGAAACTTCGTATGTCTGTGGATTTCATAGTTTTATCGGTTTTGTGACATCCTGACATATTTCAAATTTCCAGCGTACTCGGCCAGGTCGATACTTTAACAATCTTGTTGAATGTAGGAGCGTGTCGATCGTTTTTATTGTGATGGTTGTTCTTGGCAATTTAAGAAATACGACTTTGCTCACCTATAGTACGAGCTGATGCACTGATATCTGCGCGGGCGAAGTACAATTGCTAGTATTACATAAACGTGAATGACAGTAAGAAGAACATCACACGTTTGAGCTCATTAACTTGACAAATAGCGAGGGACTCAAATATCGTTATACCTTCAGCGAAGTAATGCGTCCTCAAGTGCTATCGATTTAACCAGACTGCGTGTACGCTGAGACATTTCTCTTCGGAATATGTATCTCGGAATATTGCCACTTTGTGCCGGGGCAATAGCGTGATTTGTGCTCGCCTTTTCATGCGGAGGGCGAATTATCAGCCGTTGATGAAAATGTTCTGCAGAACACCTAGGAAGAAATTGAGGACGAGAGTTGAACATCGAGGCATTTGACAAGACGATAGCCTGTCCTTATTGTAACGCACCAACTATCAGCCGCTGCTATCGGAAGCTCTTTCTTAGTTGAATTCACCGGGGAATTCTGAGAGAATATGGCAAACGAAGTGTAACGTGTTTATAACCTCAAACTCAAGTCGGTAAATCAAGATTTTAATGCTTGTCGCCTATGAAAATACACGCATGCACATACACAAAAAAAATGTAAATTTAAGAAATGCGTTTATGGCGATTTTTGAAAAGATAACGAGGATTTTGTATCTTTGGTGGCGAGTATTTAAACTCATCATCGTTAGATACGACTCAGTAAGTTAAGCTTAAAGCGCAGCCGTGCTTGAATGCATTAAGGCCGCCAACCGTACAAAACGTATGTTTGATGTATCTTGATAGCCGACATAAATTCTAAAACAATATTGCTATTCCTCTCGCTCCTTTGTAAAGATCAAATCGTTAAAAATGGAAAACATTTTTATTCGACTGCTCTATCTCGATTTTCTTTATTTAAAGACTCGCAGTAACGCCGTTTCTCAGCGCTGGTGCTCGAAGTCTAATAGAATACTAGCGCAGTTATTAATTTTGCCTGGGTTGCGTTCGTTACGGCATAAAATCTGACAGGTATCTGTCTTGGGCAAAATACGAGATTATTTCGGGGAAGTTTTCCGGAATGTACCATCGAAAGCACGGCAGGTCGTGTCTGTCGCCTTTTACGTGTGGCATTTTGGATGAACGTTTCAAACGTAGACAAAAAAAAATCACAGTAGCTGGTCTAGATACGCGTTCCCCCTCGACCTCGCGTAACCATAGAAACCGTGTCCTCCGCACGCTGATGTGACATAATACAGTATGATAATGATAAATTGAACTTGTCAAATTGTCACACACCGAGTGATACCATCGAAAATCCTTGGCAGAGGTTTCGCTTCTGAAGACTAAACATCCACTGTCATCACCGCAGTACTTACGTTCAACGTTTTTTCTCAATTCTCAAGTTAATATCTGCTTACCATTTCTCCAAAAAGACACTGCTCCGCAAAACGCACATCTTTAGCATTTTGCATCGCATAAAACCCCTTTGTCTTTTCAAAAGAAATAAAACGACGGTTTTGATCTGACAGAAATATGTTAATCTACAAAAATTTGAAACGGTTTCATTGATTCGAACCGCTTGGCTTTGAAGTTCTGGAAATATTAAAACTACGGTGCATACTCACAAAGACAGGAAGTACACACGTCGCCCATGGTGCTCCGTTTTTCCGCGTCTTCTCTCCACGGTTCGCTCGTCACTCTCGGCGTCACACTTCCTCACGTTGAGCACATGAGCTCTGAGAATGACGCCTCATGTAAAATGTGACTCACTTTTCTAAGTCTTTCCTGAATGTGAACGTTCGAAATAATCGAGTGGGGGGAAACAGGGACGGCGATGGAGCGACCGCTAGTCAGTGGGCGAAGATTCTGTCACATGCACAACTTTCTCGCTGAGACTCTCTACGCTTGCCTGTGTGTACACATTGGCAGATGGCAAATGCGATACGCTAACGCAATTTAAACTCCGCTAGTCATATCGGTCAAGATGTTGAACTGCCTTTCGGAGTTTATTGCAACTCAACGTTCGGAGGGCCTCACTACGTGGCATGCAATTTTCACGTGAGCAGCTCGAGCCAAATTTCGAGAGAAGTTATTTATAGAATTATAATAAACGCAGGAACTAGACTTTGACATTAATGGCAACCGAAATGAAGTGAATCAGGATTCTTTTCACGTGTTTCAATAGTGTCTTGAAGGACGCCTCGCCAGATGTATCACGCGATTATGCAAATTGTATAGGGGTCGTTAATTAATCATAGGCTATTGAGTGTGACATTGATAATAGACAAATTACAACTGTGTATATAAGAGAGGGTGATTGTGACGCAAAATGTGTGACCGCAAGTCACGACGGGCAGATTTGATTTTCGTTTTCATGAGCGACATTCACAAAGTGTTGCCTCGACGTATCACATTGAAATGTAGCGTACACACGGACTGCTACAAACGTGCAAGCCTTGGAAACGAAATGGCATAGTGTGACTGCAGTGCAGGGTGGTATGGGAAAGGACATGTAAAACAGCGATAGAGAGAGGAGGAGAGGGGGAACGAGAGAAGTATGAATAGAAACACCTAGTTGGAAGTGGTGGGGGAGGGAGGGGTGTAACAGTGAATGAAATTCCTCTACAGTTTCGGCCTATGTGGATCTGGTGACGTCATAGACTTATCATTATTTTGAAGGAAAGGGGTATTTTTGGTCTTTTTTGAAATAAATTCGATCGCCACAATTGAACGTAATTATGATTATTACTGATAAGGAAAAAGTGAAGTTTGTTTCGTCAACCAGGAAAGGTTAAAGTTCACATAAAGCAGGTGGGAATATGACATACCGACCTGTATTTTCCAAATGTAGGTTAGGGTACGCACTGAATGATCTGTATGATTGTTATCAAACAAGTACTCGAACCGACGGATTATAGAATGCAAGGCAAAAAACCTGATGAAATACACTCAATTTTTTGCAATTTCTTCTTTAAACTTTTTCACTCGCAAAGTAATGCCGGTATGCTCACAATCCATTCACAAATTTTGAAATGATTCTGGCGTTGATCACAAAGATTATGGCATCCGCTATAGTTTTGCAGGGCGTCATTCTTTTTCTCTACGATCTCAAATTCAGAAATTGTGTGGTTGCACTTCTTTATTTGTTTCACTTATTTGTTTAAAGGTATACAGTCACCTGTAATCTTAATATGCCCATATATGGTCAAAGGGGCGTTCCTTGGTATTCAAAATGCCCATGTTAGGGCGTTGTTTTTAAAAAGCGACCACCCGCTTAAAATCTGTGATTGGTTAGAGTTTCTCTTTCCATGGTAACTGTGGCAAAATTGGAACATGTGACAGTATACCTTTAAAGGATGAGTAGCAAATTTGACATTGGAAGAGGCAAAACAATGAGAGTTCAACACTACGAAGATGGTCAAGCCGCGAATTCAATATCGTGAGTCGAATTCCCTGGTATCTGGGCCGTCATACCTCTCAAAAGACAGGCGCAAATAATTTATGATAAAAATAATAATAAAAAAATCAATAAATGTGACAACATGAGAAAAAAGAAAAGAAATCAGCAGAGTCAATATGTTTGGGACATTTAAAAATTCGCAACGAAATATTGACGCAAATTATATTAGAATGTTGTGATTTGTGAGCATTTCTAAGGCCGAGAACAATCTTACTAATTTGATACAGTATCACACTTTCAGCTTGCGTTCCCCTTACTGCAGACTATCGGGTTAAAATGAGCCCAAAACAGGAAGAATACACGTGACTAAAGGTGAATAACCAGCAGGAACAGGAAAACTCCAGGTGTTTCACTATCTGATATTTATTTATGCTGGCTACAGACTTTTTTATTTACCATTTTTTCCAGAGCGGCGTATGACGTTGATTTAACTTTTTCATTTTTCATTTCCAAGAGAGATTTTAAGAAAATATAATCAATTTAGCCCGTGCTGTTTCGTTTGCTTTATTTTCACAATATCGTATTCTCATTTACTAGTCAATCATTTTAATTGTTTCATCGGTATCGTGCAAGGTCAGCAAATCCACAAATCCGGGCTCGCTGAGTGGTGGACTTTTGTTCCTGGCCAGAACATGTACCTCCAGCTGGTAATTTACCTGCTCACGAAAATACTGAGAGAGAGAGAGAGAGAGAGAGAGAGAGAGAGAGAGAGAGAGAGAGAGAGAGAGAGAGAGAGAGAGAGAGAGAGAGAGAGAGAGAGAGAGAGAGAGAGATCTACACTGTTCATTTCAATTACATAATTTGGGAACCCTGGGTATCTTAAATTTCGGAAAGAATTAACGAAATTTTGAATTTTAGCAGCTGATTTCTTTTTTTAATAATATAAGAGATGGTATTCCAAAGAGTGGTGAAGCTGACAAGAGTTTAGTTCTTCCATGCGTTATTCTACAGTAACCATTCCATTGACAATTTTCATGATATCTGTATGACTTAATCAAGGTATTCTTGTCGGTACTATTTACCAAAACTTACAAGTTTATTGCATATTATGTAACAGTCAACCACATTCACTGAATTATGTATTGGATTGAAAAATAAAGCTGTAAATTTTTCTAGCAGAATTATTTTTTGTGAATTTCGAATTCTGAATTTGACCAAAAATTCTAAGATGTAAGGTCAAGTATAGGGTCATGAGCATTGCCTCTCTCATGGCATTGATTTGACCTTGATTCGCAAATATATTGTATGCAGTCGTAATCGACATTGTAACCTGTGAGTTCATAATCAATGACAGACCTGGCTAGACGACATTTGGGTCTGTCTGTTGTGTTTATCACCTCGTCACCACTTGAAGGGATGCAGACGTCAGGGTTTTGCTCAAATTTTTCATGAATCTCTTGGAGTAGTGCTAATTGACATTGTTGCTGATCGAATATTAACATTCAAATTTTGTAGATATTTTGATTCAGTTTAAACAAATTTTGTATAAGGAATATATTTTTGTAAACAAGATAAAAGTAGCACATGCGCAGACAAGACGACTGTGGTTCTTTAATTAGAAATATGTACTCGTTGTTTTGCCAGCAAGCTGAACAGCAGTAGTATTGAAATAGAGCACATAAATTTGTTGTAGACCCTTTCTTGGTCTAGACCGTTGTTCAGTTTAAACAATTTCCAGAATGGTGGAGCTGCAATCTGAACTTACGACACAGTTGCACCGTTGACGTGGTTTTAGAAGAAGGGACATTTTCTAGGGTGAAATGCAGTTTCATATATGGTTATGACATGATCCACATGTTGCGATCTAGTTCAAGATTGTTCTCTTCACTGAAGCTTTTGAGAAACAGTGATGTGGTACCAGTCTTTTGCAATGGACAATTGTGTCTACTTTTTGTCAAATATATATCTACTTTGGGGGGTTATTGATTTTAAATGAACAGAGGAACTTTCTTTTAATTCCAATTACTTTCATGGCTTGAGTTTATTGACAAGTTCACCCATTGCATTTTCGACACATAGTAACATCGCCTTCATTGATCAAAATCACGCCAACAGTTGTAGCCAATCACAATGAAGAGCACTACATAGCATATACCATTGCAAATCTCACCTGGTTTGCGATTTTACAGTGAGTAGAGAGTACGCATGTTTACAGTTGTCTGTACGAGCGAGCTATCCAAACGCATGGAGTGTAGAGATTGTCCCCATGCTTCGGGTTTTCCCGCTTTTAGATTTCTGCGTCTACATCATCTTATAATACTTTTGAAGAGGCCTAACGTATTATGACCTTTCACCCCGAATCTTATCGATTACAAGTTAACGTAAATTAGATTATACAGTATCGGCGCCATGTCATGACCAATGTCGTTGTTCGTCTTGGCGGGAAATGAAATAATTTTGCTTTGAGCATATAATTTGCTTGGTTTTTTAAAAATGCATTTACAATCTTTATACTTGTAGACTGTACGGGAATAGAGGTTAACCAATATGTGTCATCCACGAAGAGCCATTTTACGAAAATGAAAGTGTGAAACTAAAGCACAAATCCAATACTATACTGTCATTTTTGTCAAACTGACGTAGGGGTTGATATGATCACATGTCACTTTGCTTCTAGTTTGGTAGCATACATTAGTTTTGGATACATATTAAATACTATAATTACTCCAAGAATACTATCTATTTATCGATTTTAAAAGATACTCAAATATTAGCCAAATTTTGCCCATTCAAAAACTATCAAGTCTTTGAGATCAAAAGGCTTTTGCAGCTAGCTTTTCAAGACACGGGTATACGCCAGGTAGGCGTCGGGGATACAAAAGCAACTGAAAGTCAGTTGTTGGAATTTCTTTACAACGAATATCGTTTATAAGTGAAGTGTTTACCAAGTGTATTCAACAAAATGTGTGGTTTGCAGTCAAACGTAGAATCTGTCTGTTGCGACAATACCGCAGTTGAAGAGATGAAAATGACAGCTTTCGTGCAAAAAAAAGTAAAAAAAAAATCTGAAAATTTCTGAAATCTATGGCGCTGCAAGTTGGATCTGGTACCGACGTGATAAGTGACACTCCGATGTCAAAGTCTGAACAGTGACCATTTAATGGCAGCCGGGTTTGTTTTGAGGGGGTTTTCTCGTGTGTTGACTCTGTACTTTAGCAATCCAGCTGTCAAAACCGGGCGGAGGTGAAAAAACGAAAGTAGCAGATCATTTAGAGGCATCTTGCAAAACGAAATAAATAATTAAAATACTTCAAACCTCATTTCATTCGGTCACGTCTAGCAAGACCTGTGAGTGGGCATCATTAGAACGTAAAAGATCAAGTGGCTTGGAGTGACTTGATTTTTTTTACAGCAGACATCTTAAGTTGTACGTGACCGTGAAAATAGAAACATTCACACTGTCACTTCACGGTTTTGCTGTTAGTCTTCGCAAAACCTAACTAACATTTATTTCTTGAGAGCAAATTAAGGAGCACGTTCGTCTGCTATAAAACTGAGACAGCATGTAGTGTATAAAAGTAAAGATTATTGGCGGGAAATAAGCGTGTGTGTGAATGTGCGTTGCAGGATGTCAGCAGAGTTGTAGAAGTGACGCACCATGTCGACAGGTATTTCCAAAGACTATTAAAAGATAGTCATGCCGTGTTTGAAAATAAAAAAGAGATAAAATCAAAGTATGAAGATCAGGTACGCTGTTTCTGATGAGCAAAGAGGGTTAATATTGAAGAAAAAAACGGGTCCCCTTTGCGATTTGTACTTAGTAAGTTGTTGTATAGCGATGAAATCATCAAAATTGGCCTGCGTGATTTGACCGTTAACTCGTCAAACCCCCTTGTAACTTTCATCGAGAACTGCATGAGAATATATATTAGATAGTCACGGTGTGGTCTCTGGCGCAATAAACAATGGGAACAGGAAAGAACATGAATTTGAGGAACAAAGTTAATGTTCAAAGCATAGAAACAAATCAACAAATCATCCATGAGCCGACACAAACACAAAGTGTCTGTTACCGGCTACCAAAAACTATGAAAAATAGTAAAGAATGAGCTACAAAATCACTATCAGTTTTAAGTTGAAGGTAGAATAAGTCTGTACCTTTGTAAGTAAAATAATATAAAAATAGTAGAAAGTGAGCAACCAGCTGAAAGTTAGTCGAGGAGACCTTTACCGCATATCATTTGCATCTCATTGTCGGCTACATGGACTGTGTGCCAACAAATCATCCGGTCATACTTCGAGAAGTGCGGGTTATCTGTTCAAATGTTGGCAGTATGTCAAATTTTTCATATCGTATCATCGAAACGACCAATGCTTGGTCATACGGATGACGTAAGGTCGACGTCATCTGTCGATCCGTGAAATCATTAATTTCCAAAGAAAACGTCACCCCGCACTTCAACGTTCTCGTCTCAAGTGTATAGTATTCCCCGTGTGCCCTTTCAAGCCAATCAGCAAGATGTGAATGAAACGACCCTGCCCTGCTACCGTAGATGTTTTGTATTTTTGAGAAGTTTTATGCCATTTTTCATGAGTAAATTGATCTCCCTTACATCAGAGGAGGTCATAAGAGTACATTTACAAGGTTGTGAGATTGATTTCAAGGTTTTGCAAATAACCAACCGATCTGTTGTATCTCCGGTAGTAGACCCGATTGTCTTCAGAAATGTAAGTGATACTTGTTTCCTGTATTTCTCTGCCTACCGCCAAGTATGACAGAAACGGTAGCTTTTCCTACTCATCACTGCATCAAGTGGTATGTCCCGAGGCTGTATCTTCGCTCACCGGACTTGTGAAAATACCGCTTCTTGTTATTACCATGAAATCGAGGGGTCTTAGTCGATACTTTCAAGGGAGAATCGTAATGCCAGCGTTGACCTTGTTAATGTCGTAATTACCTTGTCATTGACCTTTGCTGATTAAAAAAATTGGACGTACCTGATCACAGTGACCCTAATTTGCATATCGCTTTGTGAGAGTACAGACCAACCTTTCGTTTTGCAAGGCACGGCTGAGAGATGTGGGTTTTTATAGGTGAACACTACTTTCATCTATGATTTAAGTGAGCTTTTTATTCGCAATTCACGTTTTTTGGGTGCAATACGCGCAGTTTTGAATGGTGGATTGTCAATTTGATGTACAGTAAACTAATTTAGCTTCTCTAGATTCATAAATTAAGCAGTCGGAACCCTATTCCTACAAACAGCTTAATACACTTACCTAAGGAAATGAATGGAATTTTACAACTACATTCGGTGAAAGCTGTTTTGTCAGACAGAAGCCATGAAGAATATCCAGGTCTGATAGATACAAACGTGAGAATTTTTCCCACATCGTCTTTCTAGTGTATTTATGGTTGTTGAGGCGTCTCATTCATGTTCTGCCATGTAATAAAACAACTCCTTTGCAGTCTTGTTTTCTCAAATCACAAACGTTCATCGACAATATACTGATGACCGTTACATCTTCGCAATTCACAAATACATCATTGGATTTCCCTTGTCGTCAACATTGGTTCGGTAGTGACGATGGAATCACTATTACGGAAACCTACTTTGTATTTTATTGCTATATTATTTTTTCGATTAATGTCATGGGACTGGTGCATTTCACTGTGATTTCCGTGTTTAATATAGATAAGACACTTGTAGCGGCACTCGGTACCTGTTTGTCAATATCTTTCGCTTGCTGCTAATTTTAGATTTGTTACTTTCTATTTGTGTATTTCAAAAATTATCGTCATGATCTTTTTGAGTTGTAATGATCAAGGTGTTGTAAATTCCTTTGTCACCTACGTACATATTTTGTCTTTGTCAGTGAGGAAATTTGATGAATTCTCTCTCTCTCTCTCTCTCTCTCTCTCTCTCTCTCTCTCTCTCTCTATATATATATATATATATCCTCACTTGCAAAGACTATATACATATATGTATATATGCATTTACATATATATATATATATATATATATATATATATATATATATATATATATATATATATATATATATATATATATATATATATGTAACATAATGAAAACGCCTTTTCATTACGAGAATATTCTTCATGGAATTTAGTTACAGGGAAAGTTCTGGTCTTAATAGCTAGTTTCTGAAAGTTGAGATGTAAGCATACTGACCTCTGAGTCTTCAACGTTGCTCAGTGCACCGCTGGGTAAATACTTAAAAACTCTTCCATGTGTAATTATTCGTCCTCATAAGTGTTTGTTTTTGCTCGAGCAGACAAATATATAGCCACTTTTAATTATTTAACAAAAAATAAAACAAAACGAAATAAGAAGAAAGTATTCTTGTCCGTTTCCAAACCGGCGACCGAAGGTTAACTAAAACAAATTTGTCAACATATGATATGAAATGAAGAACTGTGCACATTTATTCTATCAGTTTTTAACATTAATAAAAAAAACATGAATCGTACATGATTGCTGGTTTTTTATTTTTCTTAAGAAGATAGGTTTAATTTTGTTACAAATGAAATAAATTTCCTTGACATCAGGGAACTGTTAGCTTAAACCCTTGCCTGATCCACTATTGTTTGCATGGTATTTCCTGCTCATTTGTCAGTTATCGATTGGCAAAGCTTTCGCTAATGGATGACGGTAAACTGTGAAATCGTTCATCCTTGAAGTTCCTTACACTTCTTCCCACGGAGATAATATTAATGATAAGCGGAAGAGAGATGTTATCGTTTATTTTTTTCTTGCTGTAGTTCGATGGTCGACAAGAATTATCCCTTTCCAAGTTGAAAGACAAGTTTATCTCTTTCATTGACAAATTACCCATCAACGATTTGTCCTAGCCCTCTCTAACGACAGGTGGACAGGTGCAAATAATATGATTCAACGCTTACTCTGAATTCACTGAATGTGCTCTCTGTCTGTCTGTCTGTCTCTTTCTGTATGTCTGTATCTGTCTGTCTGTCTGTCTGTCTGTCTGTCTGTCTGTCTCTCTCTCTCTCTCTCTCTCTCTCTCTCTCTCTCTCTCTCTCTCTCTCTCTCTCTCTCTCTCTCTCTCTCTCTCTCTCTCTCTCTCTCGGTAAACAGTTACACATATCACTTTCCCTGAAATAACTAATTGTGATAGGTGGTACATGTTTCACAGATAAAGGAAAAACCTACGCCATTGAAATTCATTTCAAAAGGGCACGTGTTGTAATTTATCAAAACTTGATGATTTTGTACGAACAACTGTACAATAAATTACTCTGAGGAGGAGTTGCAACCATTTGAGTAAATGATTCGGCAATACAAGTAACAGGAGAGTCGTGAATGAGTATAGTCGTGCTGGGTGTACATGTTACACTAAATCATGGAAATATCAGTGCCGGGTCATGCTGTTGACAGCAATCATAGCATATCAAACCCAAGAAAGGTCAGCGCGTTATACTTCAGAAATGAATGGACAGGAAACAGAATAATACTCAGAAACCCTGTTTGTATTTTGAAGATTGAAGAGGCATGTTTTCGTTTTCGAAAGGACGAAGTTTGCTATTTTTGGCAGCATTTCGTTGCCAAGTTACAACTCGTCTGTACTGGAGACTGTGTTGGGGTTTTATTGCTGACTATATGCTTTTGGGGAAGTCGTGCGAGATACAAAGAAGGTTGTGACATTTTCTGTGTTTTCAATCAGCCTTGAGTCAGAAAGGGAAATTGTGATATATATATATATATATATATATATATATATATATATATATATATATATATATATATATATATATATATATATATATATATATATTTTATATATATGTATGTATACATATATGTGTATGTGTGTGTGTCAGTTAGGTAGGGAATGTTAATCAACGAAGACATGCATACTGAACACGAAGAGCTGAGCAGAGAGAGAGAGAGAGAGAGAGAGAGAGAGAGAGAGAGAGAGAGAGAGCTGTTGAACTTCTCTGTTGTATCCGAGACCGCACACTCTCCCATCATTAATGTTTAATTGCATGATACATGTACAAAGCAGTGATGGCGTATGATACATGTCACTTTAATCCCTGTTTTTCACTTGCCTTCTTTGAAATAGACACGCGATGTGATAGATTGACAGCATAAACCCATCCAGTCAACTCAGAGATCCGTCACTTGGCAATATTCTGAAAGAGTTCATCGTCGTAAACTACGGGCCTCTTTACGGCAACAGCTCAGCGCTTGATTTTTGCGTAGGTCAGCGGAGCGGAAATTATGGTTCTGGCTCGCGAGAATGAAAGAGTTTTCAGATTGACAATTCTTAAAAGGGGGATGTGATTGATGTTGTCTTCGTGGCATTCTGTACGGTGTTAAGGTACGGTTTCACTTATGCCAAATTTTCCAGGGAGAAAATAATTTCCAAGTTATCGAATGTATCTCTGATACCGTCACGGTCTTTCGCAATGATTATGACAATTTTCAGACACTGATCGTCCGTCTGCGCATGTCATGATCACACTGGATTCCCATTGCTCCTTGTCGGCAAACACCTACAAAATCAAACATGGCGTTGGACTAGCAACCACACAAAATGTTTGTGTATGATTTCTAACATAAATAATTATTAAATCAGAATGATTACGGTCAGGTTGACGTTGGATAAATGTGGATCATATTGGCAAATGTAGAAAGGATATCTCGAAATTTGTGATTTGCTTTTGTGAAAGGTTACAGCTTTTTAAGCTTATGTTTACACGCAAATCTTAGTTCATAATTTACGGCGATGTTCGAGTGAATGGCGTTCAGGACGACTCTATGCTTATGAGTTATACAGTGTAGCTCATTATTCCACACGATGTTTTCGGGGCATCTGCCTTTGAAATATGATTTTAAAAACCTCTCGAGCCACGTGTCACCGTTACGAGTCTATGTATGAATAGGCACTTTATATAAAATCTTTCTTTTCCGTCCGCGTGCTGGTAGGTTTTCAGAGAAAATTAAGAAAACAAACACAATGTTAACATTATTACAAATCAAAATTGAGCATATGTTAATACACTTGCGTTTTTTGTCTGTGTATATGTTTTTTGCCCTGGCTGGCGGGTAGGTTTTTCAAAAATCGAAGGACGGCAAGCAAAGAATTTTCTTTAAATGGCCTTACTACACTCTACAAAACATGTCAATGAACATGCGTGGTCTTCTCATTCAACAAAATATCCCAAAGAACACCGGAAGTGATGCTCGATGTTTTGCAAAGAGTGAGCGCTTCCTTCCAAGTTTGCGCGGCTGTTGAAGTGTGCTCGAAAATGTCGCTTGTTCAGAGATGTGGATATATCGAGAATTTAGCATCAATAACGACCTGGCTGTGTAATTTGCTTCCAAGAACTTGTAATGGGGCATTTGAGTCTTTGATGACAAGAATCAGTTACGTGTAATGCGCTGAAGAAGATGAAACGGTGGTGTAAAGTGACTGTGTTCGTAATACTGAATCACTTAAGTTATTCACTTTTGTATGTATCAATTGGTATCTAACATTTTGAAGGAAGATCAATAACACTTCACTAAACACTGTACCATTGATATATGTTCTTTTTGAAACCGCTAAGAACTGAGAACGACTCCCCGTGGACATAGTCGTGCTCTGCCGACGATCTTGAAATCAAACAACGAAACAATGATTAATGAGAAGACACATTTCTGGTGTAATGTCTTAAGAAGTGTGTCAAAGTATTCGAACAAATGTCCTGGATAGACTAAGTGGCTTTAATTGTTTAATTACAAGCGCCGTGTATTGATGTAAGAGTTATTCATCGTGTGTCTGGCTGTTCAAGGTTTTTACAGCTGCTTCTCCGAGTATGACTGATCTCAAATGCCATAGCGCTGAGAAATGCCATCGGAAAGACTTAATGTTTGTTTGTTTGTATTTATTGCTGATTAATAGCAACGATGTTCGTTTAGTTTTTTGGCTTGCTCTGCATGGCAACGTGAAACCACAGTTTTCCCGAATCGAGTTATCCAGTCAGGTGATTTCTTGCGAGATTTTTGTTTATGAATCTTCTTATGATGTGACATAATGACTAAACTGAAGAGGTACTCTTGTTTCAGCGAGATGCCTAACGCTAGTGAACGATTACACATCGGAAAATATTGTCGTGTTGAAGAAGAAAGTCCGTTTTCTATGACATTGTTTTTTGTCATATTAGAGCTTGCGCTTCTGTAAAGAAAGATATGCACGCTGATGTTGCCCATTATGGTGAATACACTGTTTGCATTTTATGGCACTTAGGAAGGTTGGAGTTTCTGGAGACCAATTTATGGTTGAGAGATATTCATAAGGTTGATCGTAAAAACACCTTCATGCGAGTCCTGGGAATAGGTCGATTGATGTGACCGATATAAATATAAAATCATCGTTCGATATTTTATGTCGCTAGGCTAATAATTACAGCAGGAATAATTTTGCTTGTTAACGTGAAAATATGAAAAAACCTAAAAAACCAGAACGATTAATTGAACCGATAACGACAGGGTGAGTCTACGGTAGGACATGTGAGCAACTCCCTGTATTTATTTTGAGGTTAAAATATTTCTTTTCACAATTTATTTCTTGAACTATACATTTTCATGATTTTCACTGCTCTAAACAGGTTATGACTGCTATAAAAGTTAAAGTCAATCTTTAACTGTGCAAGTCGAACATCATAAATAAACGCAAAGGCGGGAAAATGAGTCATTTCTGAGAGTAACATTGAACATTTTAAATGTTTAGAGAGACTCGTACGTGACGTCACATGAGTGACTCGACATACACTTGTCAGTATTTAAAAATATAGTCAAAATTTGGTCACTTGGAAGTAGTATCGGAAAAATAGCAGCGAACAAACAAACACTTGGTTGGAAAAAGATATCTTTTGCAGGCTATAGAAGGAAAGTTACCCCTTTTTGCTTCTGTGCGTCTTTCTAAATCGGTCATCGGGTAATGCTGATCATTCATTGAGTGTCTCTACTCCATGTCAGAGCAATCGTCGATTCATTAGAATATTTCTCATGGATATGTCACCGTTTTTGTCTGTCCCGTTTACGTGCAAATCTTACTTTTGTCAACAGCTCCTGAGCGTACGCCGGGGCTCTTACCATCATGGAGGTGCTAATTTAACTTGTACCTCCATGGTCCAGGCAAATACGATAGTCACAGACAGTGGCTCCTTTCAGTGAGTAGGACGTGCAGGTGCCATATGGTTGCATTTAGACTATTCAATGGAAGGCATTTGACCAAACGACTTTGCGATGTGATATTTCATTGCCATCTAAGGGCGACCAGGTGATCAATATGCAAATGTTTATGCATATCAAAATATATGTGTTCTCGTACGATCTATATGTGAGTTCAATCTTCTAGACTTCATCTTTACAATTTATCAAGTATTCTTTTATTTCATTAACTGTATAAACAATTGAAATTCGCAATCAAGTCGAAGTATAATTATCTGAAAAGAATCGGCCAAGAATACACGTCAACCAAAATCTAAAGTTGTGTAAAATTTATGTCCTTTTCAAGTCAACGACGAGACAAAGTTTCACAAAGACAAGGGGACATTCAGATAAGACGATCAAAATAGCCTACAGCTAGATATGCACGTATTGTTATATCTACTGATATGTGATGATGCGCACAAAGCGTTTCTGGTTGGCGGGAAACGGTTTTTACATGCAATTTTTATGCAGAATTTGAAATATGACATATATATATATGACGTTTATTTCAGTACTTGTGGCGTCCGGCCAAAACGTACAAAAAGGGTATCAAAATACAGAATAACTGGTCGCTTTTTGTAAAGAATATATATATAATATGTACTTGTCAAGTGTCTTACAATACGTAAAAAATAAGGTTATACTATTAGATTCAAACATTCTTCTCTTGAATTTGAAATATGAAATGACAAGAATGTCGTGTCTGATGCAACCAAGAAGATTTCCCGCAGTAACTCTACGGAACGTAGCATTGCGTGAACACAGTTGGTCAAGCTTAATTTTAATCCTCTCCGCCCAGATGTTGCAGGTATTACGAATTGGCAGTACATAAATATATCGTACTGATCCTGTCACTGGATCGTCTGTATAACCAGATTCCTTTTAAAAACTTCGAATTTAAGAAGACGTTCTACAAAGACGTCTCTGGTTTAATTAACACAAAACTCATTAAACTTTTGTCTTGCATGATGCGTTAATACGTCGGGTTACTGTATAGTTTGCACAAGCCATGACCATTGACGTACACTTATAAACCAGTCAACTTCGAGCTTGAACTCCCTTGATGTAGGCAGACGGTGACGTGACCTGTACTTTTCCATTGATTAAACACAGAGAAACCACAGTCCAGGTTGTCAGAAGAAAATCCGAATTATGATAGGGTTGACATCCCAAAACCACGCTGTATTATTTATTATATTGTATCGAGCCTTTCAAAGGAATTCGTGAGAAGTTACAAAACAAATTTTTCCGTTAATTTATTCTGCTTTGTCGCATGTGGAAATGAACTGTCAAAGAGAACTGATCAGGTTTTCCTTGGCATGGAAATGGAAACTGCCACCGTGAATTCAAATAAAAATAATTTTACCGGTAGAACGAGTCTTAAGTAAGCATACGCATCAACTTTCGCTTTTTTTCGACTGACAAGAACAGATCGAGAAGTGATCTCACCAAGGAAATGTGACTGAGACATCAGCAACTCTATTTATGGCTGTAAATGTGAAATCAAATCAATGGACCTTCACTGAGCGAATTGTAAAATTAAATCTCCGCGCGTAGGTACAGCTATACGGTGTTTCAAGTCATTTAATTTCCATGTTGATCACTGACTAATCGAGCACTAAAAATACGGTCAATTGTCTCGCTGGTCACATCATGTTTCCTGTCAGTCTCGTCAAGATAATCTTTGCTTGTCATCAGTCCAAGCTCAGAGCCATCAGGCTGAGACTCAAGCTACGGTACGCCATTTGCTACGTGTGTTGCGCGGGAAAGTATAGAAAAAATGGACAGTAGCTGTAACTTTTGATGATTTTTTTTCACTTTTTTGTTTTCTAACTACAATTTCTTGTTCTATTTCCCAAATCACACAGTATTCAGCTTGCCAAGTCAGCCTGTATCTGTACATGTGTAGACTGCACCGTTAATTGTTAACAAGTGAATTAAAATCCGGACTAAATTAATTTCAGGTATAAAAATTAAGATAGAACACGCCTCGAAAATATATACAATTTTATTTTTTCTCCAGGGGTGGCGGCCATTTTGAATTTTAAATATCGGTAAATCTTGGGCCATTTCTCTAGCACCAGATTTTGCACGGTGACCCCCGATTTTCATTCCTGATATAGTAAGAGAATGGCTGAAAGTTTTATCAAGGAAAGTTTGCGCAAAAGTTGAAGTCTTTCACTTTCGAGGTGCATACTACCTTAACGGTGCTTTTTACACGTTTAGTTGAGACGCTGTGATGACAAGCTAAATAGTGGCTGTTTGATGCTTTCGATCGGGAGAAGAACAAGAAAATACTAGTATAGTAAACACTAAAACCAAAAATATCCAAAATTTCCGCTACTGGCCCATAATAACATTAAGTGTTTCTCGGTAAATCATCACAGTAGGGACTGCAAACTTATAAACACAAACATGTGATAGAATGCCTTAGATTAATCGTTGAATTGTATACTTTTTCATGATTTCTTAAGTTATTTTTGTTTTCTGGGCATGGGATTTGACAATCTCGTCCGAGAGGCAAATCAAATCTGAGCATGATGTATTAAGGTCATTGTTACTGCATTGATGGCACCAGGGATAGGAGACACAAATCTGACAAAATTCAACGAAGTGTAGTCTGCGTGTAATTTGCACTGTCTCAACTTTTCTCGCCAGAACTCGCAAAACCCGAGAAAATTGAGAAACTCGCTCGCTGAACCGGAAGTAAGCACTTGTCATTGCGAACGATAACCGAGATTTTATTCTCGAATCTCGTGAGCCATTTGCTGATGAGCGGAAAACTAAGTTCTTTGTCGTATTGGGGTCAACACATTGTCAACGATATTCTATGCATCCTAACATTTGCGGGACATTCGGTGCAGCATCACCTAGTGCACGTATGTGGAGACCTCAAAAGTGTCCCTGACCTCAAAGTTGTCCCAATGTTTTCAGATGAACTTGATTTCCTTGCAGTCTAATTAATTTTTTATTCGTATCTTGGTATAAATTTGTAGAAGTTTGTAACTTGACTATCTTACTAGACATTAAGCATGGGGATACCTTTGAAGTCAGGGACACCTCAGAGGTCTTAACACACGTAAGACATGTTGTGAAGGTACCTAGTATAGGCAAGACGAAAGTCAGATAGTGAGTAGAATCTTTCAAAATATGACCCTTATGGCCGTAACATACATGTACTTGACCTTTCTCTATGCAGGAGGAGTATCTCAAAACTAATGGACTTCGAGTGATATCATCTCGGATTCTGTACAACTAAATGGTTTGTCTAATATGTGCTATGAACATTGCAGTATACGGGCTTGATGAACGAACAAGCCTTCGAAACGTCTGAACAAATCACCATTGTTAAAGGACAATTGAACTGTGTGAAGATGAATATCGCTAGTCTGTCACGCACCATATGCCATCCCCCTTTCGATGACATTTTTTTCCGTACGTAAGTCTTGGAGTATCCTTTGAAAGTATCCATGTTTTTTTCTGGGTATCTTTTATTATAAAAACATTATATTCCTAGTGTTCTGTCGATGGGCTTATCGATTTCCTAGTTTCTTTTTTATTGAGTTTCAATCTGTTGAAACAATTTGCTTTCTCTCAGTAATATGTCCGTTTGAGGTAGCATGCACCTCGGGGACAGATATTCGGACTCTCAAACTTTTCCAATTCTTTACTGATATAACAGTTGTAGGTGTTCATTTTAAAGCTCTTGGTGTAAGGAAACTTTTCACCGGCTTAGGTGTTTGAAAATCGAAAATTTCATTTTTCTCCATAGAGTTAACGCAGGGATGGCGGCCATTTTGAATTTTAAGTATCGGTAAATCTTGGGTTATTTGCTATTCTAGCACCAAAATTTGCACGGTGACCCCCCGATTTTTATTCTTGATTTTGAAAGAGAATAGTTGAAAGATTCCTTAAGGACAATTTTAGCAAAAGTTTAAGTCTTTCACTTTCGAGGCGCATACTACCTTAAGATTTATGAGTTGTTTATAGGGTTTAAGGATTTGCAACAGTATTGGACCTAGACAAACAAATCAAAGGAGACGTGCTCGAAAAATCACTAACAAACTTTCAACCCATCCAAGGGGACGTATTCTCACAGATCAGGTTTCAGATAGTAAGCACAATGTTTAGGGGACGCTGAAACGACCCCTTGGAGAGCTCGTCTCCCGACCATTAAAATAATGACACTACACTTTATGTATACGCTAAACGTTATATGTGCACTATTACACCTGTAGGTTTTAAAATAATTCTTTGCTGAGAAAAGCAAACTTGTGCTGGAATCGTATACATGGGTTGGTGAATTGCGACTGTGGGTATTTCTAGGTATCGTCTGGTTTCTCTTTCAATAACGAAGCGTTGCAAAACCAAAGAAACTTCTTGGACACGCAGTTGAAATTAAGGTGGTACGCCCCTCGGGGACAGATATTCAAAAATTCCACCTTTTACAATACTGTTTTGGTCTACCACTTGTGGGGGGCTCATTTTGAAGCTCTTTGAGCACAGAAAGTTTTAACCGACTCATTTTTGTTAAAATCAACGATTTTATTTTCTCCATTTTGTTAACACAGGGATGGTGCATGGCCATTTTGAATTTCAAGTACCGGTAAATGTTGGGTAGTTTATTTCTCTAGTACCATTTTTGGCTCGGTGACCCCTGATTCGTGTTCTCCAGTTTGAAAGGGGGTGGTTAAAGTTTCCGAACGGCAACTTTGAGCAAACGTTTGTTTTTCAAGTTCGAGGCGCGAACTGCATCAAGTCCATGATATTCCTGTTTTATGACGTTGTTGATGCATTATTAACATTTATCTCTTCTGCATAATTCACAGGTTCAATGTATATAGTGCACAAATTTTATATGCATAATTAACAATGGAATTTACACAAGTCCGAGTTTGCATAATTTGGAAACCTAATTGACAGAAGCAAGATACTGGGGATAGATAGTTGAAAGTTCTGATTTGCATCAAGCGCACCGGAATACTTGATACACTCGGTTGAAATAGTAACGACGATGATGTAAATAAAAAAGCTGAACTTGGAGTCGGGTGCAAACGATGCAATGGATATACGTGTGACGTCATCGGTCACTCATTCTAGTTCGACGGAATAAAATCGATAATGACGATACACTGTGCGACTGCAGATCAATTTAACATCACACCATTAAATAAATACAGAAATAAAAGTCTTAAATAAAACGAATATGTTTATATAATACGACGCACAGTTTGTCCCTTGTTATTTTCTATATCCAGCTGAACGAGGGACGCTGTCGCTTGATCGGAAATTTAATGGTTCGTATTCTCATAAATTTATGCATCAAGCAGTAAAATATGAAAGGGGCATCGTTGTGATATGGAATAGATTTCCATTCAGCTTAACAGTATTGATGTTAGGACTGGGAATATAAATAACGCTGAGAAGCTGCCAGGACTTTCACTTATTCGTATTACCACCAATATGAAATGTATTGTAAAAAAATTACGACAGAAGGTTAACCCTTTGAACGCTGTAATTTTTTCCCACCAAAATTTTAGTGCAAAATTTTACCAATTTTTATGAATTTTTCTGTAATTTTTTGATAATTTTAGACCAAATGGACATCACATTTCATTGGCTACAGTTTTTTTATCAAAATTTTGACAAAAATATGTAAAAAAATTGACTGGGGTATATTTTGTAAAGGTGACATAAATTGACTTTGGCGCTCAAAGGGTTAAACTTGGAAGGCGGGATGGGAATAAGTTCTTGACAACGACACATAAACTACTGTGGAAAATGAAAAGGAATAAAAAAAAATATGTGATATTCCAATAATAGCATCTTCTTCCATAAAAACAGTGCTAAGCTATACCGTATCATGCCTGCAGGAATTTCTTAGTCAAGGTTTAATTCTCAGTTTTCATATTGTATGTATTCTAAAATGTCAACCTGTGTGAAAAACGTAAAACATCTCGTACTTTTGTTTATTCAGGAGAATTGATAATCAATGTTTTATGTCATTGACACGTATGTTCCTATGACCCGCTCTTCTTGCATGTCTCACTGCACATAATGAAAACGTTTTCAGTTAGAGAAGCGACAACGAAGTAATTCGTCATAATTTCCCAAGGCACTCAAAGTTTCATTACAAATGCTCATGGTGTGAAATCTTAGTCACTACTCATTGGGCGAGACTTCCAAGTCCATCTTTTAATCCGTAAATACATCAAAGCATCGTAAACTTTAAATTCTCTCAAATAAAACGTTTCGACGGGATTTAATTGCAGACTCGTTGGTGAAGAAGTCGACTTTTTGAACCCTCATTTGATGAAAACAGATCGATACAGCAATAATTGGCGGGATTCGAAAGATTTGCGCACGAAATCAGGATGGCTAGTAAACAGGTCACCAGGGAGTTGACAGGAAACGTAATTCCGAGATAAGGGTCAAAGGTCAGTGATAAGACAGTGTCGATAATGATCAAAGCATACGTTTTGACTCCAAAGTGCCTTGAATAATATATGACAAGCTTAGTTGAACGATTCGATGCTGCCACGACGCAGTAACGTGAAATCACGTCGCCGAAGAACCAGCATGCCTCAAATTTGCAGTTGCCATGGAAATTGGAAGAAGACTTTAAATATATATTATAGGTTTGGCAGCAGTTGGATGCTAACGAGAAATGCGTTTGTTATTTCTCTCGGCTAGACTTGTTCTGAAAAGTGTCCTACAAGGAGAACTACCGATTTGCGTCATTGCTTTTCAAAGGGAGCCTCTTCCTTTCTGTGTGAGTTTTTTCAAGACATTCTTGAAGATGAAAGGTGCTCGTTTTGCATCCAATACTCTGCAGTTCTCGGGCTAACTGTTCGATAAATGACTTTATCAAGAGTGGCTTGAATTAAAAAGACACTTTGGTGAGATAAAAGATACGCCTGTCAAATGGTACTTTTGTATTTTAAAAAGATTGACACGTTTGCCTGATTTTGTTCACACTTTAATGCAATTTACAGCCTGGCGGTACGGAATGTAGTGATTTAAGGCGCTTGGATGGTCCCAACTCAAAGATGATACGGCGAAGTGGCCACTACGTCGGCTTGTATCAGTTCAAGAAAACGGTTTTTCGTTCACTTCTGCTGTTTCGAATAACGATTGCTCTAAAAGTTTACAAATTGTCATTTTTGTGATGCAGATTTTTGACATTTACAGAATGAAATAGGAGAAAATGAACTACCGTCAAAAAATATTGGTGATGGCAACGTCATCACCATGCAGATACGCTTGCGTCCTGTCCGGTCAGAGTTAGTGACTTTTTTTCATTGTCCTTGGCCTTATTTGGACAAAACAACAGTCTGCCTATTAATAATGTTGAATTTTCAAGATGTTGGAAGTGTGGTTCACGTAACACAATCTTCAGTCTAACAGACGGACAAGAGAAATGAAACTGTAACATGATTTCTGCTACCAATCATAAATTATGTCCAAGTGTTTGGACAAACATCAGTCCCTAGTCTGAATGCAGTACAGCAAGGTTGAACTTGACTCGGATCAATTGTTATATCGGTATCATTTATGGACATCGTTGATCCTTAGAAAGCGTTTCACTTTCCTTTGAAATGGAAATTTACGAAATAAAACAAAGAGTTTGTTCCGCAAAGGGCAATGCACATTCCTTTAGAATGATCCCCCGCACCGAAAACTAGAATAGTACCCCACCGGTGCTATAGTCGTCGTCCGTCTGTCCGTCTGTCTTTCTGTAAAATAATATTACTCTAACACTGGACTGTCTGGACGTAATGGCAAATTTGTTGAGATGTGTATAAAAGCTGTAAATGAATGAGTTTTTGGTCTGATTAAGTTTGGAATGACGCACACAATACTACGTCCTGTTCAGATGAAGGTTCGGTAGGGCGTCACTTTCTTCTTTCAGCAGAGCTATTTCACACACTTTCGCGTTTTCGTTTTGAAGAAGACGTTCTTGTCAAACGTCACTATGCCCTGGCGCTACTAAGGGATAGACTCGCAGATTATTTTGTTTTTCCTATTTTATGGACTATATTCTGAGAATCGACAATGAAATCCCATAGTGTTGAAAATACGTGCTAATAGTCCCCATATCTTCGGTATTCTGGGAACACAGTAGGAATAAGTGTTTGAACTTCTGTGTGTCATCCAAGCACAATGATTCTAGTCAGCTTTCTGTAGTAGTTTATCTGTATTTGGATAAAAATGAAATTCTTTGAGTTGCAGGTCATGAGAGCGGCTACTATTTCATTTTAAAGCAATTTTTCTCGATACCAGAAATCATACAAACGCTTTTCAAGTTTTTTCTCTACTCAGTTTATGTGTCGGGTTGGAGATTGTTTACGATACTGACAAAATAATGGCCGAAGATGAACGACACTATCCAATTCATAGTAAAGTTCAATAGTTTTAGTACAACCATGGATTACGAGGCAACCACATTAAAAGTATGGTGCATGTCTGTAAAGTAACTGAAGGTTTTTATGACACGCATTAGCCTTGGATTTCGTGACCTATGTGACCTTTGACAACAGCGTATGGAATATCACACTTCTGCTCGTACTGAGTGTCATTATTAGAATTTTATGAGAAAGGAAGCTGCCTGAATTGGAGAATGGCGAAAGGCAGGTGTTATCAAGTATTAGAAACATAGTTAACAAAGTATACATATATTGGTTCGAAAATTCTGCGCGCCTTAGGCTTATTTTCAGCGAGGGGGACTGAATTGAAAGTTGTGTGTCGTCAGTCGTGAACTCAAAATGTATTTAAGTTCGGAAAGTGCAATATTTGAAATTGAGCCTGCCTAAAACACGTTTTACAAAGCTAAGCTCACTCCTCCCTAAAGTTGATAGTCAGAGAATGAAAACGTGTTCGAGATCTTCAGTTATTGAGTTTTATACCTCACAGTCAGTCAGCACGCCTGTCCTCCATCTGCATCTGCAAGCATTCTTGTCTGTGTGTCCGTCCGTCTGCGTGCGATAAATCATCTCGTTTCTTATTTCTTCGTCTCACTTTGTCAAGTTAGGTATATTGAGAAATGAGATAGGAGTACTACATGTAATGCTAAACACACTGAAAATATACACACCGCCGCCCTGTCCCGTTATCCTCACCTAGTGAAATGCATCTTTCAAACTACAGCTCCGTACAGTTATCAAAGTCCTCCCTTAACTTAAAAGAAAGCGTCGCGATTTGTCGGAGATTTGAGAACCACAGATCGAGAGTGACACGACAATTTTCAGTGCAGTTTTATTTATTTGCGAGCTCCCAGCGGCATGAATCCATAAATTTCAGAGTGCTTCACAGGTCGATGATCGTGTTTACATCAATCTGACAAGAGAAAATAAATGTTTATACACGAATCTGTATTGATCGTTGCTCGTATATTTTACCCGGGAAAGACGGTGAACTACGGCACACGGCACTTTGTTGGCTGCTGCCTCGTACCTGTATAAGCATTTACTTAATGGTCTAATCCTTTCTGCCTCAGAAGTATCGACCTTATGAAAATAAAATTCCGATAAATAAAGCCGTTTGACATATAACAATCGCCCACAAGATTTTAAATAATCATTAAGGAGAGTGGATTACGATATACAATAATTGAATCGCTGTAAATTGACATTGCTGCCGATCCCTTCAAATTCAACATAACGTTCTCATGTCTGTTAACTGCCTATTTCTTTATTACTCTCTCGCAATATTCTGCATATCTTCTCTTTCCGATATACTATTCATTTTTTCCCGCTACTCACATCCTTGATTTGGAATAAGGGGTGGACCATTTGATATCCTGGGGGGGCTTGGAAGATTTGGGGGGGAAAAAGATGCCAGGTGGAGTTGCTCGAAAAAAAAATCTGGCTTTAAGTGGCTGATGGAAAAACAATTATGGACCATTGCGACTCGGAAAAAAAAATCTTGGCAATTGTTCGATGCACACTGCAGCATCAATAAAAATCAAGCAGTAGCTCTGGAGTTTTATAAAGCATAAACCATTTCAAGCTTGAGGAACAATAACTTAGAATTTATTAAACGAGGAACTGAAATAAATACACAAACAAAAACACTGAAAAATTGTCAAAAGTTACAGCTACTATCACTGTAGCTTTCAGCAACTGAAAACAAGAACTCGTCTGAAGTGGTCTCATTGAGGAAGATTTTCACACTATTTCAGACGGCTTTTCTCTCAGTCATCTCCTTTATATTCTAAATCACTGAATATGAACAATTGTACAGTATACATGACCTTCTGATTAGAGGAAATATGCTGAAATTGAAATTGCTCACCAGTGTTTTCCCAGAAATGTGTAAATCTGATTGTATGGATTTTGTCAAAATACCACAAGAAGAGAGACAGCCTGCCATGAACTGGGTCAAGTGGACTCAGTCAGTCAAGTGGACTGTTCAACTTGCTAATATCACTCAAACCAGGACACTTGTCAGACAATGACATATTTTTTTCAAGCACAAGTAAATGCCATAAATGTACATGATTTTACAAATATATGTAGGATACCATCATCTCTTCTGATGACACCAGTGATGTTCTCAGAAAAGTTTTCACTGTAAGTTTGTTAATGCTTAATGTAGAACTCAGTAATCAGGTTGTTTGGTTTGTATTTTCAGTGTGTTACCCATGGTATAAATAAGATCTATAAACTGATATTTTTGTAAAGTGAATCAAAAATGTACATGTATTTACATATCTTTATTTAGTTTCTTGAATATAGTCTGTGTGCGACTGGGTGTGAAAACCAAGCAAACAAACATTGCACCGAAATTTGGTAAAAAAAAAATATATCTCGAAGAAGGAAAGTGAAAAAAAAAGTTGCCAGCATATGCCCTGTAGAAAAAAAAATAATTCATGGTGAAGCAGATGGGAAAAAAAATAATGGCTCTCCACCAATCTTCCAAGCCCCCCCCAGGATATCAAATGGTCCACCCCTAAGAATAAAAGTATAAAAAGAGTTTCCTTGTGGCGTTCAATGCTGTCAATATTTGATATCACGTAATAAAGGACATCAATATGATTGTCATGGGTGTTGGATGAATTTACACTGCGTTGGTTGCATATATATAACCACAATTTATTGGTTAGGGATGACCCATTAGATCTTGTGAGAAGCGTGATAAAAAACCCCGGAAAATGAATATCAGCACAGTAAATATTGCTAAAAACTTGCAGCTTTTATACATATTTACATGAAGGTCGGCAGAAGACAAGTGAAAGTGTTGGGGAAATATGCATGCTGGAACTGCGCTCCAAGATCGTATAGGACCCATACGACCAATATAAACACTGTATCCAAGGTAAGATGGTGATTGATGAAAGTTAAACATGTCTGTCATAATCTACATCGTATAATTTAAATGTTGCAGCTATGATGATGAGGTGTATCTAGATATTCTCACCTCATCATTATAGCTGCAACATTTAAATTATACGATGTAAATTATGACAGACATGTTTTAACTTTCATCAATCACCATCGTACCTTGGATACAGTGTTTACATTGGTCGTATGGGTCACATACGACCTTTGAGCGCAGTTCCGACGACTGTATCCCTTTAAGGTAGAATGCGCCGCCTCAGTGACATTTTACTGACATCCAAATTTTTCCGATATCTTATGATATGCTGCTTATGGGGACTTTTTTGAAGGTTTTTGGGTAAATGAATTTTCATCCTGCTGTTTTGTGAAAATTAAAACAAATAATTTTTCCCGACAACGTTAACACATTGAATACCAGCAACTTTGTATTTAATTTCAAAAAAGGATATATTTTTGGTAATAGTTTCTCTAATCCAAACTTTGCACAGAGACCAGCGGTTTCTCTCCTCGATTATGCAAGAGAATAGTTCAACTTGACACTAGTCAGCACGGTGCTTTAACAAAGATATTGGTTTTATGATGGTACTAACCATCGAAGAAGGGGGACACGGTGACCGGCCGGGAAACTGTATATACAGATACAGAGCTATAAGTTCTGTAAAGGTATAGAATGCGCCTTTGGAACAGAGATATTCGGACTCTCAAAATGTCAGAACTGCGCTCAAAGGTCATATGGGATCGATACGACCAATGAAAACACATTATCCAAGGTACGTTGGCAATTGATTAAAGTTAAACATGTTTGTGATAATGTACATTGTAGAATTGAAATGTTGCAACTACGTTGACTTGATACTTGATGCGTCCAGATAATGCCCATGAAATACAGTGTTTGTGAAAAGAAAGTCGCTCGGGCGCAGTTCCGACTACCCCTCTCTTCAAGCTCTGACATTCCTCAAGAAAAGTACCGAACCATTCTCTTTGATTATCTAAAATAAAAAAATCAGGGGTCACCGTCCAATCTTGCCATTAATGAAACAAATAAACTTAATTTATTGTACAGATGTCAAAATTAGTCCATATTTATCAGCAAATCAGCAGGGTTTAGTAAAACATTGGGCTTCCGAGAAACTGTCACAAGGCACGCTCTACCTCAACGCGACAGGTTGAAAGAGAATTGTCCGGTAGTAATGACATCACAGCTATACACGAAGCATTAGTTCTCATCTTGGCATTTGTAAAACGATAAACGGGACTGGTTTTGTTCTCCCAGCGCTGTGAACAAAAGGGTTTAGATTATTAGATGGGTTGCATTGCTAGAGGTACGGGTGGGACTTGTGTTGTATCTGAAAGTTCTACCTCGGTGTGACTGTGTTTTATAAATAAAAGCTGCACTGATTGAAATGATTCTTCAAGATGTTTTGGTGTCTTTTTTGTTATACTAAACGTATTACCCATGGAAGGTGTTCCTGTCTAAGGAGCATCGTTGTGGCACTAATTGAGTGCTTGTACTGGTGCCGTGATGATGATGATGTTGACGACGACGACGACGACGACGATGATGATGTTAATGATAATGATGATGGCGACAATGACAACGTCGTTAGTGACGGTGTTTGTGGCGGCAAATGAAAGACAGCCAGACCGGTTCAATGTACACCAAAGTTGAGTCAACGAAGTGCTAAGGATTAGCCATGGAGTTAGTTTCCAGTTTGCAAATAACCGTTACCACACTTTAAAAATCATCAATCCCGTACCCAGAGTCATACTTGTCAACGTACTATTTTATTGGGCATTGTGATAGGGCATTGTGGGTATTAAACTTAAAGTTGTAAATACTGTAACCAAGTGGAAACGCGGTCCGAAGCAAGTGTTTCACAAACTCATTTTCGATGCGTTTGTTGGTGTATACATATCTCCTCTATACCCCGTTCTCTGATTCGTCTATTTCTCGATTTTGTGTGTATCAGAATACTGGTCACGTGGGTTGTATCGGGTTTCAAGTCGACCGAGCAGATAATCACGTGACTTGTTATAGGTTGCCTGTCAGCGAAGCAGATAATGTGGCAATATTTGTGACAGCCTATGAGGCAAACTGTGGCTATTGACGTCATCAACGTCGGCGCAATTGATTTCATCGACTGCATTCTCAGAAAAGAAAAGAGTTATTAAAGATACGATTTTCAGAGCAAGAAGCTTGGTTAGAGAAGAGATCGGCAAATTTCGTTATGTTTCAGATCTTGCTCGACAAGTGACAGTGACCTTGATTTTGAAAACACTGGGTTAGAAGAATCTCGTTCACATGAAGATGCGTTTGAGTTTTCCTAGAACATGTACGAGAGCTTGAAAAAGGGATCTTTTTAAGTGTCCACTGGTACGAACACGGTAATATTCCATCAGAACGAGATTTTGTTCATACTCTACTTGTCTGTTCAGTATTGTGTGGAAAACCAACAACATTCACGTATTTAATATACGAGATATTTCCTAAAATTGTGTATCAAAGCCACCGACGTATTTAGAACAAATCATAACGCTATTATGCCCTTAAACTGAACGGAAGGAGTGCAAGAAAATGCAAAATGACTTTCACGTGTTCATTCGGAACAAATTTTGAAAAATAAACCATTTCGATCTTTTGAAAACTATTCATTCAAAATTTCCCTCCAAAGAACTCACTTTTTTCATCCTATATAAATGTTTAGATAGAGCCTCTTAGATTCCAAACGTATTGATAAATGTTTAATTAACACATTCTATGACGCCCGCCCGCGCAGTCGTAGCCAGCCACTGCAACCATACCAGATCGGGGCGAGTTCTGAAGGCATGCACATGATAAACGACGTTACTCGATCCAATGGTAAAAGTGAGTCACACAACTTGAGATTTTCTGTACTTGGCGCAAAATATCCCCTCACATCCTGTTCCATGTTCAAAGTTACTGAAACGAATTTGAAACTTCCTCGGCAGTCATGAGGTTCAAGCCTTCAAAGGATTCGTTCATTGTCATCATCTTCACTTGATCAACAAGGCCGGCATCTTTTTGGCAAAATGTGAACCGTGCGCCGCATGACGCAGGTATCTTCACACCACTCAAATATTCTGGTCGATTTAACCCTTTCACCCCCAGTTCCCTGTATACAGGTCCAACTTTACCATAGAAAACAATGGATTTGGGACAAACCATGGTGGTGAAAGGGTTAAGGTGGTTAATGTTTTCGAAAATAACGGTTTCTGCCTCGGCTTCCCCAATCATTTCTTACTTCAGCATACCTCACACTTTTACTGAACAGTATCGGTTTTCAAAATTCACGGGAATGGTAATTTTATCTCCTTTCACAACAATCAGCAGCATATATTGATTTTAATAGCACCTTTCTCTATCACTATATCATACACATTTTTGTCCACCACATATTTACGTCCCTTTATGGTTGCAAAGCATCGTGCGATCACTAAGGTTAGTTACGGGAAATCCTGCAATCATCACTTATCTAGCCCCTATGGCCTCGAGTCCGTTATAAATTGGGCCCGTTATAAACTCGCTGAATCCTACTATACCCGGCGGAATCAGCCCTCAAGACCGTGTTAATTCATTCTGCTGCCGGAGCATTTCGATCACGAGTATATACTCTCATTAGTTTTCAATCATTTCTCCATTCCGATGCTTATGCCAAAGCCTCGTCTCTGTGTTTAAAATATAATCATTTTCACCTCTCTGGTATCGCCATCATGAGCTTGCCCGTTTACAAAAAATAGACCTTCGGGCTTAACGTCATAGTGTAACTTGTATACACCAAAGGGATGTATGAGTATACACTCACAAATAAAATGATTTTCACAGTCTCGGGTATACGACAGCGTTTTTTCCCAACGGTCACTCTCAATTACTCTGAATCTCACGAGTGCGGGATAATTCACTACTTGCAGTATCCGCGTTCCACCCCCTCGCTGAGATGTGTGCGGTTGAATCAACAAGGCCTCGTTTTCCAAATCAAACACAATATTCCTCTGGTAATAGTTACTTGTGTAAACTTTAATTTGAAGGAAACAGCTCAAGTGGTTGAATTGAATTAGGGACAAAGGCTGTAAGTTTTAATAAGTTTCGTCATCTTGTTTGGTGACTGTCCATTTTCTCATGCTTCATGTTGCGATTGAAATATAAAATAGGAGCATTGCCAGCAACGATGCATAATGTACAAACTGTGACGTCATTGTTGACTAATGAATTCTACCCCGGACCGAAATTCAACTGTCGACAGTAACATCGGACGGCACACGGATTTAGCTGCGTTTGACTTGTTGACAATAAGCATTTTAGTATGATTTCAGAAGTAGAACGAGAAACTGTTTTTTTTTTACAAAAGGAACAAAAACCAAGGCAAATATGTTATCAAAGCCACAGCTATGAAGTCTCATGCTTCTTGAAGCACCGCAGTAACCAAGTGTTCTAGAAAGTGAGTGATTGACAAACTTAACCAGGATTTTTTTTTGGGTGTGGGGGGGGGGGTCGTTGTTGATGGCATAATTTCGCATTTATCAGACCGGCGCGACATTTCATAAAAGATCCCCTCTGTACAGGCCACTAAGTGCTCTGGAAAGAAGTAGGCTCGACTGAGTGACGCTTAAACTTTGACTCCCATTTTGCAATAAAAATGATCGCAAAGTAAATTGCATGCTTTCATAATTTTAGATCTCGCGTGGTTTTGTGTGTCAAGTGGTCAAACTGATAAATACTTGTCCTTACTCTTCGTTACCAAGGAGACAAGGTGAATGACGGCGCCAGAGAATAAACCGTTGAACAGGTTAAAACCCTTCATCACGAACGGTGAAAGCACGGACAAGGAGAAAAAAAATCCACGATGACACCAATGTAACTAAAAATAAAATGTCGTCTCAGGATCCATGTTGTTGAGAAAAGTGTAAGTTACGTGTCTATGTACAGGAAGGCCTGTCAACAAAGTTTGTGTCTGCGCATCACATTCAGCGCATACTGCTATTCAGTAAAATATAGAAACATGTTATAAGCAGAGTCGAAATATCGCATTGTAAGATTTCACAACTCCATGAATATTGAATATCTTCCGACATTTTTTTTCTGAATAAATTGGATGAAGTCGACAGTTTTTTTTTCCTGCACTGCCAGTAATCGTGCTTGAAACCATCTGGTATTGAGGCTGTCCTGGGTTATGATCATTTGATTGGCTTTGTTAGCTGTAACGGTCGCATCTTCAGGAATCGAAAGTGTGAATTGAAGCTCCTATTTCTGAGAGTACAAATGTGTCACTGTCGGCGCTCAAAGGTGATGTTGCGTGTCGGTATTGCTGGAACGTGTAATGAATCTTGGCGGTGTTTCTGAGACTGGCTTGGGGTCCTATCCCGGCAGCACGCTGAATCCATGACGTCAGTTGTGGGCTATATACGTGTACGTGTGGCTGTTCGTCGAACATCATATTGATACAATCATTCTCCATGATCGATCGAACTTTACCGATGTAAATGTCACATCGTTTCATCAATCCTTTTCCTTCTAATGAATTTATTATTAGCGGTAATGAGACCGCTTAAAACTTCTAGAAAGCCTTTGAATTTTTAAAGATGGCAGCGCCCCAGTCCATGCGAAAGCTATATTGTGCAGCTCACTCGGATTTGTCGTCTGCATACCTGGAGGGCGTGTGGATATTTGAACGACTTCGAGAGAAAAATAAAGGATGCACAAAGTTCCACTTGCTCGATTTATAATCTTACTTGTAAATCAACTGTTATCCATAGATTTTATTACTAGTATCCCTGTCACTTCTGTGAACTTACGATGTCAGGGAATAATGAAATAAATTAATGCCCACCAAACAGTTGGAAGCCAGTGGATACCTACAGTTTTACATCAAAGGAAACGTGGTGTACAATCATCAATAAAACCCAACAATCGATGAGCGCGAGTCACGATTTTGTTTCATTACCTCTTTTTTGTCAAGAGAAAGTATTCGACATATTCAGGCGATTTAGGCACGTTGACATGGTAACCCGATAGTTGCCGACCCATGCATTCATGAGTCTGAATTAATCAAGCTACTCAAGTACCTGGATCTTGTCTCAAGCAATGATAAGTATCACATCGCTCCTTTTTTGACTTAAAGACTGCACAGCTGACTCAACCAAGCACACATCAATCGATATTCGCTTCGTCATGTGACACGTTTTCACAATATTCCTATCAAAATGCCAAATATGCGGCGCCTTACAGGGTTGTTGAAGACTACCTCTAGATGGCGTGCTTCGTCGTGCCTCCTGTATCGAAGCGCCTCAACGCATACCAAGGCTCATTATAACAGGTGCAGCCATCGGAGCTATTCATTGAAAAAGCTATTCCGGCAGTAATTTTTGAGGGCAGGGGAAATTTTAATTTTGCTAGGGCAGGGGACATATTTTTAGGTGGCAGGGGAGCAAATTTTAGGTTTTTTTGTCGGGCAGGGCAGATATTGGTTGATTGTCTTGGGGACAGGGCTTGGCGAAAAACGAGGAGAGGGGAAGCTACTTTTAAAACGGGGTCAGGGGAATTTCAGCCATGGTGTTTCCGGGGATGGGGACACAGTGCAAGTACTTATACCTTTTAAAGGTTACCCAGACTACTTAGCCTATCGATTGACCTCACATCTCACTCTATGTACTGCGAGATGGAAACCAAATACAAGGCCACTGCAGTATGTGTGTGCATGGGAATGTTAATTTTCAGGGGAATTTTTTTTCTCAGGGCAGGGGAAAATCGACATTTTTTTTCATCACAGGGTAGGGTAGCTTCATGTCTGCAGGGGAAATGGAATGACAAAATTTTGAGGGGAATTTTTTCCACAGCAGGGGAAATCGGCAAGTTTTTTTCGCCATGGGGCAGGGGAGCTTCAAACATTCACAGTGGGGAGGGGAAACAGGCAAAAATATGTGGGGAGCGGGTAAAAATGAAGTTTGAGTGCGGCAGGGTAAGTCGAAAAATTTTCAGTGGGAGGGCAAATTATGAACAGCTAATTAATTACCCTCATGACTTAAAATTAGTCAGTTCACATTACTTGTCATGTACAATATATCTTATCATAGTAAGGACCCCTTTAAAAGTGCATTGTTCGTTGGCTGCACCTGATTATAAGGGCTATGACTCTGTGACAGGTACATGTCAAGTTAGACTTGCTTCGAGTCTGTGGTCATATTAAATATCAAAACAGAATAAATTGAAAGACTAAACTTCAGCAGACTGTCGCACTTACTGGTAGGCTGTTGTGCAGATCGTGGGGTGAACACCTTGCTTGGCCAGTCAGTAACTCACCTACCGAGAAAAGCCAGGCGACTGAGGGCCCAGTCCACTTTTGTGGAGGGACCGTGCCCAGTCTAATGCCAACTCGCAGAATCGATATACCCCAGAAAATCATAAATATTCGCGAGTCAAGGTAAAGTGAATTTCAGTGGTAAACATAAACGCTATTTCATTCCGACTTGCCATATCAAGGAAATTCTTTTAGCCCATTTATTTGTGTCACAGAGCCAAATTTACCATGGAAACAATTGTATTGGATCAAACAAAAGTGGTAAGGAGGGGGTTAAAATTACCTATTGGGGTGCAAGGG
Source organism: Ptychodera flava (assembly GCF_041260155.1). Taxonomy (NCBI): domain Eukaryota; kingdom Metazoa; phylum Hemichordata; class Enteropneusta; family Ptychoderidae; genus Ptychodera; species Ptychodera flava. The sequence goes on along the minus strand of NC_091945.1, from coordinate 17,137,388 downwards.
ATGCACCGTGACAACTAAGTCAACTTGTATTTGTGTTTATAGTTTTGAATTTGAGAAATCATTGATTTTCCCAATTGGGCATATCATTTCAACCCTTTGAGTACTGTAATTTTTTCTCACCAAAATTTTAGTGCAACCTTTTACCACTTTTTACTAATTTTTCTGTAATTTTTGTTATAACTTTGGACTAAATGGACAGCACATTTCATTGGCTACAGTTTTCTACAAAAATTTTCACAAAAATCTGAAAAATATTGACAGGGGTAGAGTTTATAAAGGCGACAAATATCGACTTTGGTGCTCAAAGGGCCAGTAGCAGTAACTTTTTTTTCTGTAGCAAGAACTTGTTCTTCTCCTCAAAACATGTTGAAACACCAACTATTTACCTCGTCATCAAAGTGTCTATAGGTGTTATCTTCTATGCACTGTTATTGCTTACATTTGAATTCCATTCGTGACCAGAATTCACTTGTCAACGATAACGAATGTAATCTATACATGCACAGACTGAGTTAACAACTAAACACAGAGTATCTCAATATACTTTTGGGGAATGGAATAAGAAACTGTTGACATACAAAACACAAATAGTGAAAAAAGTCAATGTTTGTTAAAATCTACAAGATGATAATCACAGTCAATAACTATTCAACAATATACAAGTTTATTATGGAGCAAATATTCACAAAGAATACAAATAACAGCACGGTCTACACTAAAAATGTCCACAAATGAGTCTTATGACAGAAAATAAAATAATGACCAGCGAATGTACTTTGCTTGGTAATATTCCATGAGTTTAATATTTAATGAGGACAAAACTTTTCTCTGACAAGGGTTACTATATTTTTGTGGACACTACGCTCACACGTGTAATATTCATTGTTTACGGAGTTTTTCCTTTTTCCATAATTTTGGTGAGACAGAACACATGGGCCAGAGGTGGTGCACTGAAATTTGAATTACAACAAACCCTTGTAATAATGCAACAACTACAAAACACTTTGTGGTGCATACAGCTCCCAAGTTAGCCAAGCTTTTTTTTAAATATCAGAGTAATAAAAATGTAGAGCGAAACATACTGTAAATTCAATTGCAATTATTGCCATGTTTGAAATCGGTTTTTCGTCATTACAAGATACAAATATGACTTGAAATTCATAGACAGTGATTAAGAAACCTCTGCAACTGGGTTAAGTATCAGGTTTGACTGGAAAGAAATTTGATGAGGTATATTTCGCCCAAAAAGTATAGATACAATTTATGCCAATCAATGAAAATAAATATAGCGCCCATTGCATATCAAGAAGATCAATGACCATCAAATACTTGGATGGCATTCTGATCACAAAAGGAGTGTTTGATGTTCTTAGCAAGCACTTTGTGGTGAAGATCTTATTCTGCTTCAGGCTGTGGTGTTGGTGTTGCTGCAGGTGCATTGGACGCCGCTTCTTCCGTATCGGTCGCATTCTGACTTTTCCCTCGTTCCGTGTCGGTGCTCTCCGGTTCGATCTCCTCTTTGATTGTTCCCAGATGCCGCGTTTCCGAGGAAATTTCACCCACTTCGTCTGTCTTGGCTTCACCATCTGCTGTCGCGCCGTCAGGGCCCTCACCATCTTGGCCGAACACTTTCTTCTTTTCGTCATCTTTCTCACCGTCTTCTTCAGACGGCGGGGGTGTCTCGGTGAAAGGAGGTGGAAACATCACGTAAAGTTCTTTTTGTAATTCACGACCGATTTCCTGCAGTTTGATCTTGACTGTGTCTTCCAGATCCAAGTCTTGTAAGACTTCCCATGTTCCCTTTTGAAACTTGACAGGCAGAGCATAGACAAGGCTATCTGGTAAGTCATACCAACCTGATAAAAAAAAAGATACAAACACCGAGTGTTAGTTCTGCAAAGTTTTAATGTGACTACTTAGACAGCCCTGTGTATAATCCAATTTTCCTTACTGTACTCACTCTGTTGTGTAAAGGAGACTTGTTCTGTAAAGCCTTCAAGAAGGAAAATGTGTAGAAATGGATTCATACCAAGAGATCCCTGACAGCACACATCATAAGCGGATGTAATATCCAGAGCTCCCTCACTGTGTACATATTTAAAAGCGATGTCTAGAGAGTTCGCAACCTTGTATTACATGATTGAATGACAAATTGTTTATATTTTAATATCTGAGATCGTGTAAATCTACTAGTTAAGTTTTGTTACATATAGTGTGACAGTATATTCGGTGATATCAAATATATCTTACTATTTATATGTCACACTTAAAATTATAGTAGTTTTTGCAATCTAACACCTCATTGATGAGTATTTGCGCAGTTTTTTTAACATTTTGTTCCTTCTAATATACTTAGGAAAAAGTAGAAGACTAGAAACACATGATGATTCTACCACAGGTGATAGACTGCTTTAATATGCCTTTCTGGGCAAGTGCTGGATTATAAGTTGTGACATTGTCAAGACACTATCACTGTATATTAGACTGAAAGATAAAAGCATGTGTGGGTCTCTACAAACTCCAACCCTCCACATGACTGAAGCGAAGGCACAGTCCACGTTATGGTGGTGAACTCAAAGAAATGAAGTACCCTCCACAACTGACACAGCAGGCTTCTCAAACATGCTAAAAGGAAGTTTACCCAAATTTAAATATTATCAAGTCCGTTTTCTCATCCACTCCAGAAGCCATGTAGGTACATGTAGTCTTCTCAGCCTAATATGAGACCAATAAACTCAACTGTACAATGTGATAGGTTCAAACAAGACTTTGTAGGGGAACAGATATTCAACATTGCGCATTTAGTCATGGTATGGGTCAGAAATGGCAGAGAAACCAAACATGACTTTTCAATCTGACACTGTATTAATAGATTGAAAACTGACCTTCACACACAACTCCAAGTGAGTATATTCTTCCTTCAGCTGAACCATTCCACCAATCAGTTAAGATGGTGGTCAGAGCTGCAGCGGCTGACATCGACGATGTGTGACCAAGGGCGCCCTCGATGCTCTCTTGATGAGTTTTCAGCGATTCCAAATACTCTGTTTCCAACCACTTGTTGTCGTGAACCATGTCAATGATCGGTCTTGAGTAGAAAGGCGGCCCCCAGATGGCACCGTCGTAGCCGTGGACTCTTGCCCTGCTGACGTCCGTGTATGTTGTACCGTTGATATTGCCCCACACAAGCAGATCCACCACACCTGCTGAATTGACAGCGAGTCTCTTAGCAATAGTGGCTTTTGCATAGTTTTCACGTAGCCTTGCCTGTGCTACAAAGTTCTGCCTAGGAATGGACGGAGCTGATACTGTAAGAATGTAAGTGTTGTGATTGACAGGGCCATTGCCAGCGACAATGACCTTGACATCACGATGTGCGACCTCATCTAGAATCTCACCACGGGAGGTGAAGACTTCTCCATTTTTTCGCAGCCAGTCCTTCCTATCCATGTCCTCAGTCTTTTCAATTTCGTCAAGCATTATCACGACATGAATTCCCGTAAAGGCTTTCTTAATGTCTGTTTCGATGATCACTTCCTTGAGGAGAGGATAAGCCAGGTCTACCGCTTCCATCTTCAGTCCTTCTACCATCTTCATCTCGTTTTCGTCGTCATTGAACAATCTCAGGGAAATTTCTGTTTCCTTTCCAAACACATCACCTCTTGCTATTACATTCACCATATAGTAAGCCACAGGACTTGAAGCGTGTGTGATGCAGACGTGGAGCGGTTTGCTAAGGCTCTTTACGTACTCCTCTTCTTCTGTAATGACACGCTTGGTATCCAGGTTTTCTCCGGACACTTTCTTCATGTCACTGCTGGCCATTTTTGATTGGATCCCATAGTAGCCCTTGGCATACTCTTGAAACTCATTAGCGCCACCAATCAGCATGCCTTTGCCGCCGCGATCAACCAATTCCCTCCATATTAGCGGAGATTTATTGTGCATCCATCCATGATGGGTACACATCTCAGACAACCAGTTCTATGCAAATATCCAAAATAGAAATACCTATCAGTTAAGGGGAGAACCGTGTGAATTTTTGGGGGAGAGGCTGGAGGATTTATAAAAAAATCTGTTGACAGATGAAGAAAAAAGAAGAAAAAAATTGATCCAGTAATGTCTTAATGTCCAGTAATAACAGAAAATTGGAAAAAATTGCTGCCACAGTGACGTGAAAGAAAAATTTGCTGCCATACCTATTTCTTCAAGTCCCCCCCCGAAAGTAAATGGTTCTCTGCTGATTGCAAGTAGCCTACAGGTGAGTTGCTGAGATATGGAATGTGAAACAGAAAATTCAAATGTTTATGTTTCTGTAATAGATTTGGGTAGAGCAAGCATAAACTGAAAGACTTAGCTAAACATTAGACGAAAAGAAATACGTGTAGCTGATAAATGGAACAAAACTATGACAATGAGCATTAAACAGTGAAAGTTTAATACAGGATGGAGCCTCTAGTTGAGAAGGCCGGAGCTGAACACATTAATTGTTAGAGTTTAGTAACTTTACACACAATGGGCGGAAGGACTGTTGGTGTAGGGACTGTTCTTTACTCTTATCAAGTAGGTTAGTCCTAGCTGTGTGTGGCAGGGCTGTGTGTTACCGGCTATAGGCCTATAACTGATAACACACAGCCCTGCCAGGCAGAGCCAGGTTAGTCCATGAAAGGCATGATAATAAAGAATGCAAACAGTCATAAAAAGTAATTTTCAGTGTAACAAATGCTGAAGGAAGGAGATCATTCTTTGCCAGGTTCACAATTTCCATGGGACAGCCATTTAGGATTTAATATCATCACTGCCGAGTCGTGTAAGATTCACGCGTATGTGTGCATCACCATACCTGCCATTCATCCGGGGTTTTCACAATCTTGTGGATTTTAAAATCTGGTAGATTGGTCTTCAGGTCGTCAGCGAGAAGCTCTGCCTTGGCGTAGTATGGGCAGTCCGCCTTCCCTGCTCGGCAGAACAAACATAGAATATAAATACTATGAGAAGCAATTCACCACTAGCATCATTATGGTTCATCAGCCTGATCAGGTTGCATAGACCGTGCAGCTGAACTGAGAGTTCCTGCTGCATGCTGTTGTTATGCGACTGACTACGCTCATCTGTGTCCAAGGAAGGCAAATTTAACTTTGGAGGGAAATTTCACATAGCAGAAACATTAAAGTAGCATACTGCAGACATAGGCAATCGAAGACAGTGAAAATCTGACAGTTTTTGGCTTCTAACATGGGGCAAACTCACCTGCAATAACAAACTTCGCCATTTTGTTTGTCAGGTTGTTGCTATGAGGCTATATGTTTGTTCGGAAGTATCTTTACTCAAGCATGGGGGCGTTTGTTCGGAGTCGTCTTTACTCAACAGAATAATCCATCATGGCGGCCACCAAAAAGCGTAAGGCGAAAACGTCCGGAAAGAAGCCCGACTTAGAATTGGCACTAGATGCTGAAAAACAGGCTGATTTTGAAGATAAAATAAAGCAGATCAAAAAGAATGTTGGGAAAAATGTAAGTATTTTGGCGTTGTTTCCTCAGCGATCACAGGTTTTGTTCATTAAATGTCTTCAGTGATCCGTAGGGCTCACGAACACGTGTTCACCATGGCATCAACATAGGGCAAGCAAACTCGTCGACGCTGAATATAACTTTTTCCATTGGAGTTCACAGCGTGATGTATTATGAAGTAGACATTGGCTTAGAACTACACTTAACGTATACAGTACGACGAGCTATTCCGATCACCTCCTAACCTCCTATTCGTAATTTGAACATGATTTTTAAGGCGGATTTAACACTTTTCCTGCCAAGTTCATATATACCCCCATCAGGTCAAGTTGGTTTAAAAACTAGTAAAGCAAAACATGTCCCATATGCTATTGAAGCAGATAGTGAAGCAACTGAAAGCTCCCGTAAATTAGGAGAGTCGCAAATTCAATCAGCATCAAACGATATACAGAAGCAATGCAAACACGAAGACGTATGGTTATCTATTGCATGGATGATGGAGCAAGAAACAGAGTCTTGCTCTGCGCCAAGCCTAACTGACGTAACATTCTTCTCTAAGCAGGGTTCTCAAAAATTTTTGAAGTAGGCGGAAAATTCAGAAAAGTAGGCGGTTAGCTTCTGTGTGCAACCAGGTTCCCTTGGCGGGGGGGGGGGGAGTTTAAGTGTTTTTTTTAAATTGAATTCATTTCTGAGCAATTTCATGCATTCTTATACAGTGTATAAAAGGCTATTCCACATACACAAAGGGGGAGAGTTTCAGGGATGGGGTCCGTCCCTGTGGGCAAGAAATTTTTAAATTTTGAAGACACTTTGGAATAATTTTATGCATTCTTGTACAGTATTAAAGACCTTTTCAGCATACAGAATAATCATTATCATTGTCAATTACAACATGTTTTCAAGGGATACAGTTTTTAAAAAACGTCAGTAAAATTAATTTTAGATCACTCAGGCCTGTCAACTGCATTCAGTTGACAAGGATAATAGCAAAATTTCACCAGACTGTTGTGTAGGATTGTTTAGCTCATGACTTGAACAAACATTTTGAAATACATCATAGAATAGGGGTTTTCACAACCTAGAAAACGATCCGCTAGAATCCTGACCAGCCTGGCTATACAAAGTTTTTTACTGATTTAAATAAACTTGACTGAAGATACAGTAAAATCAGTTTATTCAATTCAATGAATTATAGGAACACAATTTTCAGTGATTTTAATTCACTGTATTAATTTCACAATAAAACGAATCTGAGAGCTGATTATGGATTTTTTGGTGATGTTGAATATAATTGAAAAAGAGAGCTAAATTTCAGTGTTCATGTTTGATAAAACCTCAAACTAACGACACCGAACGCCAGCCTGTACTACACCGTATGTGTACAAAGCACCGGCAGTCAATTGTAACACAGTACACATCGGTCGACCTGAAATTTGACACTGTGATCGACGTAGCGTTTCAAAAGTACGAAAAGTGAGACCAACTAATTTTTTGTTTATTTAGATTTGATCTAAACCTCCCAAAACCAACAGACAAAGTCCTACTCTTACGCAGAAAATCAAAGTTTTCAAGCGTCGACTTTCTCTTCCGCGATGCACACAACCACGGCCCCTCCAAAAAACGCGATGTCGATCGACTTGAATATTGGCATCGTGATTGACCATGGATGAATTGACATGGCGTTTCAAAGTATGAAAAATAAGACTCAGTAACTTTTGGTCGCTTTAGATTCGATCAAAAACCTACCCAACCCATCAGACACGGCCCTACTCTTACGCAGAAAACCAAAGCGCTCAAGCGTCGACTTTCTCTTCCGCGTTTGAGCGAAACAAAATTCGGCTGTATTCGGAAATGGTCGGCTATCCGCAGGCATAACGTAATTGTATGTTAGTCCAATTTCGGCTATACCCGGTGTGAACGTCGGAATTATTCGGCCTGTGATCGGGCAAGCAAGGTTGACCTCGAGAGCGATTCCCAGTATGAGTAAAGCATGTTCGACGATCGCGGTACTACAGTGATAGCAACAAGTTCATCGTGTAAATTGCTAGACTACATGATATAGCCACATCGAAACTTCTGAAATATTATCTCCGGCTTGCAAGACAACCAAAAAAAATCAAAATATTGTTATCAAAACCAGAATTTCCAGGCCAGAGAGTGAAACAGTGCTGAAAAGTAGCCGGCCAAAATACGAAAGTAGCCGGTCAATTTGGCCGGCATCCGGCTAAAAATGAACACGCTGTATAAGGTTCAAAAATTAAGAAATCATGCAATTCTGGATAAAAATGTAGTTATCAGAAATTGCAGCTCGAAATTTATCTAAAAACCCACAAAATTATGCATGAAAATGTCAAGCATCTATGTAAAAAATCAACTGCAATGATATGGATCATGTACTATGCGGAGTGGATAAATTGCAGCATGAAAAAAAACGATCTTTCAAAGATCAAAATAAAAACAATATGGCTGTGAAATTCGATGTAGTCATCAATATAACTCTTCGAAATAAAAAAAACATTCATTTTGACCATGCTGTGAGCGATGAAATCACTTGTGTCAAACTTTAAAAAGAAATGAGCGGCCATTGAGATATATGGTAACTCAGATCGTAACCAGTGTGCCTGCTAAGCCAATTTGACGCGTCATGACGCAGAGCAAATCCACCTGACGCATTGAAATTACAAGTAATCTGATGCGTCACTGACACAGCTGTAAAAAGCCTGCCAATAACTAGAAATGCTAAGCAGATTCATAATTTTCACAGATAACATGTTTCCTTGTAGTTTTTGGGCGAAAAAGTAGCTGAATATGTCATTTCTATAAGTCTCTGCAGTGATACTACGTGCCGATTGTACACTTGTCTTGCCGATCGATCGATGGGGAAGGAGGCAGCCATTGTTGTTTTCATTGTCTTCTCACTGACTCACACGAGAATACGAGGAATCGAGAAAGACACACTACCATAGAGGGTGCTACACTTACAAGTACTGACTTTTATTTATAACCATTTTCATGCATGAGGTGACGCACACCAAGTCAAGTTTTCTTCAGTTTGACTCAAAATAATTTTTTTCACCTCCCCTTAGAGGGCACACTGGTGGACAGGCATTATGGCCGATATGACATCAGGATCAACACCACATATCGTGTATGCGATGCTATTTTTGTGTGATTTTTGTTGTAATTTCATCTATTTCCACAATTGATACATGGATATCAAGAGACCAATTTATCACTACTGAAGACTAAACACTTTACTGCACTAACCTTATCGTTTATGGGGTTTGGAATTTGTTCAAACGTTGATTACGTTCCATAAACATTTCTGGGAGCCGCCATTACCAACTTCCGGTAATGGCGGCGCCCAGAAACACGGATGCCCCCATTCAATGTTTATGGAACGCGCTCGACATGTTTGAACAAATTCCAAACCCCATAAATGCAAAGGTTAGTTTCTTAAAGTGTTTTGTCTTCAGTAGTGATAAATCGGTATGACCAAATGTAGTAAATATGTAGCTTTTCAAATCAACACGCCTCACTCAGTGCGATGTGCTTATTTGGAACTCTACAGGGCCGTTGGCATTGTAGCCGTACTGGTGAGCGAGGTCGCAAAAACCAAAACTCACCGACTGCCTCACCGTAGCACTACAATTTTGCAGCTATTGAGTGGCTGTGCTGTATTTTGTGACAGCTGCAATTAGTCCAGCTGTGAGTCCATTGCTGCGGTGTTTTCAGTAAGTAATTCACCGTGTGATATCGATGACCATCGTTCGTCCCCATCCTATGGACATTGCCAGTCTCTCATAACTGAAATCAAACTTTAACTTGGGAAAAAAAGTTCAGTCCTGAATTGTTCATGGGGCGCGGATGCTGGCCATAATCTCTCAGTTTGTGTTTATAAGTTGAGATGCACTGCCTATGTCACTGTAGTGACGTTCTAATTCTGCAGAGAGCGTCGACCAACAGTTTTACGCTAGCAAAATGGCGGTCTCCGGGTAGTCATGTTGGTTGAAGCTATAAAGGCGATATTTCAGTGAATTTTAAGCGGATTTCTGGTCGTGGTGAGTCCCTAATAATCAAGTTGTCGATGAGTGTTGGCAAGTTGTAATTTGGATGGAAACTTTTCGAAATATCGCCGAACAAAGTTGCGACAAGGGTGCTGTCGGGCATAACGTGGACGCTATTCTACGCATTTTCCATAGCTGTCAGGGGTTTCGTTAAAAACCAGCCACCGGCCACATGGCCGGCTGTAAGGCGATCATGGCTGCCTGTTATTACCTGAAAATCATGTAATTGTTGGCCGCTTACAGGAATAAATAGCTGGTAACAAAACAGCATATCGGCAAAAGTTTACAATGATCTGTATCCTTAATGCTGAATTACTTGTTTTCAACACTTTTGTGGGGTTTTAGTGAAAAAATTGTGTTCGTTTGCTCGCATTTGTTGATCGCACGATGCCTCGCTAACTGCTTACAGATACAGGTACCGGTACAGCATAGAACACGTCTATACAACGTACACAGGGTGGTTGGAGGTTAGGGGTCATTGAGCGTGTGCAGTAACGCAACATTGCGTCGGCCATGAGATGTGGGTTAAGCGACTCAGTTGGGTCAAAATGGAGAAATACAGACGGGTTGATGAAGAAAGGTACAGCCGATGGCAATTTCTCAGATCATATTGATACTTATGCGGCGTTTTATGAATATTTATCGGGAAATGTTTCTTCTGAATGCATCAGCAATCGCCTACCGTAGTTGACGTTCGTTCTCGGATTTTTATGATTTTGTATGGGAGCTTAACGTTTGACTTTTCTTAACTCTTTGGGCATCTGAATATCAAAACTGAATAAATTGAAGGTGTAAACTTAAGCAGACTGTGACGTTTAGCGGTAGGCTGTAGCACAGTCGTCATACACGGCAATGCAGGAAGTTGGAAACTGGAATATTAACCGGCCATGGCATGGTCGCTATAGTATAGCCTAGGCCTACACGTATCGCTAAGGGATCCCAGATTCCTTTGTAGATGATCATAATGACATATTTCTGAAAGCAATACATGGAAATAAAAATGTAATTTACCATTTTGTGATTGATGAACTGTTTTTCCAATTTTTTATAGCTAATTTGGAACCATGTATTTTTGGCCGGGGGGGGTGGGGGGGGGAGGGGTTATGTGTCATAAACATCCACACGCTTGGCGGTTGGTATGGCTTGACCGCCTGTAATTTTCATATGGCCCCCTGTGTCAAAACTTAGTGAAACCCCTGGCTGTGGTGGCGGGGTTAAATCAGTAAAAGTTAAAACCAGCCCGTAAAAGGCAGGAATCCTGTCTGAAAACACCGCAGCAATGGACCCACAGCTAGACTAATTGCAGCTGCACCACAGCTATGGACCCACTGCTACAATTAGTCAAGCTCTGCGTGGCAGGGCTGTGTGTTACCAGCCTCCCACCAGATAACCAGTAACACACAGCCCTGCCATTCAGAGCTACAGTTAGTCATACCATCAATGTCGATTTTGATACAACAGAATTCGAATCTGAGTTGTGTTGATAAATTCATGGACGACCATGATAAATTCAAATTAGAATAGGAACAACTCTACATGTATACCTGTGTCACATTTCTCAGTATATAGAGTAGTTAAAGAATGAGACCGCCTGCCTCTTTGGGTTTTTAATACATGTGTAGAGAGTGTTGATGTATTCTTGAGTGTGTGTATAACTCCTACTCCAGACTCCAGCAGCTGTTAAATTGTGGGCCATCACTAGAGTTTACACTTTGCTAGAGGAGTTTGTTATCCATTGGATGTCTTTCCCTCTTGTAGACTGAACTGAACCACGTTTAATCCTCGTAGAGCAACTCATCACAGCTTAGTTTTGCAAACTTGTTGTTGGACAAGTTGGCAGCATTTACCAAGAGGAAGAAATTGACATAATTTGAAAGAAAGTCTAAGCATGATATTTTTTGTAAATCAAGACATGACATCCACTTTCTCATCTGCATGTTTTTTTTCGCCTTTAAGATCACTGACAGTGAAGATGATAACAAGGGTGTTGTATTTCTGAAGCACATACCACATGGATTTTTTGAACCACAGATGAAAAAGTTCTTTTCACAGTTTGGAAAGGTCACCAGACTAAGACTCAGCAGAAGTAAAAGGGTAAGTCACTTCACTGTCTTCAGATCAATGTCAGTCACTTAAGATTAAAGAAAATTATTTGTGATGCTTCTGGTATTATCTTGTCATGTATAGGTCTGCTGAAACCAATCCATAAATTCATCAGTCAGTTCATGTTGTGAAAAAAATTGAGCCAAATATCATTTTAAAAGAGCATATTTGCAAAATTTTGAGTTCAAAAAAACAATTATTTAACCTAAGTTATCAGTTGTTTTTTACTGAGATAAAAGTCAGTGTGGCAGCAAACTTGACTTTAGCAAAGTCAAATTTTTTGTGCACTTTTGGTGATGAAGTTGTCCAACAATCCAGCTCTTGCAGCCAGAAAGGAATTTGTGTCTGAAAACTGACAAAATGCGTAACTCTTACTACGACTTGGTCAGTGATCACCTTCAAAGATGAAGCTACATGTAAAAGTTGGCCAAATCAAAAAAGTGAAATAACTCATCTGCATTGCAAACGCACAAGGAAACATCTATCTATCCACCAATTATCAAGTTTTACTAAATAAAATATTACTAATAAATGCAACAGTATTCAGAGAGTTTTGTGGAACTTGTATCTCACTCATGGTGGCCATCAAAATGTCCTTTTACTCTTTCATCACCATGGTTTGGTCCAAATCCATTATTATTAAAAAGTGATTGTTGACCAGTTTATAGGGAATAAGGGTTGAACAGATTAAATGAAGCTTCACAACTTTGTAATTTTGACACAGGGTTCGTACGCTCCTGGAAAGTCCTGGAATTTAAAACCACTCCTGGAAACTCCTGGAAAATCAAAATTTACTCCTGGAAACTTCTGGAAAATCGCTAGTTACGATCGCACACGGTCGAGAACGGCCAGATCGTAAAGGCGAATGTCAAACAGTATAATTGTCGAATGTCAAAATCGTAAAATGCAAAAAGTTGTTTTGCGACAGGTGGGGAGCCCTCCTGAGACAAAATTTGGAAAGTGTAGTAGTGTTTCTTATAATGTGGTAAAGGGGTACCTTGCACTAGCGTGGGCAAGACCATGTTGTGTGTATGCTATTATCCATGGTTTTGCACGCACGTACAGTGACATCGAAGTAGGCATGAGTTGCTTGTGGAGGGACCGTGTTGAAATTTTAAGTTTGTTTGGGTCATCAGTCACAGTAATGCCTCCTGGAACGTGTCTAGCGATCATTGGTTGAAACAGCCTGAATACAAAGGATGGCTGGAGCGGGCACAAGATAAATTCGCGACAAGATGCAAACTTTGTGAAAAGACTTTCGTTGTATCGAAAAGCCTAGCCCTGCGTATGATGCTCCGTGTTCCCTTGGCTCGCCATTCGGTACATTGATGCGAGATATCGCTGGCCTTACCATGCATCGCCAGCAAACTAATGGTTTTGGACATCATGCGAACAATTTTTTTTTGAGTCTGTGAGCGGTTGAGTTATTCGGGTAGGCGTAGATCGGAATCGAGTCAATTTCGGCCAAAATTAGATTAGAAAATAGTTTTTCGTGTGCGGTCCAAATTGGGACCGCATGTCTATGGACCTTAGCAGGGCTGTAGTGGGAGGCTTCATAACGCCGGCCGGGAACACACAGCATTGTACGCGAGGCTATGAAAAGCCATCATGCTAAAGGAGCAAAATATCGAGCTCTGGTAGGAAAAAAACAGGAGCAAGTAAATCACAAATTAATGATTTCTTTGCCCGATCTTCATCAAATGTAAAGTCATCGACTAATTCTAAGCCTTCCCCGAGTTATCTTTCCTGACACCACACTCACAACTCACAACTCTCTCAGTCGTCATTGATGTTATTCAAGATGTTGTCACCATCAAAACCTGTCAACTCGTCATTGACTACATTTGTCAGCAAAATGATGTCTTATGGGCTGAAGTTTTTGTGGACAATGAAAACTTTAGAAAAAATTAGTGTATGATGCTTATTAAAATTGCAAGCTTTATCGTGCAAACACTCCTGGAAAATGGCATTTTTCAACCACAAATACTCCTGGAAAATGGCAAAAAAACTCCTGGAAAGTCCTGGAATTTTAATTTACTTGGAGTGTATGAACCCTGTTGACATATCTCCAGTTAAAGGCACTGTTCGCAATCCCTGGGATCGCCTTTGTTCTAGTCTGTAAGAGGATTATGGAGGTGTGATAGCTTTTTGTTTTCCATTGAAATTGTAATCTGGTGGGTAAATTTCTGACGAGACAATCTGGTGCCAACACAGGCCTTTAAAGTACAGCACCAGAGTGAGCAATGTAAACCCTGAATCTGCACACAGCAATAATTTTGTCACACAACCAGCCCAGTGGTCCAGAAAATACTGGTTAAATTAAACATGAACTTTTGATGAAAAATTTATGCTGGACACATATAATGCAGTGCAAATCTTAACCCTTTCACCACAATGGTTTGGCCGAAATCTAATGTTTTCAATAGTGAGGATGGACCTGTGTACTGGGAAATGGGGTGAACAGGTTATGTCTGTGAAGTCGATTTTCATGTAATCATTTCAAGTTTGAATCATTACAGGTACCCCCAACAAGTTCTGAAGACAGTATGAAACCATGAGTTAATGATAGATTTTCACCTGGTTTTATAGATGATTTTGACAGTCATAACAATAATAATGTAGTTCACAGTAGTCTGCTATGATTGACAATTGTTATCTGTAATAAGGTACAGTCACTGCATATGACTTTAAAAGGTCAATAGCTGGAACTTCTGAACTTTTGATAGTGTTTCCATTTTTTAACTCAAGAAAAGAATTTTTTATTTTTGCATTTATTTATAGAGGGTACCAGTTAAAAATCCACTGAAGGATAGATCCCTGGTTTGCTGAAAGTGCTTATCTTCCCCAAGACTCTTGGGAAGATAAACGCTGCTTCTCCCAGAATTCACCTGTAACAGAAAGTATTTACAAGTGAATTCTTGTCCTGACCAGCATTTAAAAGTCACAAATAACACCTGAAATCACACGCAGGTTTTGTTGACAGGTTTAACACAAGATATCATGACCTGATTTTTAGAGTAGAAAAACAAATTTCATCTCCCATGCAGAAAAGAAATAACAGGGAAAGCATTGAAAGTCATAGGAAATGAGGGCTTTATTTGATTCAAGTAAGTGTCTGGACTTTGTAACAATTTGATTTTTTTGGTCTTTCTTTACAGTCCGGGAATTCCAAAGGGTATGCGTATATTGAGTTTCAGTATGAAGAAGTTGCCAAAATTGTCGCAGAGACTATGAACAACTACTTGATGTACCACAAACTTCTCAAGTGTAAGTATTCTTGATAATTGCATTATCATGTGACTACTAACATATTGTCTAGGGTGATAGGGGTTGAGTCAATAACTTTTCAGATCGTTCATGCCTTCAAATGTCATACATGTGATTAACTCTCTCCAGGTCAAGTAATCCTAAATCACTAAATCACTCAATCTGAAAATATGAGCAAACCCAAAAGATCACTGAGACACACTACAGCTGCCAGCCTTTGTCATTTAAGGTAACATGGGCGTCGAAAGTGAGACTTAAAATTTTGCACAAACTTTCCTTAAGGAATCTTTCAACCATTCTCTTGTAATATGAAGAATAAAAATCAGGGGTCACCGAACAAGTTTTGGTACTAGAGAAACAAATACCCAAGATTTTCTGACATATGAAATTCAAAATGGCCGCAATCCCTGTGTGAACTCTATGGGAAAAAAATAAAATTTTCGATTTCGAAAAACTAAGACTGTGAAAAGTTTTCTTACACCATGAGCTTTAAAGTGAACCCCCACAAGTGGCATAGCAGAAAAGAATTGTAAAAGTTTGAGAGTCCGAATATCTGTCCCGGAGGCGCATTCTACCTTTAAATCATGTTGATATATATTGTAGTAAGAAAAGGCTGTGAAAATAATGTTTATGTATGTTTTTAGGGGTCTCCAAGTAGTCCTGTCTGCAAAAATATACAGGACATATGGTGCTTTCTGGTGGAAACCAACTTGACCTGATAACAACAGATGAACCTGATAGGAAACACGTTAAAAATGCTCCAAGTATATGAGACTGTCAAAACTACAAATGAGAAAGAGGAGTACGCAACAGTGTTATATGAAGGAGACTGCCTCCCTACAGAGTGATTATGATGATGTCATTGCTGCTCATTGCTGCTTTTTTTATTTCAGGTGAATTCATTCCAAAGGAAAGAGTGTGGCCAGACCTGTTCAAGGGATCCGACAGAAAGTTCAAGAAACCAATCGCTCACAGGTTGTCACTCGAGAGACACAATGCTCTCGTTAAAGATCCAAAGAGGATGAAAAATACAACCAGGAAACTTCTGAATAAACAGAGAAGAACCAAGAACAGATTGAAAAATCGGGGAATTGAATGGGAATTTCATGGTTATGTAGGTTCATGTTTTTACCCATGTCATATATTGTGTGTTCCATCTTAGTAATATCTGAGTAAGTAAGTTCTCCGTTTGCGCCCTCTCAAAATTTTGAAAAGCAGGCAGGTAAGTTGTCATAACACAAGAAATTTCACAGAAAATCAATGTGATATTATTTGACAATTTTCTCATACATTCTTGTAACAATATGCTTCTACAGGATAATAATATTTCACCACATAGTTCTATGGTTGTATTATGACTGCTGTAAGGAAGTATTTTGTTGCTAGGTAACAGTCATGATTTTGTTTAACGGCAAAATATCACCAACAGTGAAAAATTCTACAAGAAAAGTTTTGAAAAGTTTTTTCCTGAAAATTCTAAAAACCTTCACGCCCAGAGATGCAAAACAAAAAACTGTCTTACTCTCACCTACTATACAAACTTACTTAAGGTAGTATGCGCTTCGAAAGTCAAACACTTAAACTTTTGGTCAAACTTTCCTCAGTGAATACTTCAACCATTCTCTTTCAAAATCAAAAGTAAAAATCAGGGGTCACCATGAAAATTTTGGAACTACAGAAACAAATTACCCAAGATTTACTAAAATTTGAAATTCAAAATGGCTGCCATCTGTGTGTTAGCTGTACGGAGAAAAATAAAATTTTCAATTTTCAAAAAACTAAGACGGTAAAGTTTTTCTTAGTCAAAGGGCTTCAAAATGAACCCCCACAAGTGGTAGATCAGAAAAGAATTGAAAAAATTTGAGAGTTTGAATTCTTTACCTGAGGCGCATTCTACCTTATTTCTACTCCCAGCCTATGTTACTATGTACAGTATTTGACTGCACATAGTCGCTGTACCTGACAATGCTAGCCTTCTGAATAATGAGATAAAAACGTTGTACCAACTCCATCGTAATATGTCCTGTTTCTGTCATCATCTTGTTCAATTGCACAATCAGGATTTAACAAAAACAGACAATGACAATCAGAGGATAATTAATACAATCAGAGGATAATTGATCCCTTGGTTATTCAACTTAATAATATGACTGTGTTCTCAAAAGATAAACATCCTTTTCTTCAATAGAAGTTCATGATGTGTTTCATATTTAAATATTATACACCTTAGGGACAGATATTCATGACAATAAATATTGACATTATTACTATGTTGATCAGTTCGCCAGTTCCAAGTGTCGTGTGTCTTGGTTCCCACATTTTAATACCCTGGTAAAATTGTGTGTACCTGGCACTTTAAATAAAGGGCGGTGGTCGTCGGAACGGCGTTCAAAGGTCGCTAGGGACCCCTACAACCGATATAAATACTGTATCCAAGCTACGTTGGCGATTGATGAAAGTTAAAACATGTTTGTCTTAATATAATTGTAAAATTTAAATGTTGCAGCTATTTTGACATGATGCATCTATATATAGTGCATGAAATACATTGTTTGTAAACAAGAAAATTGCACACGCGCAGTTCCGACGACCACTTCCCTTTAAGACTGGCTTTTGTGGCATTCTTTTTTACATCTCAGAAAATTCAATCTCTCTATTCATCGTATTTTCAGGCCGAGAAAGCGATCTCCAAAGATGAACAAACGAAACCCGCTGCTGAAGAAGGAGATGAAGCCGAGGAGACCGACGTAACAACGCCAAAAAGACAAAAACGGAAATCAACAAGTAAGGGATCATCAGTGGAGGAGGTTACCATAGCAACTGCCGACACAACAGGAATATCGGAAACGAAAGAGACCGTTGTTAAGGAGTCAGAATCAGAGGAGTCAGAGACAGTGGCAACGCCAGCTTCCAAGAAATCAGCCAAGAAAATGTCAACACCAAAAAGCAAACTGGGTAGTGAGCAGATAGCCACTGTTAGTACAAGTCAAAAAAGGAAAAGAAGGAGAGTTAAAGAGTGATGCTGGTTGATGTTACAATCTGTAATTTTAAAATAAAAATCATAGTATCTTTTACGTTACACAGGACACATTGATCTGTGGTTGTGTTTCTTTGTGTGTGTGTGGTATAGAGTGACAACAGTTAACGCAGTGCATCCAGCAACTTGCTTGTAATCTTTGTAAAGAACATTGAGTCTACCTTTGAATTTGGTAGGCACCTTGTGTTTCCCCAAGGCAAATCATCAAAATTTTAAGTCCATGGTCAGTGGAGGGTGTTTTTTTTTTCCTGTGTGCTATTATGATGTAGCATATATTAGACTAAGGCTTTTGATTACAAATCAGAGATATATACAACTGGAAGTCCCTGTTGGATTTTTCTGTGTTCTAATGGTTCTACTCCGGAATAAAAAGGACGCGATGCGTTATACAGACTTGGTACGCCCAAATAATCACGTGATGCCGGTACAAACAAGCCCACATGTGTACTGAACGCATATGGCAATACACATACGTCTAAGCGCGTTTGCGCACATGGCTTTGTTTGTACCGTGGTCGATTCGAATTCCGGTTTGGCCCATTATGATGCACCACTGGTTAAATATGACTTTACTTGATTAACATTGCAGAAATTTAACAAGAAACAACAGTCTGAAGGTTGTATAAATTATCTTCATTTGCTGGTTTGCTGAGTCTGAGAAGTAGCTTCATGTGTTGTCTCGGAATTACATTTGGTTTCCATAGCTGATACCATATGGCCATTAATTTGTAATGTGTGAAAGCCACCACTGGTTCATTCAGACTATTGTCTGTCATTATTCATTAATTCCAAATGTGGGATTATTTAACCCTTAAACCACAATGGTTTGGCCCAAACCAATTGTTATCAATGATTGATAGTGGGCCTGATTACATGGGAATGGGGTTTAGCAGGTTAAAACAGTGTAGCTGAGTGTCTCGTGTCACGGTATGGTGATCATTTGCCATCCTAGAGACCTAATAGAAGATTTAACCAATGTTTTGCATGGCACACTATTACCAGATACTACAGGTAATCATATAGTGCAGTGAGAACCTATCACTGTAGAGGACACTGTTTCAATAGTTTGACACAAATCTTAACTTTACCAAAGACTTTGTGATGTTCAGAGGAGTCCGCTTTACATTGTTACAGCAGCTGTGGTAGTGTTCTTTAGCCCACAGTGACTTTAGGTTCTATGATAGACCCTGACGTGAGGGTAGTAGCAGGGTTTGATTGTAAACCACAGCTCAATATCTTCTAGTCTCATCTCAACCCAGCAGTTTGTCTTTGGGTAATTCTTTAAGCTGATAGCAATGACAAAAGTGTGTTTGTGTGCATTTGTGCTTGTGCAATGATTAAATGCTGTCTGTGGAGTACAGTGCGCATTTTTTATAACACATTATGCAGACTTACTGGTATATTACGATTGAGTTAGAAAATTAGCAATTTTTCTGTCCAGTCACCTTTGTCATCCATCAATTTGTAACAAACCCTAAATTACGATTTGATAATACATGATATGTGAAATCACCTCGGACTGGGGTAATAACCTGTCTACACACCTGTATTTGCCTCATGGAAATGAAATAGTCAGTAGCTATTTACTTTTAATCTACTGTGCAGTGTTTTTACTGTTTTTAAAATACATTTTTTTTCCATTTTCTCTCAAAATTATGTTAAAATGCTTACCTTTCATGATAATTGATCAACACAGTCTGCATGTGTATGATGCTCAATGTTATTGTGTACAAATGAATTCTAGTCTGGACTAAAATTTGTTTGTCAATAAAATTGCATATAGCACACAAGTAATTGTGTTTGCAACATACCCTAACAGAATGTACTTGTTTATACCGAACAAAATTAATGACAAGATCAAAAGTGACTGCCTTTATTCCTGTCAAATCAATATGAAAATATACATCACCCTAAAACCATTTATTTGTTTTTCATTCACGGGATTTATTGTAAAGTTAAAAAACAAGTTCCATGCCACAAAAGAGAGTCATGTTGCCATGGAGTTTGTTCTCTCAGTGTAAATACAACAATGGTGAACTGTTGATAAATAAGCTTTCAAGCAAAAGCACTGCCATGTATGGTCATATCGGTCAAGTTCATTGGTAACATCATAGAGGTAGTTACTGGGCTACTTACATGGCAACATAAATCGAAACATTATGGCCAAAAAGACAAAAAGGATTTTTTTTCTCATCCTCGCTTGTGTCAATCTACACTAGATGCAGCAGCCTTTTTTTTGTGATCACTTGCTAAAATTAACCAAACAACTTAAACAAAGTGCTGTACATGGTAGAAAATTTCGATGTCTGTACCATAAACATACCGGTACATGCTATGTACAATTCTGAACAGTGAACATGTTATCTCGCTGGGAGACAGGAATCACAGCTGCATTAAAAATTCCTGTTCTGTTATCACATCAATAGTTGGACATTGTGAGCTCAAAAAAAAAATATTAAAAAAAAAACATGTCACCCATCAATATGCAATTTTGGAAGAGACCTAACAAACATAATGTTTCTTTGGTCTGAAAAATTCTTTCTATTGTAA
Source organism: Ptychodera flava (assembly GCF_041260155.1). NCBI lineage: Eukaryota > Metazoa > Hemichordata > Enteropneusta > Ptychoderidae > Ptychodera > Ptychodera flava. The sequence continues at coordinate 17,116,855 of NC_091945.1, read as the reverse complement.
TTTTATCATCTAAATCTTGGTTTTGTCAAACTGATCACTGAGTCTATATCTTGTTTTCTTTCTTGCTAAGTTCCAATTGTGTCCTTGTCACTCATTTGTACACATCTTTTTGAATGGTCACACATTCACATGCAGTGCTACATTTGACTAAAACAAAGTAGAAGTGAGAGTTGCAGATGATGCAACACAGCTGCTATACAATTGTTTGTTTGTCTGAAATATGGGCCCTCCACTGAGGAGGCGCCTTGTCTGAATCTATGATTTCTAACACAAAGAACGGGTATGTTCAAGGACTTTGGTTGGAAGCATCGGCAATATATGTAGAAACAAAAGAAGAGGTATTGGGACGTTAAACTGTGGGGTCAGTACAGGCGGCGATTCAGTGTGTTGGAGATCGTGAATCAACACCAAAGGGTGAAGGGTCTTTCCGAAGCCATGGAGAGTTTCGTCTATATCCAAACTGGCCGTGCCATCCAAAATTTGGTTTGGCATCTTGCATAAACTGTGCATGTCCATCTACTTCATCCGTTGAGTGTCCTGAAAAATTGCAAAATATGAAATCAATACGCCAATAAAGCTGCTGTGTTATGATGCAGTTCAAAGGTCAATTCAATAAAAATTCTCAATTTTTGATATCAAAATCTTTTAGTCGTAGCATTTGTGCTTATTCACAACATGATGGATCTAACAAGGGAGCCTTGAGAATATGTTTGGCAAAACAATGCTATAGTTGCCAAATGGGGACTTAACCTTCGTAAATTCTGTGATTTTTATGAAAAAACCTTACCTGCACCGGCTGCATTTCGTCTTGAAAGATACTGATAGCCAGCTCCTGATTCTATAAATCTGTCAATGACTGGACCATCAATTGAACATCCTCCATCATGCTGTCAGTAAGAAAGAAAAAAAAAAACTTTAAAAAATGCCATTCGATGATGGTATTACAACTCACAACCTGATATTTGGATTCCCTGAAGATGATCTTAGGCCAAGAAAATAAAAAGTTTGTTTCTCATCCATGCACGCGTCAATTCAGACCCGTCACGTCAACCTTTTTTCCTGCTCATGAGAAAATAAAATACAACAAAAAAATAAACGCAAAAATATGCGACGATAGTACATAACACAGTGCTATATATACATAATACAGAACCGTAAACAAAATAATTGACACTAACATTCCATTCAGAACTGTACACATATGTCACTGTTATATTACACTGTCAAGACTGTGCAGTGCAGCACTAAAAGTCAAACCGCAGAACTGTTGCTATAAAAAATAATAAGACACTGCTGTGCATTTATCTCTGTGTGCATTCCTATATTGTTTTCATGTTTTTTCCACGTTCTTGTTGATCTAAGAATAAAAAAATTTGAGAGAAAAAAAACGTATCACCGCATCATTTTTGAAATATGTCTTATAGTCTAGGATGAGAAACAAACTTTTTAACTTTTCTTTGCCTTACAGGGAAAATCCAGTCACTTGAAAATTTCCTGCAAACAGTTGATTGGAACTAACACTTCACTCTGCGGTACAAAGCAATGACTCAATTGTTACAAAAGAACAAAAGCCTTCCCCATCACAGAATACTGGGTGCAAACATTTAGTTACTTTATATGAGGTTGGTTATACATTAAGAAAACAAGGCAGCCATAGTTGAGAAAGACATCCTGTAATTTGCCTACAACTCTCATTACATGTAAATGTACCTGTCTAAAAGGTGTTGTTTTGGACGCGCGCATAATCAATTCAAATGTAAATAAAACAGTCCCGTTACAAACAGGGAACTCAAAGGTGTCAGTCAGTCCTTCCCACACTAACTGGAGAAAGGCATAGAGGTAAAAAATACCTATAAGATAGGTGGTATAGTGTACGTCGCCCCTTGATTGATTTAGAAATATCCTGGTTACCGGTGGAACGCCGTGGTACGTATTCACCCGGCTTACACAATTTGATCATGGACATTACAAGCAACGACTCCAGTTACTAGCTTACCGAGTCAAGGCCGAGCATGGATGTAAAAAATAGATCCATGGGCCGAGTAATTGCCCTTTCTCAAATCAGCCAAACAACCATGTATCCCGCACTTTCATTTTCGAATTCTGTCTTATGGGTGATGTTTGGCGACTTTAATAGGTCAGCGGGACTTACAATGAATAGGCCTTTTGACAAGCGAGCAATAGCCCGACTTTACAAATCTGACCCAACGCTACCCCGCCATTCACAGCGTAAAGAAATGTCAAAACACCTTTTATGACCTAAATAATATCCTACCTGTTCCGTTTTTTCCAGTGTACCGTCCACTTGTATAAACTTAAAGTATTCCTTGACGTGTTTGTCTTTTTGAGAATTGTATGGAGGTATTGCTGGTCCAAGTTTTGGCTGTGTATGGGAGTAATCTTTAGCGATTGAATTAACTGCTATGTTGTCAAGTATGAAGCCCTGTTCTAATTCTCGAAGGTCTTCGGGTGTTGGAGTCGGGGGACCCCTGTGTGGCTTTTTCTTCTTTTCTGACTTCTTACTCTTTTCCTGGGGAGAAGAATAAATAGCTTGTATAACTGTTCAGACTACAACAACCAAAACAGGTGGTCAAAATGACATGTCTGCCACCATGCACATACACCACACAAGGTACACAGAAAAGAAAATAAACTGGGCACCTTTTTCTCGTCTTCTTTCTTTTCCTCTTTGGCGTCCTGTTCTGCCTGATCTTCGTCCTGTTCTTGATCTTCTGGTCTGTTTTCGTTCTCCTCTTCCATTTTGAGTCGGTCAAGCACCAAGGATCACTGCGATTATGACTGGAATGGGCTCTAAGCACAGCAGGCAGTGGCGGCGGTTCGGAATACAAACAGGTTGCCGACGAGCCATAGTAACGGCCAGTTAATTATGCATGCGACTCTATTATACATGCCGTTGCGATGGCGCTCTCAGGTGTGTTGAGATGTTCATTTGTTTATTTTGATTTGCTGCGGTGCAGGCCCCTGTACATGTTGCTTCCCGTTGTATGTTGAAGAACCACATATTTCTATTCATCGGTGCACCTGGTCAAAACACGACCAATATTTATACAACGCTCCGTGTCGGTTAAATAAGTGGTCACATTCGGAGTCGCCCAGATTCCTAAACAAAGTCATATTACGATCAGGCCCCTTTCTAGGCCAGAGAAAACATTATCGGTCTCGTAAATTTATTTGTGGGCTAAATGGCCCAAGATAAACGCACGCGAAGTAGGAATATATAGTCTAGAAATATGGTGTTATATCAAAATTATGGAATGTTAATATTATCAATAAAATCGTTTTTGGTGTTTCATATGGGTTGAGCTCCTTTATGCATGGTACTGGGAAACTCATTTATTAAACGGGTACAGACACCAGTCTTCGGGGCGCCCAATCATACACCTATATATACTGCAGTAGTGGGTTTCAGTCGTTGGCGGGATGTGGAGATGGGCATTCATGAAAATTGGGGAGGACAGTGCGGAGCTTAAATGGGGAGAGGAACTCGCTTTCCCAACCTGGTCTCTTCAAGTCATTTGAAGTCAGCGCGTGGTAAAGTGCGCCGCTTGCGATGCGGAAAGAAAGACCTCGCAGGCGCCCAGCCACCGGTGGCACACTTTGCGTGAGAGCAGCGACACTGTTTTAAAAATATTGTCGCATTTCTATGATGATATTGAATACTTAATCGATATTTTTTTCATCTTTCCAGTCAGATCCTTTGTGCTTTACATATTCACAGCTATGAAGATTTGGCTTTCCATTTTATTGATGAATAAATCTATGTCTCAAATAAAATGGAAAAGCGGACCAGCATGGCAGTTTCCCTGTGGGAAGTTGGGAAAACTAGTGGACAGGAGAGGACAATTATTGCAGTAACTCGACAGGCTTTGGCTTTGAACATTTCATGAAATTCATTCCATATGTTTTTCATTCAGTACAATTTACTTGTTTTTATGAAAAGGACATTTATTAATCTTCAATTTGAGGAACATCACCTTGTCTTTGTACCAAGGCACAATGGAGGGGGGGGGGGAGATATTCAGGGTCATAGTCTTTTAAAACTGGTCTACAAATTACAAGTGTTGATGCACTTTGAAGCATAGACTTATAATTACACGGTCATTTTTTATGTAAAATTTAAAATCGGTCAAGACAGAGGATGGTGGAAATCATTAAATTAAAGCGTCGGTACATTTGGAATTTACTCAGATCTAAAACTTTGCATTGTGACCACTAATTTGTATTCTGCACTTGCATGGTTATGTGCAACAACTGTTGACATATTTGCAGGGTATATTGAGTGTGGAGACACTTCTGTCGATGGACGGTTGTGTGAACAGGAAAAAGAGGCATTTCTCAATCCCAGGCATTGAGCATGATCATTAACATTGTTTATCACTATTAACCATACACCCTCGAGAAAACAAGTCCAGTTTTCTCAAGGGTCTACACACTAAAGAGCTGTTCAAATTAACTCCTTTTGTCTGAGTTTCACAGCTGGATAATGAGAGCACTTTGAATCCACTGACGCAGGTCACCAAAGGATTGGAAGGTTATATCAGATCGGTATAGTTTAATCATTTACAGCAACTTCACGTAGAATACACCTCGGGGACAGACATTCGGACTCTCAAACTTTTACAATTATCTTCTGATATACTACTTGTGGGGGTTCATTTTAAAGCTCTTGGTGTAAGAAAACTTTTCACTGGCTTAGTTTTTTGAAATTCGAAAATTTAATTTTTCTCCACAGAGTTAACTCAGGGAGGGCGCCATTTTAAATTTTAAATATCTGGAAATCTTGGGTTAATTGTTTCTCTAGTACCAACATTTGCACGGTGACCCAGACTTTTATTCTTGATTTTGAAAGAAGAACGGTTGAAAGATTCCATAAGGAAAATTTAAGCGAGTTCAAGTCTCACTTTCGAGGCACATACGGTACTAACTTAAGTTGGTAACTAAAGCTATTAAGTTGCTGATTGGCTGCATTGACATGATTCAATATTGACAATAATATTCATGGGACCAATCAACTATATTCTGCTGAGACACTGCACATTGCAAGGGCTTCTATGTAAATTTTCCCTAAGTACTTGTCTTATGACAGCTTGCTGAGATCTCCAAACAGGGAACAAAAGGAAAGCAAAGTATATGCAAAAGTTCAAAAGCTCATATTAACATGTATATCACTGTAATTAGGCAATTTTATTGTCTTTAGAAAATTATCAGTTTTGTGAAAATAGAGATTATAATAATACAGCAATTAAAAGAAAACATGGCAAGCAGTGTTTAAAGGCATTTTATTAGGATACAAAACTTAATCAGTACATCGTACTAATGTGGCAAAAAGGAAAAGACAGATGCATGAATAAGGATGTTTTGAGATTTTGTACATTGGTGTTCGGTGCACAACTCATTGATTGAAACTTGATATAGCATAACCTTGGAGCCAGTCACAACACTTAACACCTTCCATTACATTTCTCTCAGTTTTGTGTTATCTAAAAGGCCATTTGCAGTCCAGGGAGGTTCATATTGGTCACCAAATTAGGAAACTTCTACAGAACATATCAAATGATTATGGACTTTCAGATGAAACGTTTGTCTATTTTTCAACTACAGATACAATACATGGCAATACCATTACACTGGTATTTTGATATTTTAATTTGTAACAGGCAACTTTGATACAGCTGGTAAGTCGTGTTTTCTGATGCAATGGAAATTTCAAGACTATTGAAAGCATACAGAGTCTTTTTCCCAGGCACCTTTTGGCCCCTCCTTCATACAAAACCATGTGTGGAACATTTCTGTGGTGTTCTAAATCTATGCTATGGACGCCAGGTAGTCTTTGACTTCTGCAGGTGTTAGTCGACGGAATCCATTTTCGTTACAAATGCCTATCTCTATGTTGTCTTCTGTCATCTGTCCTTCAAAACTCTCCTGTGCAATAAAGTAACACACAAGTGGAGAGTTAGGTGTGCATGAACATGTAGAACTTATTGCAACTGCTGTTTGCAGGTTAAAAAAGTTGTAAAATATATGTGGATGCATAACTGGACATTTCTAAGTCTTTTGTTCTTGTTCTTACATTTTTTGAATATTAATGTACAAATCTAGCTGGATTCATCTGCTACAAATTGATACAGGCCTAAATTTTCTTGTCAACAAAAGTTATGCAGCTTCTGAACTGAAATGACATTACTAGAACTTAACACATGATACACAAAGCTTTGAGATGCATAAAATGGAATGTTGGTTACAGAACTAATTTCTTTACCAAGAAGTATAATTGGGTTGATTCCTGTAACTACAAATGTGATTGGGTAGATTTCTGTTATTGCAAATGTGATTGGGTTGATTTCTGAAGCTGCAAATGTGATTGGGTTGATTTCTGTAACTGCAAATATGATTGGGTTGATTTCTGTAACTGCAAATGTGATTGGATTGATTTCTGTAACTGCAAATATGATTGGGTTGATTTCTGTAACTGCAAATATGATTGGGTTGATTTCTGTAACTGCAAATATGATTGGGTTGATTTCTGTAACTGCAAATATGACTGGGTTAATTTCTGTAACTGCAAATGTGATTGGGTTGATTTCTTTAACTGCAAATATGATTGGGTTGATTTCTGTAACTGCAAATATGATTGGGTTGATTTCTGTAACTGCAAATGTGATTGGGTTGATTTCTGTAACTGCAAATATGATTGGGTTGATTTCTGTAACTGCAAATGTGATTGGGTTGATTTCTGTAACTGCAAATATGACTGGGTTAATTTCTGTAACTGCAAATGTGACTGGGTTGATTTCTGTAACTGCAAATGTGATTGGGTTGATTTCTGTAACTGCAAATATGATTGGGTTGATTTCTGTAACTGCAAATGTGATTGGATTGATTTCTGTAACTGCAAATGTGATTGGGTTGATTTCTGTAACTGCAAATATGACTGGGTTAATTTCTGTAACTGCAAATGTGACTGGGTTGATTTCTGTAACTGCAAATGTGATTGGGTTGATTTCTGTAACTGCAAATATGATTGGGTTGATTTCTGTAACTGCAAATGTGATTGGATTGATTTCTGTAACTGCAAATGTGATTGGGTTGATTTCTGTAACTGCAAATATGATTGGGTTGATTTCTGTAACTGCAAATGTGATTGGATTGATTTCTGTAACTGCAAATGTGATTGGGTGATTTCTGTAACTGCAAATATGACTGGGTTAATTTCTGTAACTGCAAATGTGACTGGTTGATTTCTGTAACTGCAAATGTGATTGGGTGATTTCTGTAACTGCAAATATGATTGGGTTGATTTCTGTAACTGCAAATATGATTGGGTTGATTTCTGTAACTGCAAATGTGATTGGGTTGATTTCTGTAACTGCAAATATGACTGGGTTAATTTCTGTAACTGCAAATGTGACTGGGTTGATTTCTGTAACTGCAAATGTGATTGGGTTGATTTCTGTAACTGCAAATATGATTGGGTTGATTTCTGTAACTGCAAATGTGATTGGATTGATTTCTGTAACTGCAAATATGATTCGGTTGATTTCTGTAACTGCAAATATGACTGGGTTGATTTCTGTAACTGCAAATGTGATTGGGTTGATTTCTTTAACTGCAAATATGATTGGGTTGATTTCTGTAACTGCAAATGTGATTGGATTGATTTCTGTAACTGCAAATATGGTTGGGTTGATTTCTGTAACTGCAAATGTGATTGGATTGATTTCTGTAACTGCAAATGTGATTCGGTTGATTTCTGTAACTGCAAATATGACTGGGTTGATTTCTGTAACTGCAAATGTGATTGGGTTGATTTCTTTAACTGCAAATATGATTGGTTGATTTCTGTAACTGCAAATGTGATTGGATTGATTTCTGTAACTGCAAATATGGTTGGGTTGATTTCTGTAACTGCAAATATGATTGGGTTGATTTCTGTAACTGCAAATGTGATTGGGATTGATTTCTGTAACTGCAAATATGATTGGGTTGATTTCTGTAACTGCAAATATGATTGGTTGATTTCTGTGACTGCAAATGTGATTGGGTTGATTTCTGTAACTGCAAATATGATTGGGTTGATTTCTGTAACTGCAAATATGATTGGAATGATTTCTGTAACTGCGAATATAGTTTGGTTGATTTCTGTAACTGCAAATATGATTGGGTTGATTTCTGTCACTGCAAATATGACTGGCTTGATTTCTGTAACTGCATATGTCATTGGGTTGATTTCTGTAACTACAAATCATTTCATCAATTAAGTCTGAACAAAATAAACTACTGACAGATATTCAGATGAGTTTGTGAGCAAAATCCATTTCAGAAACTTTTGTTTAATTTCAACAATAAGTTCTTTGGTGGAAACTATCACCAAAAGGCCACTCCATACGGGTTCTTTTGTTAAGGTAGAATGCGCCTCGGGGACAGATAGTTGGACTCATAAATTTCTACAATTCTTTTCAAATCTACCACTTGTGGGGGTTCATTTTGAAGCTCTTGGAGAAAGAAACACTGTCACCATCATAGTTTTTTTGAAAATCCAAAGTTTAATTTTTCGCCATAGATTTAACACAGGAATGGTGGGCATTTTGAATTTCAAATATCGCAAAACGTTGGGTAATTTGTTTCGCTAGTTCCAAACTTTGCACGGTGACCCTGAATTTTATTGTTGATTTTGTAAGAGAATGGTTGAAAGTTTCATTCAGGAAAGTTTTAGCAAAAGTTGAAGTTTTTCACTTTCAAGGCGCATACCACCTTAACATATTGCAAAGTGATGTAGTTCAAAACTTAATCAGCTGACCATGCATAGCATCAAAATTTTACACCATTACAAAGTCACTTCGTTCATTGAATGATATTTCATGAAAAGTGTTCAGAATGCAACATTGTCACCTGTCTTTAACACTTTCACCACAATGGTTTGGCCAAACTCTATTGTTTTACTTGCTGAATGTGGATCTATCTACTAGGAAATGGGGTGAACAGGCTAAGTATCTCAACAAAGAGATGATGGCGTTTGTATTTTTGAATATACAGATTTCATTTGTTACTGCTTCATTACAAAAGACACTTGACTAACCTTGAGTGTGAGTATAGCTGTGTGGACAGCATCTTCCAGTTCAAGATCTTCATTGTATCTTTTTTCTAGGAAGGTTTTACCATTGACATGATTTTTACCCATTGCTGTGGCTTTCCACGCAAAGTAAGCTCCTGACGGATCACACTGGAATAAATATGGCCTTTTCTCATCTTCATCCCAACCAACTACCAATAATGATACACCGAATGGACGCACTCCTCTGTGGACAAAATGTTTAAATTTTGCATGATTAATGAGACAACTGTGAACAAATGCATCGATAAAATTAAATAGCTGTGCTTCATCTGAAGTGTGTGTGGAGGGCTTCATAACTTTGACATTCAAGCATATTTCTATTTTGATAAAAAATATCAGTGTTACAGTCAAGATATACATTTCCTTCCTTAGTAAAAGAACCTGCAAATTATTTCTCTTGCTGTAATAACGTTTCAAAATACTGCAACAACACATGGTAAACAGATAACTGATAAGATTTTTTCTCAGTGTTTCATAAGGGTGTCAATGTTTGAAGAACTACAACATATTTTTTGTCAAATGACCAAAAAGACCTAAACCAGCTCATAATTTGAAATTGTAACGTCTGTGAACATTTTCTGTTTTTTAAAACAAATGTCTTGTGCAATTTCTCATCATCAGAAATTCTTCAGCTTACCCTGATTGAGTGTACTCCTGCATTACTGATGCTATTCTTTGTACAAGCTGTGATGTGGGAATCTGCTCTTGGTAAGTTAGGAAATATTGTTGTGCTAATTTTCTTGCCTTCGCCACTAAAATCCTGTGATTACCATGAGAAAATAAAATAAAGAAATTACCATTGCATATGGAAACTGGATTTTTGTTTTCACTTTTTTCTCCATTGTTTTTTAATTTATAAACCAGAAATGAAGAAAAAAGATCATTGGAACACAGTCGCATAGAAATCTGTCATTCCCTTTGCCCATTGCAAGAGGTAGATAGAGTAAATTTTTCCATCAGACCCGGATTTTATCTAACTTTTTGGGCTGACATGCATATATCAACCGAATGCTACAGGAAAATGTTGAATGATGATATTGATAGCTCTTCCTGTTGTCATTTTTTTTGATAGACTAGTGAATTCAAAACTCTGGAAATTATTTCAAAAATATCAAACAATCATGAGAAATTTCTCCTAAAATTGGAACTTCTTACATTTTCATCTTTTGGCCAACATTGCAAATTATTCAAGTTAAAGACATAACTAATGAGCATGATTTGAATACAAAGAATAAAACAAAAAACATTCACATGTGTATTATTTTAATTTATGGGAAACATGACTTGTCATATCAGATATTATATTATAGCTTTGTCAATACCAGTGAATTTTGTGACGTCATATCCATACATTATTACTGATAATGTATTCCATTATTCAGCACTGCGGCCCCATAGCGAGCAAGTTTTTTTTGGAAAACGAAAATAGGACTGCGCGTTTAAAAGGAGGGAAAATATCGGATAAACCATGTAATACACAAAACTATAAATCTTGACAATGGTTCACAATATTGATAATAATGTCTTGCTGTACGATTTATTACATTTTTTGAGTCCTCACGCACGCACTTGCCGTCTGTCTGGCGCTCAGCATGCAGTCCCCGTCCGATGCTGGTTGTACTACTACGTTTGTTTACAACATGGTTCGCTTGTTGCCGTATAGGTGAAACAGAACTCAGTATGTTTGCAAACTCCTAGACGATACTGGGTTTGACACATGGCATATTATGTATGTCAGTGGCCATGTAAACGATGCAAGCGTGAAAGGCTACTCGAACCAGCCGTAAACGGGCCAACAACGGCAGCTTGCTGTCATCAACCTTGACCGGAAGTGTCTACGGAAATTACTACGGAGCCATTCAAAGTCTCGGTCCAAGGTCAGCTACTACCAACAATCATGACGACCGTGGACTCTCCGTTGATCTAACATCTCGGCCACCTAATTCTGATGCACTGACTGTAATCGGAGACAACTTTCATTCATCGTTTTTTTCTCCATGTCTGTGATTTTACCTTGCCTTGTTCTCGATATCGCGACGGTACCGAAACCCTCTAGTATGTTTGTCAACTGTACCTTTCAAGCACCCGTTTACGTCAAGTTCTGTCGTTCGCCGAAATAAAATAGCTCTTCTCAAGGAGCCATCGAAAATTAAATTTATAGACACAGTTATTATTGAAATATAAACATTTGAATAACAATGTTGAACTCTGTTGATATCGTTTGCAATGAATGCTGTACTACTAGCGACATAATAATGATCGTATTGATCAGCTGATACCATGGCATGCAGCTCGCTGATCATGCTGATGTCGATGCATTAACATTCGGTTTTCTTCATCTCTGGCATTTCACCGTGTCGATTTTTGAATGGCATGATATTTAAAGGTGATGTTTCAAGTTTGATATAGACGGTAGGGATGCAGTTACTTTTCATTTCCCTCGAAAATACATCGTTTTTCAATTCAAAATGAACCGTGAAAGTGCTGGTCATTTTTTGTGCTGAACGTGCGTGTTCAGTGCAGTGCACTGTGCAGTGTGGAGTGCATGTAATATGTACAGAGTCAGGGCCGATCATGCTGGACAACGCTCACTGGCTTCAAACTCAGTTAAAATTTCCTTTTTTATTCGTTTTCTACAACTACAAATTCACTGGCATTGCCAAAACTATAAAATAATAGCAATAATGCACCCCCTCCCGGCCCATAATGGACTCAAGCAAACTTTGCACTCCATAATGTACTCGGCTTCGCCTCGTACATTATGTCGTGCAAAGTTTGCTTTCGTCCATTATGAGCCGGGAGGGGGTGCATTATTGCTTAAATATAGTGGAAGGCAGTTTGAACTAAAGTGTGAGCAAATATGGCAGCCTTTCAGCTAATTCAACTCCTTTTGAGAAAGAAGACTAAATTCCAATTGAAATTAATCTTGCCACACTATAATGTCACTCTAAAATTCCTGATTCACACAATTTAGGAAACCAATACATGCATTAGTATGTATGCAATCAAGTCACTTAACACTACTTAGTACTTTTGCAACTCAAGTATTCTGATGCAGTGAAACTGTGATGGTCAAGTATTTAACTAAGTCTGTTGTCTGGCCCAACTTTAATTACCAAGGCTTCCTATTCTAATACCTGTGGTAAAGTTTTATAACTCACCTGTAGTCTGGGCCCATGCCACTGTATATCATCCCAATATTCTTTGTTATACTTTCAACTTTATGAACACTATGCTCATCATACAAAACAGACTTTTGCTTCTTCTCTGTTGCCACGACAACTCCATTTGATGCTTTAATACCAACACTTGGTGCACCAGCAGCTACGGCATTCAAAGCATACTCTATTTGTACCAATTTACCTGAGGGGCTGTCATCCATAAGTGATTGAAAAACACAAATACAAAGACATATGAATAAATCATGAAACAAAAAAATTCACAGAAAGGTAATACCTTTGTCGCAGTTTATGAGCCAAACTTCATCAGTAAATTGTCTTCATCAGCTTGCTACTGCTGAGATGAATTTTAACTCATGACCCAAACTCAAAGATCACAAGCTTACATGGGATTAGTAAAGCGGTAGAGGTCTCGATGACACTTCCATGTTCTCGCTTATACTTTCATAAGACAGCCATTGATATAGAGCGGAAGATTGCTGCCTTTCTGTCTGTGCAATCCAATAGGCCTTCGAGAAAAACCTCGAAGGTCTATAGTCTGCGGTTAATACTCTTTTGTCGCATCATGGCCGCATGCGATACAACTTTTACCAAGGAGCTAGAAGAGAGACACAACTTTGAAATGATCACGACAACGTACCGAACACTATAACTGAAATCGGTCGAATAGTGAGCATGATCTATTTTCTGATTTGGGTTTCCAAAAAACGTGTATTAGACGACCGGTGTCTAGTCTGTCCATCATGCTGTACAATACATAGTGAGTTTGCAAATTCAAAACATGCTTGCGAGTCGTCAGCTGACCTATGGGATGGAGAAGCTTCTACACTATTTGGCTGTGCCTAGGTTTGGGGAAAAATGTACTAAATTTAAAAACGCTCAAAATGTAATTTCTGTGATATGGCTACGATGAAATAGAACGTGATAAGTAATTTACCTGAAGGTAGTGAGGGAGAAGCTGTACCGTTCCGACATCTTGAAATGTGCATTATGGGTAAAAAGGAATGGTATGTTCTATTTTTGTACTCGGGGAGAGAAGCATTCGAGAGGGATTGAGAAAGACAACGCTTTTCACCGCTAAGTTGCATCCGAAGCTTATAGATTGAAAATCAGTACCCATATGACCACAATAATTATTAATTTTATTTCAGTTCACTACACATCAATAGATTTGTAATGCAAAGATAAAAATTTCGATAATCTAAGCTGTTTGCTCCTATTGCATGTATTGTATACCCTTTGTATAATGGTATAAAAGCTCAGCTCCCTCCACAAAATGGCGGCGTACAGGCTCCTCGCACGTCTCCGACTTTCCTTGCAGTGTTTTGAAGCAAAGGTTCATGATATGTTTAGTTTTAACCCGCCACTAGGTATGTGCCTATTTAACTTTGACTTTTGACGCGTTTACTGATCAGCAATGACAACAAGGTTCAGTGCATCAACGATCCATCAAAGGGAGCGTGACATGCATGGATGTTGCTGCAGTTTCGTAGCCCCGCATAGCTGCAGCAGAGAAGCTCGAGGCTTGCCGTCCGACCCAAATATCCAGGCAAAACCTCGAGGTACGGTACTGCAGCTAAGCTCCGCAACTCTCCTGGAAGATTTTTTGTGTGGGGGAGGTGGGGTCCCCACACAAAAAATCATCAAGGGGAGTTGCGGGGCTACGAAACTGCAGCAAGCATGGAGGATGGCGATAGCTGCACTGTGTTGAGCCCTGCGACTGCGTACGATGCTGTGTGTTCCCGGCGTTTAACTTGCCGTATAACGCCGGGAACACACAGCATCGTACGCAGGGCTACACTGTGTACAGAGTAGCTGTGGGTTCATAGCTGTGGTATTTTCAGACGGGATTTCTGCCTCTCCGGGCAGGAATCCCGTCTGAAAAGACCACAGCTATGTACAGAGTACTGGGGGGGGGGGGGGGGGGGGGGGGGGGGGTGTACTCTCGGTTCCCAGACACTTCGCACCAAAACCAGTTCGCCCCACACAACTTCGTCCAAAACCATTTCGTACCAAAACCATTTCGTCCCAAGTACTACTTCCCCAACCCCACTTCGCCCCAAGTACCACATCGTACTAAAACCACTTCGCCCAAAGTATAGTACCGTCAACTCGTCTGAAACAACGATATACGACGTATCATAAGATTGTTTTTACCTACAACTTAGAAGCATTAATGTGTTAGGACATTTTGGCTACCACGAACCATTTATTGTTGCATGAAACCATAAACATAGAATAAGAAAAAAGAAACACGCAAATGCTACAACTCAGGTGCCGTGCGCGGAATTGCACGATGTCAATTTCGCGAAATGCGTACACTTTCAAGATTTCAGTCCCAGGATGACACGAAGGTGGTTATTTTCAGCTTTACCAGTTAGCGATAAGTTTCGGGCAAAGTGGTTTGGGGGACATGACTTTTGGGGCGAAGTGGTTTTGGTATGAGGTTGTTTTGGTGCGAAGGTTTTTGGTGCGAAATGGTATGGGACGAGATGGTATGGTGCGAAGTGGTTTTGGTGCGAAGTGTCTGGACCCCGTACTCTCAATATTTTCATACGGGGATGTGCAGCCGAAGTTTAAAACATCTACCCATGTGTATTGTCAAAAATAGACCCACTGTTAGGGACTTTTTGTCAAAATCAGACCCATAATTATGGAAAATGCAGCGATCAAAAAAGAAAATAAGCCGACCAGTTGTCAAGTAGAATACTAGCAAACAAATGTATTAAAGGGCCGTGAGCTGCAATGTCATTGAATTTGTTCAAGTTCAAATATTGCCAATAATTTCAGATATTATTTGATTTCTACCAATAAAGTGATATTACCTTGCACTGTCATGAAAACAATAATTTGTTACAAAACAGCCAGGAATTTTTACATAGTCTAATAAGTTAATCTTAAATTTCCCGCAATTTTCCAATACTTCACATATTACAATGAAAATAGAGAATACCTTGTCTCAGTGAAGTATATTCCTTCCCATGAGATCTATTGGATGGAAACACGTTGGTCTGTAAAATTCTTATAGGTTTATGCACTGGTTTCACTGTCTGTTTGAAAATTCACATGGGGCGGCCACATTTGGGTGTGGCACCACTTAATCATTTATCTGTTTAAAACTTACATATGTGCTTACATTCAGAGGTTCATGTAACTTACACTCAGAAAGTGTTGTCCTTATATTTAAAAGTAGCCAGGTAATTTAAGAAAGTAGACGGGTGGACAGCGAGGGAGCGAAGCGACCGAGGGGGAGAGTGCGAGAGGGGGGTGTCCCCCCTCTCGCAAGGCGAAAAATGAAATTTTTGAGTGGAAATGGTGTTCTCTGGTGGCATCTGAGGTGACATCTGACTAATTCATTGAACATTTAGCTGAGACTTAAACAGTACTTTTGTTGTGTCTTAGACGTGGCTCACATACAACAAAACAAAAGAATTTGTCATGAATTTGTCATGCTTTTCATATGAACTGCAGATTTCATAATGGTACACTTTCACTTAGCAAACATCAAGATATCTCTGACATATATCTCTGATTTATTAAAGTATGGCGCCCGAAGGGCGCACCGAAAAATATGAAACATCCTGATATCTCTGATATATATGTCTTATATATTTAAGTCATCAGCTGGAAGGGCGTGAAAAATGTCTGATAGATTAATAAAGTAATGCGCTCAAAGAGCCCACTGAAAAATATTGAACCCGGGTATTGAACATACAGATATGATATATCTCTGATATATGTATGTCTGATATATTTAAGTTGCGTGTGCTGAAAATTATGTTTCTGATTATTAAAGTTATGCGCCTGAAGGGAGTGCCGAAAACTGCAACAAATTACTGAATGATGAAATTTGTGGCTGACGTGATGCATTTTATGCAGTTATGAGGCTGTGTCAAAATCCAAAACACACTGACCCCTATTTGGCATTTCAATAACATGGTGACCCCTATCACCAAATCAAAAACAGGGTGACCCCCATGAATCCACGCCCCCCCCCCCGCCCCATAGGCCGAAGAAACTGACCAGTCCCTTAATTATCATGCATGCAATGTCTTTACTGCCACTGTTCTATATAAGCCCACATTTCCACCAGTCATCAAAAAACAGAAATGGATTTTCACTGTGTAGCCTGAATCATTTTTGAGAATATGCAAAATCACAATAACTGCACAGTATATCCTCTGAGCTCGCTCGGCACAGCACATTTCATCTTTCCGGCTATATGTGACTGGAAGCCATGCCAAGGAAGCCATGCAGGTGACAACATATGAATGAAATCAAATCCCGATATCTTTCACAGCTTTGTACTGTTTTGTAACATTTGAATAAAAGATCGAGGTTTATTTCCTGGGGTTTATTATAACTTAAACTATGGGGATTTTCTGAAAAAAAAACTGGAATCCTAACCTCAAATGTGTGAATGCCACTAGCAAAACCTCCCGCGACACCTTAAACACCAAAAGCCGCCATGACAGATGACTTCCAAGGATCAGACGCACAGGAACTGACGACATTGGTTGCTAAGTAACAGTCTTTCAGTGGGGTCAACCTGGGTCACGTCACTGCAGAGAGAAGGTCCTCGATCGAGAGTCGCGTCACCACATCACCGCATACGCGCATCGCCTATCACGGTCGGCGCGGCCAGCCCGAGGGATGGGTCTTGAGGATTTTATACCGTTATTCTAATCCATGTAAAAAATTTAGGGACGTTCGCTGTGTTTGCGACCCATGTTTAGGGATTTTTCCAATGAAAAGTCGACCCATATTTAGGGATTTTTCCGCGAAAAAGTGACCCATTTGGGCGGCACATACCTGTTCACCTTTCTATGGGAGTACACCCCCCCGGGACAGAGTAGCTCTCCCTAAGATTGCTGCTGTTTCCGTAGTCCACAAATGTTGGTGGTGGTGGTGGTGGGTGGGGGCGCTGTCCTAGCACCAAAATTTGCAGAGGAAAATTTTGGCTATAGAACTGCAGGTTGTGACAAACTTACATAGTGTTATGGTTGCCTTATCGGTTATGTTTCCTGTTGGAATCGATTGCTGTGGTACCACCCATACCTCAGATGGCAGTGTCACTTACGTTGTAATAGTATAAATTCTGAT
Source organism: Ptychodera flava (assembly GCF_041260155.1). Taxonomy (NCBI): domain Eukaryota; kingdom Metazoa; phylum Hemichordata; class Enteropneusta; family Ptychoderidae; genus Ptychodera; species Ptychodera flava. The sequence continues at coordinate 17,099,440 of NC_091945.1, read as the reverse complement.
CAAAATAGGAGGAAGGTGTTATTTATGCAAGCTTTGGATACATGAGCATTGACATTGAATGAATGAATGGGCTGTTTTGAAAAATGATATGAAGAAAAGACTAAAGGTTTGTATCACCCTAGTTGTAATGTCTGAATTTTTACATGTTATATCTTACAGCACCTGCTTTGGCTACAAATAGCCTGTCTTCTGATTACAAACCACAAAGCAGTAGGGGAATAGACATGAAAGAGTTGTGGAGTGGAATCCTTTTTGCTGTTCCAAAGTCTAAAAGATCACTTGAAAGAAGAAGAACACGCAGAAGAGCAATTGAAAAGAGAATTCACCCAAGAGAAGACATAGTAGCATGTGAAAGTTGTGGCTATCCTAGATTGTTATATCACTTGTGTGGGTAAGGATTTTAAATCATTTCATCATCCAGCAGGTGAACGCCCAAAAACAGGACGAGGTACCCACTACCCATCACCCAATGAAACAATGAGGAGAAAAGTGCCTTGCTTAAGGGCAAAATCCCACTGAAACGGGAAGTTACAGGACCGTGGGCGCACAATAGGGGCATTTCTGATGACACGGTCATTTGCATACACTGGGCGGGAGTTTTTGAATTTTCACAGCATCGCTCTGATGATAAATTTGAATAATCATGATGGGCACTTTCTTGACATATGCAAAGAGGGGTTAAATGGTTGTACAGGGACACATTTTGATACATATGCGTTCTCCAACAAAAATGGAAATTTTTTTTGAGTCAACTCAAGTCGCTATGTATTCACAGACGTCATATGCAAGATTCAATGACAATGAACGCCTGAAACATGGCAAAATTATGGGATTCTGGGACCAAACACGGCACGTCCAATCAGTAGCGTGGCTGTTTTACATTTGCATAGATTTACGATTATCCGGCTTTTATAGGGGAAGTTCCTGTTTAAGTTTCACTCACCATCCTATGATAGTGTGTTGCTCTTGACTTACTGCCTCTAACCCTCGCCATCCTGCAATTGTGAATCCCTTATCCTGGCCACTGCTCCATGATGCCTTCTCAAATTAAACCTTTGAGCGCCAAAGTCAATTTTTGTCGCCTTTATAAAATGTATCACTGTCAATACTTTTGAGATTTTTACCAAAATTTTGATAAAAAAGTGTTGCCAATGAAATGTAATATACATGTGGTCAAAAGTTATCAAAACAATTTCAGCAAAATTTATAAAAGTTAAAAGAATGTTGACTAAAATTTTGGTGGGAAAAATTGCAGTGCTCAAAGGGTTTTAAAAAAGCATGTGTCGGAAAAAGTTCCATATCCCTGAATTTTGAGTTTACTTTTCATCAGATTCCAAGCAATGTTTCCATAATTTTCTTTTATTTGCTATCAGAACCTAGTGACACTTCTGCCTAATGAATGCTTATGCTTCTTTTGTGATGATCATCAATTTCTGGTAATCAATGATGAATTGCAAAAGCAAGTACAATGCAGGTCTATCTCCCATTGCAAGGTTATGGTAATTACATTGTGACCTCAAAAGTCAATGTCAGCCCCCACATGACATTACAACTCACGATATTTCTGCTTTCTCTGTTGGACTCAAAGTTTAGTAGTACCAAGAAGTAAAAACTTGGGGACGGCTTATGACGTGGATTTTCTCAAAAACTTGAATCCCTGATGTGCTAATAATGAAAATTTTTTATACTTGGTGTATGATCAGGCGCTGTCATGTTGAAAAGCTGCAAGAAAATGTTGTCTTTCTCTCTGATTCACAAATATTACTTTTGCGATTGTCTTTTCAGCCATTGTATTGAGAAAGTGAGAGCTGAAACAGAGCTGATCAGGGAGAAACTTGGAGACGAATGGAACTGGAACACTCCGCAAACAGAGACTGTAGTTTTGTATGAAGGAGAGAGAGCCAATGAAAGTGACAAAAAGAAACACATTGTTGAGGTTAAAAAGAAAAGACCGTCATGGTTCAGTAAAGACTTGTTTCAGAGACAGTGAGTGAGAATGAATAAAACCACTGGAGTGAAATGGAAGGTGACAACCTGGACATGAATGTCAAAGACCTTGAACTTCTGACTACCAATGGTAGAGATAATCGCAGCTTTGCTATCTGCAAGATGAGTGAAATCTGTATATCCTGCTCACATCAACATTATATCATACAAACACAGCAGATCGTCAAGTTTTTGTCTTTTCCTCAGAAATAAAATCAAATTACAGTCATGATTTTTGTGTCTTCTTTTATTGATGGCACTCTTGTCTTTAGACACGGCTCTCTGGAATGCCAAAATATTCCAGTTGTTTAATGGCATTCAAGGAAGTTTGCTCATGGGCAAATTTTAGTATTATCTATCAGCCATTTCAAACTCAAAACTTGGGTAGAAAATGGTGGATTGGCAAATGGCCACTTGCTCTTTGCCCGAAACCACTGTATGTTGATGATAAATTTTTCATAAAGTGTTTTGTAGAGTCATAGTTGTTGAATATTGAAAAAAATCACTGCATTCTCAAACTCGATTTTGATTATTTTGATTACTGTAGATAGATAGGGCAAACAATATTGACAGACACTGTAATTGAATGATGTGAAGTAGTGTATGTACGTCATGGCTGACTCTTAAGTTCTTGAATGCAATAATGACAAAAGATAACTGTTGGGACCAATGTCAGAAATGGCTGTCCTGATGAAGGTTAGGATTCTATGTGCTCATTTGAAAATTAATGGTGATATGACAACTAAATACACTTCACATAATGACTGAAAGACAAATCCATGAAAAACTTGAATACACGATTTTCTTCTAGCCAATACAGCAAGTATTTCTAGAAATTGTTGTCATTAGACAGGTAACCATTGGTAAGAGGCTGTACAAGATTCACAGGACTGAAAACCAATTGCTAGGACGTTCTTTTCTAATTCATGCAGTTGACTGGGTGCCCAGATTGAAGCATGAGCAGTGACTGCCAAAGGCACTCACAAAGCGTTTCCTACAATGCGTTTTCATTGTGATTACTTTCACTCTATACTTAGATATATTAGGTAATTGGGTTAAGAAATAAATTTATTATGAGGTCTATCCAGAGGTAGAGGATTTGGCACCTTAGAATTAAATATCTGCCATTGAATGTATAATTGTTGCCAAGTTTGGAACCCGAATGATAGTTACCTCAGTCAGCTATTATAAAAGAGCAGTGTTAGTATAATACTAATAGTTGACACATGAAAAAAGGTAACTTTTGACACATACAAGTAATTCACCAAAAATAATGTAAGCACTACTGGTAGTTCCATTATTCATTTCCCATTGAAAGTTGAACGACAAAATTGATAATTTCCTACTGGGTTTGGAAAACCTTCACAGTATTTTCTGTGATAATTGATGGCTAATGCCATCTTTAAAGGTATACAGTCACCTGTAATCTAAATATGCCCATTGGCTACAATAAGAGGCGTTCCTTGGTATTCAAAATGCCCATGTGAGGGCTCCGTTTTTAAAAAGCGGCCATCTGCTTAAAATCTGTGATTAGATGGATTTTCTCTTTCCATGGTAACTGTGGCAAAATTGGAACAGGTGACAGTATACCTTTAGGAGACTATGATTTATATGAGAAATTTGGCCATAAAATAAAGGCCTAGCATATTAAAAACAAATATTGAAGACTGCTGTCAATAGCAGGGGCTTATTATAGTTCTCATTTCTAACCTTTCAAGAGTTTACGCTGAAACTTTGCAAGATCATATTTCTTTAGTTTTGGAATTTTGATCAATTTAGGTCAAATAATGGTATTCAGCTGCCGAAATCTGTGGCATTAACTATTGGGATGTCTTTGTAAAGATGACCTCATTCACAAGATGTTCAAATGACTATGAAATTGTTTGTTGCTACTTTTGCTCCATTTTAGTCAAAACTTAATATCTCTGTAAGACTGTAAGCATTAATCACTTGTCAGGTCACTATCATATTTGGTTTGTAGATTCCTATGGATGAAATCATTCAGATTTCTCCACATTGTGATGAAATTTGCCCTGGGTCAATTTTCGGGGAGTTACGTAAGCAGACACGTAGCAGCATGTTCAATATCTGAGCTCCGCTATTTTCGACGAATTTTCGATGGGTGACTGGTACTACAGCCTAGAGAAGTTTGCAAGCAAATTTGGTAAGGTATATAGACGTGGATTTTGAAAAATGGGAACGGATTTGGAAACATTTAGGCGTAGAATTGGATGTTTTGCTGGTGGCAACCCATTGAGGCAAAGCAAACTGCCAAAGATGGCGACTCTGTGCATACCAATGTGGATATGGCACTCGCTGTCAAGTTGTGCTTGTTTGGTTTACTGGTCATTTCTGGTAACATTGAACGGAATCCCGGTCCACCAAAGTTGAGAAGTGCCGATTCAGAAGCAATAACCAAAGAAGATATTACTGCTTTACATGAAAAATTAGACCCCATATAGCTGATACGAAAGCCATGAACAGTAACTTCGCACTACTTCAAACCAGGATTGACAATGTTGAAGAAGATATTAATGATATCAAAGAGCAAATGAAAGAAGAGTCGGAGAAATTGAATGAAATTGAAAAGTTAAAATCTGACATAGATGTTTGAAAAGAAAGTCAAGTGTTTCTGTTGACTCAGATTCACAAGCAAGTCCTACGACCTGGTTGAAAACAACGCTTGACGAAATGAAAAAGTCAATTAACGAAATAAGGAAGGAGAAAGATGATCAAGAAAACAGAAGTCGGCGAAACAATTTGGTGTTTTTTGGTGTGTCACAGAATGGGGACAGTGAAACGTGGGCCGAATCAGAAGAACAAGTAAAGCGAATTATTCATGATAATCTTGGGATGGAAGACATCGTGGAGTTCGAACGCGTGCATAGAATTCCAAACGCACCATCTGTTCGCGGGTCAAAACCTGTCGTTGCCATGTTCAGAAATTACAAAGACAAGGAAAAGGCTCTTCGTAAGGCTTACAAGTTGAAGCACACGAACATTTCTATCAGTGAAGACTATACAAAAAGAATACGTGACATACGTGGCAAGCTATCAGATCTCCGCCGTTCTCTTGTCAAAGCTAATAAAGACGTGAAAGCTTATCTACAATATGACAAACTTGTCGTAAAGGAAGCGCACTGTAAACGCGTGTTTCGTGTCAACGAAGAGTCTGGGCAGATATCGGAACGTACGTACAACTTTCGAGGTGAAAGCACTGAATAGGGATGTGGTCAAGGCCCATACTGTAGAGATGTCAGGTCACTTTCTCTGTTGGTATGGAACATCAGAGGACTTAAAAGGAATATGGTAATCCAGAATTTTCTTCCTTGTGTGCGAAATATGATATTGTTTGCTTACTAGAGACATTTTGTGTAAAAGACGATAAAGTAAATTTTCTTTCTGATTATAAAGTATTCTTATATCCTGCTGTCAAACGCTCAAAAAAAGGGCGTCCCAGCGGCGGTGTTGCGGTTTATGTCAAAAAGTGGATTTTCAACAAAATTATAAGTTGTAAAACTGACATTATAGAAAATTGTGTTTTCCTACAGTTTGAAAATTCTTTGTTTTCTTCTGATAAAAATGTTACTTTTTGTTGTTGCTATTTACGTCCTGACAACTCTTTAGAAGATATAGTTAAACTAGATGATTATCTGGTTAATGTGTGTGACGGTAATAATATTATTTTGGCAGGAGATTTCAACGCCAGAACAGGTAGACTTGACGATTATATAACCGACGATTCAGTAGCACACATTCCGGTATTGGAAATGTAAATTATATCCCAAGTGTTTTTGACAGTCCACGTCGGTCAAAGGATGACGTGGTTACACCTGCTGGCAAGGTATTGATTGATTTATGTAAAGGAATGGACATACATTTTTTGAATGGCAGGGCTGGCAGTGATAGTGTTGGGAATTTTACTTGTGCAACAGCCTTGGGAGCCAGCGTTGTGGATTACATGATCATGTCTGCCGATTTATTTGAGTGTGTGAACGACTTTGACATTATACCTCGTACTGAATCTGACCACTTTGCATTATCTTGTAATTTACTGTCAAGTACCACGCATGACATTGTCTCTACAACAAGTGGTGATGGCCAATGCGCAAAGCTTGTTCGTTACCGTTGGTCAGAAAATAGTAAATCTAGGTATTTAGAAAATGTCACTTCTGTTGAAACATCAAATTCTTTCAAAGATGCTATTGCCAGCTTAGCTGATGTAAATACAGCTATTCGTAAATTTACCAGTGCATTGCAGTTTGCAGGTGAAGGTATGAAAGTTTCAGATTGTAACAGAAATAGTCGTAAAATACAAGGTTGGTTTGACGATTCATGTTATTTCAAAAAAAGACTTATGTACGATAAGTTGAAAGACTTTCGGAAAACAAGCTCATATTCTTCACTTAAAGAGTATTTGACAGCAAAGAAAGTTTTTAAAGCGACTTGTAGAGTTAAAAAAACAAACTATCAAGATGCCATTAAGGAGAAATTGTTACAAGCTTTCAAGGAAGGTGGTTCTTCAGACATATGGCAGATTTTGAAGACTTGTATGAACCGTAAAAGCCATACTTTAAATGTCATCAGTTTAAATGAATGGTATGATTATTTTAAAAACCTTTATGTACAATGTAGTGACACTGATGTAAGTGACCAGTCTTTTCGTGAAACTGTCGAAGATGCTATAAGTAATTTACTTTCACCGCCTTCTCCGAATCAAGCCGAGGATGGAGAACTAAATAAATGTATTACAGAAGATGAAATACTGTTAAGTTTAAAAAGATTAAAATCTGCTAAATCTCCAGGAGTTGACGGAATCCCGGGTGAATTTTTCAAATTTTCATCCGCTGTTATTACTCCTTTCCTTCTCATTTTATTTAATAGTATCTTTGACTCAGGAGATTTTCCTGAGGACTGGGCTATAGGTGTCATTATCCCTCTTTCAAAAAGGGAATAAAACGAAGTTAACAATTACAGAGGAATCTCACTGCTTAATGTTTTTGGAAAAAATTTTTACATCAATTTTAAACGAAAGATTATCTATCTGGGCAGAGTCCAATAACATAAGGTCTGACTGTCAGGCAGGCTTTCGTAAGAACCACAGCACTGTCGATAACATTTTTGTTCTACATGCGATTACCCAAAAATACCTTGGTAGACCTGGTGGAAAATTATATTGCCTTTTTGTAGATTTTTCAAAGGCTTTTGATAGAGTGAATCATTCCTTGCTATTGTATAATTGTCACTTCTTGGTGTGTATCAGGTAAAATGTTGTATATCTTACATTCTATGTATTCAAATGTCAAGTCTTGTGTTAAATCAGGGTCTTATGTATCACAGTATTTTGATTGTCCTGTAGGGGTTAGGCAAGGCTGTATGCTGAGCCCGATACTTTTTACCTTTTTTTTGAAGAACTGAACGACATGCTAGTAAATTCTGGTAATTTGGGGATTCAGTTAACACAAGACATTTATAATTTATTTGCTCTGTTATTTGCTGACGATGTTGCCATTTTTGCAGACAGTGTTGTAAATCTACAAAAGTTAATTGATGTTTTAAGTCTTTTCTGTAAAAAATGGGAAATGAAAGTAAACATTGATAAGACCAAAGTTATGGTTTTCCGCAGAGGTGGCCATAGAGCACGTTCTGAAAAGTGGTTTTTAAACGGTCAAATGTTAGATGTTGTAAGTTATTATAAGTATCTGGGTTTGTTACTTTCATCTAGAAATACTTGGGGGAAAGCAGTATCGACACTTACTGACCAAGCCAACAAAGCGTTAACGGCATTATATGCTTCTTCCAAAAAGTTGAATGGTTTTCCTTTTAAAATTCATTTTCAGTTATTTGATTCAATGATTCTCCCCATTTTAATGTATGGGTCAGAATATGGGGTTATCAATACTATGACAAAGCTGAGAAGGTACAACGTAAATGGTGTAGGTTATTTTTGGGTCTGCCTTCCAGTGCAACGAATGAAGCAGTGCTTGGAGAATGTGGTAGATTACCCATTTTTGTCAGAACTCTGCAACGCTGTGTGAAATTTTGGCTTAAGTTAACTGAACTGCCACCAACTAGGTTGCCACGCCAAGCTACGTCATGCTTTATAATTTAAATTCTCTTGGCAAGCAGAACTGGGCAACTTCAATAAAACATATTTTGTATTCATACGGTTTTGGTTACGTATGGCTAGCCCAGGAAGTGGGTAACAAGGAAAGGTTTTTGTATGAATTTTTTACTAGAGTCCAAGATGTTGCTAAACAGCAATGGTGGGCAAATTTGAATAGAAAACAAAAAATGCGTTCGTATACTTGTTTTAAGAGTGCTTTAGAACCTGAAAAATATTGTTTATGAATTGTAACTTCAAATTCCGCCAAATTTTTGCATGTTTTCGTGTGCGTGTCTGCCATTAAACGTTGAAGAAGGCAGACGAAGTGGTACTCAATGTAGTGTCAGATTTTGTAAAATTTGTAAATCAAACAAGGTTGAAGATGAATACCATTTTTATTTGAATGCCCTGCTTACACAGATTTACGAATAAGATATCTTCCAGTGACTTTATTATCATCCTAATCTTTGTACATTTTATCGCCTTTTACGCACATCTGATAAAGAATTATTACGTCAGATATACACATATATTTATAAGGCTTTTCAGTTACGTAAAGAAGTGATATGTTATGTAAATTAATCTTGTTTTGTTCCTGGCATATTGGCGGGTTTTTTCCATAATTATTTGAAAATGTTCATTTGTAGTTATTTCATCTGGAATGTAACTCCTTTGTATAGGGGCCGGAGGCCTAGAAATACAATAATCTATCTATCTGGGTCAATTTTCTGATTTTAGGTAAAATTTTTCCACCTGAGGTAGAAATTTAGAACACTTTTCTTAGAGCACTGCCACGATTTGAAGTGTGCCCCTGAGCTGAAGGCATCAAATTGTCTACAGTATAATTGTTCATGCCACTCATGTAATTCACAAATTGTTTCATAAAGAAATGGACTGAACAAGACTCCTGTAGATCAAACACATCATTAAAAGGAGAGAAATCTCTCACAAGAGAATTGTGCAACAAATTCTGTACAAAACTTGATTTAGTTAAAACCTTGCTAAATCAGGTTAGGTTGTAATGTGGGTCCAAATAAGGGGTTGTCGATATTAAAAACTGATACACTAGAAGCATTGTTCCTTAAGTTTAGGGGAAGGGTAAGACCAAAATTTGATTTGGATGTGACAAAATCGCAATAAGGATTATGCTGTAACAAAAAAAGAATCAGACCGTGATACCATAATAAATACGATATTTTAAGCACAACACATGAAATCAGGACGGAAGAGAGAAACTCGGCGGAAGAGAAAGGATTACAATACAAAAACAGGACAAGTATTTGTATACGATTTTAAACGTGTGGACTCAACTAAAAGGGGTTGACACCAAAATTAAAGAATTATGTTTCTAGTGCGTCAGCCTTTATGATGGATGACCCTATCTCAAATGACAATATTCAGTTTCGTTGTGTAAAGTTTTATCTCAACTGTATTTATGGACAAGGGTAAAAACCATTTTAAAATTTACATAATAGCTCTGAAAGTTTGCTATGAACACTTTCAACACTATGAAAACACGTTTCCAACAATGAAAACTTTTCTATGCAATATCAACTATAGTGATGTACTGGGTGCTGCTGCTAATGTCACCTGAAATCAACTGATGACCATATAATTAATATTTGTTGTGGCAAAACACATCTTGAAATAGTGCCAACTGATTGATTGTAATTTATTTTTTGTATGAGAAGTTTTGTAGCAATTTTACGTTAATTTGTAAAGCATGTCAATCTCCTTGTAGCTTCATGAATTGATATGATCCAGCCTTACTTTGAAAATGCGACTCATTTTTACCAAAAACCTCTTGGCATCTGATTTTCACAAACACGAGGTTTTTAACAGTAGGGCTATTCATATAATATGGCCATTTATGAACTGGTACCATGTGACTCTTTTGTGGCTTGTCTAATGTACCGCAGACGAACCCCTTGTCTGCACAAGACTGTCTTTTGTGAATAATCCTTAAAATATAGCACGTTTTACCATACCTTCTGAAAAGGCAGACATTAATTAAAACTGAACACTTGACTATCCATGAAGCAGCAATCATATTATTTCAGAAATTGTTGAACATCAAGAGTATCTTTACTGAAGTCAAATATCAGAATTGAAGACAGGAAATTTTTTCTGTGGTTGTAGTGGACGTTAAGAACAAAATGTATCATGAAATAGTTCAGTACTGGTACAAAATAACCTTACATTGTTTGCCCATATCAAAAATATTTTCCAGCTTTGAGAACCACTCAAAGACTGGGGTAACATTAATGCCCATAATTTTGTTCAATTATTTACTACTTTAAAATCACTTAACTTAGGAAATATAAATTTCTCCATCAAAATATGTTACATATAGAAAGACTAACTTCAAATACATTACATATATGGCCAGATCAATGGAATGGTTTCTTTTGCACGAGGATGGATTGGATGTATTGTAATATAGGCATTCACTTAAAATTCTAGTTTGTGTTTTGCAACAGTTTAAGTACCAACAGGCTTCTAGAATCACAAAAAAAAATAGAACAGAGATTTCACTTAAAATTCAGGATTGTTGAATTTTTTGTCAATTAAGTACATGTAATAGTAACCATGAAGAGCATCAAAGTTTAGTGCAAAAGGCAGCGAAACAGAAACCAGAAAAATGCAGAACCATAAAAATACTATTCTAAAAGTAGCAACAAATATCAGAAAATTCTAGTTTCGGAAGTAAATGTCATTCACAGATACTTTTCATGAAAGAACTTCCTCTTTTTTTTTTAATTTAAAAGTTTCATTTCAGTTTTCTTTATATGGACAGTCAAATGTCGCTTAAACAAGAAAACTTTGAAGATGATTTCAAAATCTATAAAATATGCATCACCAGTGTATATTGAAAATCCCAATGAATTACTGGTGATACTATGTCTGTCTAAGGTCTTGGCAGTTCGCAATGTGACATCAGGATGACTATCATAAAGTCCGAGAAGAATTGCATCCAGTATTTCAGCTTTGCTATCATGGTTCAAGTTTCTTCAAGGAGTTGCAAAATGCATATTGCAGTATACTGCTCCTCAAATGCAGGCTTGTCAAGAGCACTGTCAGTGCTCCCAATCTGTTTCTTCAATTTTTTAACTGCATCCATAGCCATAGTTTCAGGTCACTCAAATAGTTTCTCAGTATAAGTAGAATTAACAGGACTTCTGAATGCACAGCCTCGTGAATCTTTCTTTTAAAGAGTCATTTCTCAGTGTTCAAAAGTTTCACCAGAGGCACAAATTGACTCACATGTTGGGTCCACAATATGGTTGGCACTTTCTTAAAGTTTGAAGCAAACTATGTGCCCCCTTTTTCTTGATTTAAATGATGGAATGTGAAGAGCCACTGGATGAGTTGAACCATAGATCACAATGGTGCAATGGGAGCAGGGGTTGTTAAAACTCTTGCCGTTCTTTTATCATGCACAGAGAAGTCGAATCCTATTGCGTTTTTAACTAAAAGTTGGTGTATCATAACATCAACATGAGTTTCAGTATGATATATGCAATCACCATCACAGCAAGAAAGCCAATGAAATTCCAAGTCAACAAGTTCATTAAAATCTTCATAAAATTGATGTGTCAAGCAGCTACCAAGGATTGTCTTTTTTTGCAAACTTGAAGACACAAAATGGGTATCAAGTGCGATGCTAGGTTTATCCAGATCAGTTTGATAAGTGCTGTGGTGCCTGCACTCTCACGTCTCTGAAGTATCTGTGACTCATTGCTTTCTTGGCTGATATCCGCTTGTTAGGTTCATATGTAAGCATTTGCTGAAAAGGAATCAGAGGTATGATTTGTTATTTCAAAATGCAAAAAATACCATCAAAGCTTTCTGGCACTTTTTAGACTCTATCAATTCTCACAAGACTTGACAAATCTTGTAATTACAGGATCATGTCTTGGAATGTTGTATATTTTGTATGTTGTTTTTTAGCAAAAATTTTCTCAGGTAGCTTCTTTTTGTAATATTTTGTATCTGCACTAAAATGGAACTGCAGACAAAATTTTGTGCAGGACAGCAGACTGCTGTTCAGATATGAAACATTCAAATTGACTATACAGTTTGTTCACTTACAATGCAAAGACTTTCATGTTTAGGGGTGTGGAAAGATAAGCAAATCACACTTGTGTAGGTGGTCAGACTTTACAAAAAATTGAAGTAGAGTACACAGCTAATCTATTTGTGATTCAAACATTGTTATTAAACAGAATTGCAAGAAAGCATAAATGCTGATCATCTTAAAAATTTTCTGAACAGTTCACTAAATACATCCACGTCTATTACCTTTAATAAATCTAAGCCATCTTTGTCTAAAGTTGGTACAACTTTTGCTATATCTTGTGTTGGCCATTTTGGAAATGTGCTTTTATAGTCAGGCAGCTTGCTAACTCCTGGCCACATACTCTCATCAGGAGTTCCAAGAGTCCTGAATATCCGGAAAAGCTGATCAATTTCTGAATCTCCTGGGAATAATGCCCTTCGTGTTATCTGCAGATATAAAAGACCAGTTCAAAACAATTGTTGCAATATATGGCACATACTCTGCACCCAACTTGTTGCTTCCAAATATGCAATGTAAAATGGTAAAAATGTGGCACAGGTTATTTCATTTGAGTTAAAAAGCTGTTACTTCTTCACCAAAAGCCAATGTGAAACTTGAGCTTTTTGTGATAAAACTGCACTTATGTGACAATACACATATATCATGTCATTTCACACTATTTCATTGTGAAAACTTTTTGAAATGCCTTCCAGCACTTGTATGTTTTAAAAGCTCGAGTATAAGCCCCTCCTCTAGTATAACCCTAGTTTTGTGTTGCAGAACTAGGGGTTACACTTGGACGAGTATGGAAGATTGATAACTGTATGTATATGGTCTGTTTTGAAAAGATACTTGTTACAGTATCATAATTATGGTACATTTTGGCTTGGAAGAGTGACTTACCATCTCAGAAAAGATGCAACCAATACTCCACACATCAACTGCCGTTGAATAGAACCTTGTTCCTAGAAGTATCTCTGGTGCTCTGTACCATAGTGTAACAACCTAACAACAAGCAAATAAGGACATAGCTCATTCAAACTACTGAGGTACATGGAAGTGTGCAGGGATGGTTTTTAGTATCAAACCTTGGTGATGGTGTCATTTTTGCTTCTTTTAAGGTGGAATTAATTTTTGTAACATTTGATTTTGCAACTTTACCACATTTTACACAGTTTTATGCAACTGAGGAAATAGCAGCAGTCAGACTTATACACATAAAAATAATAAAGCCATTTTGACTTTTGAAAACTTGAAAAGGCCAATTAAAACAAAAAAAACGCAGTTCCTCTCATCCCTTCCCCATTATTCATTACTGCATACGTACATATACAATGGGTCAATGAATAAATGCAATGTCACACATGGAGCTACTGGCATGTATATTAAATGAATAAATAATTATAGTATACAATAGTACTGCAAACAACAATTGCGAATTAAGTGATAATTGTGTTGGGAGTAATATTTATTGGGAGACTTGAAGCAGTGTCACTTCATTGTTATACAGCTTTGAAAAACAACGGAAGTTGTAATCACATTGTATCTATAGTTCAGGTATATCACTTTCCCATCTGCCAAGTCAGTAAAAAGCGGAATTGAGCAGAGAACTATATTTATTTTCTCCTTCTTGGCAAAGTCTGTTATACTTTTAGCAGCTTTAGTCCGTAAAAATCATGTTTACAGTATCTCCATTTTCAGGGGCCTTAACATATTCAATTTTTTGTTGAAATGCACCATATTGGAAATGTTGTCTTTCACTAGTTTAAACCAACTTGACCTGATGATAACAAATGAACTTAGAAGAATAAGGGATAATTATTATATTTTTCACAAATTTGCATCTTTTGAGAGGAGTTCTTACCTCATGTGTGTAAGTTCTCACTGGAACTCCAAATGCTCTTGCAAGACCAAAGTCAGCCAATTTGATTGCACCTTCTGCATCTATGAGTAAATTTTGTGGCTTCAAATCTCTGTGTAAAACCCGATGTGAATGACAGAAAGCTATGCCTTGAAGTAACTGAAACAAGTAACTCTAAAGGGGAAAAAAACCGAATGAAAGTATTAAAAACTTGCATCATCATTACCAGGTGCACACAAGTGTGTGGTTATTGCCTTTCCGTCCATATGCTAGGGAGTTACGATGGATTGCAATGTCAATGATAGTAACCGAGAAAATGTTTACATAGTGTAAAGGCAAATGAACTGAGCATGAATTTGTAAATGAAAAGGCTCAAGGCACAAAGACAAGTTCGTAACTAACATAAGATATCATATGTTTGCAAAAGTTTTCAAAACGAATTCTCTGAACTTAATTGCCTCATACGTAACTTACATCACACTGTATTGCAATGCATCTTGTAGAAGGAATGTACAGATCTCATGTCAAACGGTAAGTGACAAAGGAAGTTGTGAAAAGTTGAAAATAAATTGACTTGAACATCCCAATCAAACATAATACAACCAACATTAAATTGTCTTTGTTAATGAATAGAATAGGCTCTGTAAACAGTGAAGCTACCGGCACTAAAGTACCCTGAAGCTCATGATAAGTAGAGCAAACATTCTACATACATGATACTGGCTGTTGATGGAACGATTTAACTTACCTTTACTAATGGAAGCGCCAGGCCTGATGGTGGTGAATTGTCCATATATTTCTTCAAATCTTGATTTAAATATTCAAAAACTAGGTATAATTTCTTCTCACTATGTACTACATCTAGTAATCTAGTTTAGAGAATAAAAAATTATAGTGTTAATATGAAACTTTTAAAGATTATCTGATTTGAGGGCTTACAGTTGCAGGATCCACCACTGAAAAGAACATTGTTCCTATACAAGGATATAAATCTTAGAGCCATCGGTATCAACAAAGCTTCATCAAATTCACCAATAAATGCTTCAATAACGATTAAACTTTCTTTGATTTCATGTACATTTTTAAATGTCCTAGCTGTCTTGACAGCAAAGTACGATAATTTTGTAGTAAGGACATTTTCTTTGAGTGAGATGCTCCCTATACTATTTTTATTATGTAGTACAAGCATCTTTGTGATGAATTTGTATTTGCCTGATAACTTAGAAGGAAGCTATCAATATGGATTTTTTGTTATTTTTCACCATAAAGAGATTTCGAGTCCTTATGTTTTGCTCTTACGTGTATACTATCTGAAAAGTCTTAGAGAAATATCTAAACGATGAACACAAATCTCAATTAAAACTTCATATGAAGATCCTTACATAATTACCCTCTGAGCACCATTGGCATACTTATGGGTTTCTTGGTAATTAATACTAACCTTACTATATTTGGTTGATTTAATTCTTTGAGGAGGGAAATTTCCCTGATTGCTGTACTTGGAACTCCTTCTGATTCTCTGCAAGAATGATAAGTGTTAAAATGATAAGTGACATGAACATGTCTTATTGACTTGTACATCAAACTTTTCATGAATGAGTGTAAGGCAGCCATCATATTCCAGGACCATGAAAAATGTTAGAAAAGTCCTCAAATTGCTCACTTCTTTTACTCAACCTTAGAAAAAGCACAGTGAGTTACATCTTACTTGCTGTTGTCGGCCAAACTTCTTATATCCAATACAGCAGTCCATTCAATATTAGATTAGTCATAGAAAATTATACTCTGGCATACAACTATACATTGGAAACAAAGTCAACATCAGAGAAGCATCTAAATTATGTCAATTTATGCTCTAATTGAAACTGCTGATCATATTCAGAATGTTTTTGGCTTCTTGAGTTCCGGTGTTGCCTTTGGCTTCATTTCTTATGTTACCTGTACGTACTACTAACTAACTAACACTCCAAATGGTTCCCAATCTGCACTGCCGTTAAGGGTTTCCGGAACCACAATAACTATGATACATGTAACTGACGTATGTGAACCAGGATTGAAAGTTGAACAAATTGCTTTCCTTGTGATACACCATGACATTTAATAATTTTATGGTTACTTTGGCTTTGTCAGGTCAAGACATTGACAAAAATGTTTTATGCAATGTTTAGTTTTGTTCTTGCTATGCTGCAATTTCCAAAGTTTATGGAGGAAAGTGTTTTTAAGTGTATTTATGTAACATTTTACAGAAGAAATACATTGTTTGTAACAAAAGAAAGATGCACATCAGGATGAGACGACAATATCCCTTTATGAAATAATATCGCACTAGCCAAATATAAGAGTCAAATAACTCTTGCCAAGTTCATGCTTTTCAAACTCTGTACATTATAGCCTGTAGATGTGTGGCACAAAAGATTTTGTGCAAACATATCAAATCATGCTACTTCAAGAATGAAAAAGACTTCCTTGTCCTTTTAGATTTATATAGCGATGTCAGAGATTACCTCTGCTATCATGTCAAACTAAAAGTTTTGGTATGGTTCTTTGTTTGTGATTCTGTGCTGATACATATAAGACTAGCAAAATAACCAAACACTCGAGATTGTTCTTTGACCCCAAAATTGCAACTCAGGCTACAGCCTTCTTATAACTTGACTGCACATTAAAAATCAGTTACTGTCATCATTATAGGTAGGGGCCGTGGATAATAAAAGCATGCGCATGGTTAACGCAACTAATTGTGCTTGGCCTCAACCCCTCCCCCTCACCTAAACTTAAGTTTGGAATTGCAAAAATCCAACCAATTGTAACAATGAGGTGCACCGATGAATCACCTGCAACTCTTCAATTTTTTGACACAGTTTCTGCCAACTCGGCAATGAAGCAACCCGCATCAGAATGAAATGAATTTAAAACGGTGTATGCACTGAACCACATGTATGTCAAAAGAATGCTGGTTTAGTGCAGGTGCCGCACTGGCCTGGTACACGCCAAACAATATAGCAATATTTTGCGATACATGAAAACGTGTAGAGAGATATTGTGATATAAAATCATGTAGTGTGATTTTTGCGCACAGTAATCAAAACAGCCAAACCCCCTCCCGCCCTGAAAACAGAAATTGCATTTACCATGCGCATGTTTTAATTATCCGGCACCCCTTACCTTCCACAACTGTCATCACAATATTACTCTATCATTATAGTGAATCTGTCACATGTCCAAATGAAGAAATGGGAAATATGAATTTGAGCTTTTATTTTGCAATAATTTATTTACTTTAAGTAATGATATGTATATAACTTTGTGCAAGTTCAATTATAGTATCCCCATTAAATAACGACAATTTTTGCCTCAGCGTTAAATGGCATCTAAAAAGTTAAAGAATAACATTCTTCTAAATATTTAAAATATTATAAAAATAAATTTTCAAATGAATCAAAATCTAACCTCTGAAGGAGACCAATCTAAAATAGGAACACTATCTACAGTAGTGGTGTATGATAATTGAGAAAATTGTTTACATGTAAACTACGTTTAATCATAATAACTTTTGACTTAACATACTTTATTTCTTTTTTAAAGTTCATTCGTTTACGATGAAACTTGAAAGTTTGAAAGGTCATGTTTTCCTGTCATGGACGCTAGTTTTTTCCCCATGGGTTTGAGGCGTGGTACTTTCCCGCGTAACCTAGGTTCCTGTTACAACAAAACCCTTGTACCGTGTACATGTTTTGAGGTCTGGTACAAACGTCATTACGCAATGACGCATTCGCGCGGGTGAACACTTTTCACGGTTAAAATTTTACAAAATGCCAGTTTGGCCAACTTGTAACAGCAAACGGAACTAAGCTCAAGATTATTGGAACATACGGATCAAGGGCAAGCTACAAAACCATGAACTCATGTATATATTTCTTGACCGATTTTGTGAATGGCGGTTCCTATCCTTTGTTCCGCCAAGGTGGCGCTATAATGAAGAAATGTTTGTTTACAATTTTTGGTTCTAAAATTTCTACCGGAATAACTCAGACGTACCGACGTTCACCCGAGCAAATGGTTAGTAAATACATGTGGTAGCCTTAAAACGGAAAATCTTCGAATTTCTTAAATAGTTTAGAAGAGTTGCATATGGTTCAAGGACGTGGGCGACACTGCATATTGCCGCGCCGTTACTTACGTGTCCAAACGGATTTTCTTCAACGCCACCATTTTCCCGGTTAATTTGTCCCTTGCTTTGTAAACTACACCGTAAGTGCCTTCGCCGATCTTCTCTATTTTCTGGAAGTTTTCCATTTCGGGCTACTGACTGATTACTATGAAAATAATATTATTGGCAAAAATTTGACCGTCCCAAGAAAGCACCGAAGTTTATGCGGGGTTAGGTCACATACGGAACAGACATGGTGCCATACATAAATTTTTATTGGTCAAAAAAAGTAGTCTGAAACTTTTCGCGGCATTCCCACTCACGTGCCATAGTTTTTCGCGATCTGATTGGTTTAGTTTTGGCGCCCCGTGTAAGAATCTGTAATCTGATTGGAGAAAACTCTTTTGGATTAGTTTATTTTGAAAGAAAGGTGTCGCAACCCAAAGCTGATTGACTTTTCCCACTTGATCCCTCAACATATCCCTTTATTGATGAAATGATTATTCTTCTGTACCATTTTGTGTATTGAATTAGCGAAGAATATTACACAAGAGATGGAATATGAATAAAATCAGTCAATTGAAGGGGTCACCACCCCTATCCAATCATGATCTTGTTCGTCCCGTCGAGGAAATCCCTCCAGGTCACAATCATAAGGTCATGTCACTATGGGTCTTATCGTTTCATACAAAAGAAAAATAAGAGGAAGAACGTAGACCTCTTTACTATACATGTGAACAAGCATTATTAAAATTATCGACAGTATTGTAAATTCGCAGATCATGGATCCAGAAGGTTTTCTACAGTTTACTGAACAAACAAACTACATAGTATCCCACAATTCCTTTTCATCTTGACCTAAAGATGGCGGATAACGCTAGCGTTGGTGCTTTGCAACAAGAGGCGTTGAAGAGAAAAGAACGGTTAAAAGCTTTGAGACGGAAACATCAAGGTGAAAGTGAGGTAACTGCTTTTCACAACTCTTTAGCGTGATTTTTGGTCAGTTTTTAAACCATTAACGTCGTCGCATGAAACACTATTTATATGTTAGCAGTTACATCAGACATAGTGTTTCAAAAGGGTCTTACTAAAAACTGCCCGGCAATGCCCGGCAATGCCCGGCGACAAACAGGGCACTGCCCGGCACGAAATAAGCGCGTCAGTTATCACAAGAAGTTTATATCTACATACCACAGACCACTAACTCTTATAAAAAACCTAAAAAACGATAGTTCAAGCCTCAAAAACGTCGATTTACTGGTCTTTAGTTACGGCGTTTGTAACCTTAATCTGGGCCAGCTAGCCCTCAGAATACATGAATAGCGCTGTTCACGGTTACAGGTCTGTTACTAAATATAGCTGTACGCGCGCGACATCGGACACGCAGCTTGAAATGCGGACAAATTTTATCAATGTTGCATGCGTGGCTGTTTTTGCAGCTTGTACTCTAAGTCGTGAATATGTTTTTTAGTATTAACTGTTACACTAGCAGTCGCCCACTGAGATGTATTTACGTCGTTTTTGCATGCGTAATTTTCAAAAGCGTAATCTAAAAATGCGGACAAATATTTATTTTTGCATATTAATGAGAGAACAGTGACGTAAACTGTGAACGGCCCTATTGTACATCGATAACATCAAAAGTGGAAAAAAAACACGGGAATCTGGAACTGTCAAATGCAATATGCAAGCACTTGCTTTCGGACACCCCATCCAGCAAGACTTCAAAGTACAAGGCGAAGTTTCGTTTAAATTTCGATAGGCTACTACCCCTTCTCTCAGTAAATAGTTGGTTCTGTAAACAAGATTGCGTAGGGACGGCCCAGCGTAGGGTTACGAACGCCGTAACTATAAATCGACGTTTTCGAGGCTTGAACTATGGTTTTTTAGGATTTTAATAAGAGTTAGTGGTCTGTGGTATGTAGATATCGACTTCTTGTGATAGCTGACGCGCTTATTTCGTGCGGGGCAGTGCCCTGTTTGTCGCTGGGCAGTGCCGGGCAGTTTTTAGTAGGACCGTTTCAAAACTTATCAGTCAGGGTGCTGCTCATGGTATACAGAGTCTCCACCACTCGTGTTGTTACTTTCATGTACCTCGACTCGGCGTAGTTCAGTGGCTTACATATATTTATTTTGATATTTCCTGCATGCATGCATGTTACACTGTATTTCAAAAAACATAGACCCCGGAAGTGAAACAATCAAAAGGTAAGATTCCTGTTATTGAAACAAGATGCTTCGCTGAACCCTGCTGAATGAAATTGTCCCCGATTATGGTTTGTTTGAGCTTGATGTGCTACCAAAATGATGAGTAGTGGATATGCCAGAGCACATCCACACCCCCAAGACACTTCTATTGAAATTTCACATCAGAGTTCACGTTTTCCTGATTTTGTCCGCTTGATCTTTGACCCACATTGACATATAGCAAGTGGTTGCCTCGCCTGAAACATACGGCAAGTTTACTACAAAGTTGCATATTCCCAAAATATCATATACGGTAAAATGTTTTTCTGAATTTGATTGGAGACAATGACATGATAAGTTCTTTTTTTACAGTTATTTTGTTTTTGATATACAGCAAGAGTTGGGGATTTCAAAATGATCTCTCAATCCCTTCTACAGTGATCTTTAATTATTTAATTGTATGAAAATATAAAACGGGAGGTAGGGGAAAAAAATCAAAAAATGAAATTCTTGTTCCCCGGCATCTTGTGTCTATAGGCCTATCTAATGTGTCTTTGTCATTGGAGGGGCTCAGGTAACTCGTGACTAGAAGGTTTAGATTTAGATAGGGGAGAATCTTTAATCTCAAGGTAAATACATGATGTTGTAGCTGAAGGACAACGTTTGAAGTCGAGTCATTTATAAATAGATCTGAGTCTTGCCGATTTTCACCTGGGTCATCAATTTCAAACTGTGGCCCAAAACCACAACATGATACTTACGCGCTACACTAAATCATACTAAAGTGTCACCTTACTTCCATTCATTCATTCTGTATTTTGAAAAGCATACCAAGCAATAAATGATCGATGTTTATTCAATATTTCTCTCTAGGAACTCCTAAAAATTCAAGAAGATGCCAAACTTCTTTCACATTATATTTGTACACTTGGTATTGCTGGATACACTGGTTTATTTCTGGTATCAATCATTTTGCCTGCATTCAGTTGTATTCATTCACGAATGTAGTATTTGAAATTTTATCATAACAAACAACACTCTTTGCTACACCGTGACCGTTTTCTGGTTCTTGAAGGTGCCATAAATTGTTTTTAGAGAGTGGAGGTGCCACAGCTAAAGAAAAGTGTCATTGACTTGTGTTGAAGAATGAATTATGCAGAGGATGATGCGAGTCATCGATAAAGGGAAGAGTCAAGTGTTGAATTTATTACCTGAAATGACACATTGTTGAAAATTATAACTGTACAGAACTAGTGTTGAAAATTATAACTGTCAACAAACGACAGTACAAAGGTGTAGCCTGAATAGCTTCGTGGAAATGTGTCAGAATTTTTCCTCATTCAATATTTTCTTCATCATCGTTTCTTTTTTTTTCGTTTTTGTGAGTTATACTTATACATGTAAGGCTGAAGCTTATAGGCCTAATACTTGATCAGTTGACAACTAATCAATTCATTAAAACCTAATTTTATGACAATGACTTTCTGTCATTATATTTTTGTTGGCATGTCCTGTCATTAAAACTAATGGTAACAAAATCTATATATGTACACTCAGTAGGTAATCCAACCTACTAATTTTCCAAACCTATCATGAAACTTTCATTCATTTTATATGATTTGCTTGAAATTCTACACAAAACTCACCATATTAGTACAAAGGTGTATCCTGGATTTCGTGGATATGTGTCAGAACTTTCCCTCATTCAACCTTTGCTTCATCATCATGTTGTTTTTATGTGAGTTGTAATTTATACAACCTTTAATCAGTTGAAAAAGGATCAATTCATTAAAGGGATATAGTCGTCGGAACTGCGCCTGTGCGAGTTTCTTGTTTACAAACAATATATTTCGTGCACGATATCAGGATGCACCTCATCATCATAGCTGCAACATTTAAATTATACGATGATAGATTATGACAGACATGTTTTAACTGTCATCAATCACCATTGTGCAATGGATACATTGTTGCCATGGCTCGTATGGGTCCCATACGACCTTTGAGCGCAGTTCCGACGACTATATCCCTTTAAACCTGACTTAATGACTTTATATTTGTCGACTTGTCCTGTCATAAAAACTGATGGTAACAAAATCTACATAGGCCTATAGCCTACTCGTACTCAGTGGGTGATCCGACCCACCCATTTTCCAAACTCCTTTTCCCGAAACTTCACTCGTTTTGCAGGTTTTGATTTTACATAAAACTTACCGTATTTGTGAGATTTATGCTTTAAAAAGTAAGACTGTATATTTTAGTTTCCTGAGATATCCTGATATACATAAAGTCAGCTGAAAGTAGAGGCAATATTATTGCGGTTTAAAACCGAATGGATTTTATTGAACTTGATAGCCTATAGCCCTGCGTACCGTGCTGTGTGTTTCGGGCGTTACAGGGCCCCACCACAATCCCGATCGGGTCCGCGTCCACCAGTCTTTCCTATGAGAGTCTGCAGGGGTGTGGTGGGGCCGTGTAATGCCCGAAACACACAGCACGGTACGCAGGGCTAGATATAGCCTACAACTCATAAGCGTTCTGTTATAAAAAATAGACGCATATTTCTACTTTTGAGATCAAAGTGTCAGTAAAGTGTTGTATCTCAATTATTTTGGAATATTTTTGAATAGAAAACATGCAATTACCACCATCCGAAAGCGGTTTGGCAGATATGGATGCAAATTATCGGAGAGGGCCTTTTTAGCCAGACAACATGGTGGCGCTGCGATACCTCTGACGACTATGGGCCGGGTGGTCTATGCTGGCTTCCTTCATCACCTCCAGTGGGGACAAACACGGCCATGGTACAATGCAATGCTTTACGATAAGCACAGTGTGTGAACTAAATCAGAAAGCAAGTTTGATAGATTCTTTATCAAAGTTATATAAAAAAACGATATCGGCCGACCATTCTCAGGACTCATTTCATTGACAACGAAAGATGTCCATCAAATGTTATCGGGACCACAGACACGCATGGGTGCAGCGTTGCTTCATGTTGGATATTCGATTGAAGGCCCTGGATCGAAGTTTGAGGCCGAACCTCGGGACTGACATTTTTGTGTCATTCAAACTCCATTTAAAGAAATATAATTGACTGACTTTTAAAGTTTTCAAACAGTTGAACAACATCAGATGCCTGCACATGGGTAAAAATTATTGAGATGCTCCTACTCATTTACAGCAGCCCTGAGGGCAGCAGAAACAATCTCTTATGTCATTAACCCTTCTGTAAAGCCAACACAGATAAAAGGCAGTGTTTGTTCACAGGGGCTCATAAGTGGCTATTTAAGTCAATATTACAACGTTTTTCTTTCTTTTTCAATGTTACAAATAAACTAGCTGAGCCTGAAGAGCACAGCACTTGTGTAGCTGTCTTGTGTGTAGCTTGTATTGGCATGTAAAGTGCGCCCTCAACGGGGAATATGATCATATGTAAATGCGACCTTTCGTTCCGTGACCTCTAGCCATGCCTACTTCCCTCTCCATATGGCCGGCCATGCGTACAGACGTCGCTGTGTTTACTGACGTCGCTGTGTTAGTACAGTAAGCATAGCGAGGGCAGGAAGTAGGAATGGCTAGAGGTCACGGAACTAAAGGTCGCATCACACTCCCTATTGAGGGCGCACTATACATGCCAATAAAAGCTACACAAAAGACAGCTACACAAGTGTGTTGTGCTCTTCAGGCTCAGCCAGTTTATTTGTAACATTGAAAAAAGAAAGAAAAACGCTGTAATATTGACTTATATAGCCACTTATAAAAGGCAGTGTTTGTTTCTGTTTATAGGTGAATGATGGATCTGAACCACCAGAGAAGAAACCAGCTGAAGATGGTAATGAAGAAGAAAAAAGGTAACATCTCAATTCTGGTGTTTAGCCTTTCTTCATCCCTATTCACAGCTTTGCTTAAAATGTATGTGAAAATGTCTGGTTATTGGGAAGTGTTGAATTACATTCACCAGTGACAAAAGAACAAAAGAGAGCAATGAGAAACAGAATGATGTATGATAGTGATGCATAGATTGCAAGTCAGGACTGAAAAGTCGGCAACTAAACAAGAATTATCATAAAAGAACAGCAGTTAACATGGAGAAACAAAATTTGCTTCACAATAAAAAATCCGATGTACACAGTTTTAGATGAGATGTGTTATTGCCATTGTAACACTATTGAGCGTGACTGACAGTTTTGACAATACTTATCAGTTTATCCTCAGAGCAATAAGTTTGAGATCAGAAGTAAATTAGTGTACACTTTAACAAATTATATCAATGAGCAGTGTTTTGGTGTTGAAATTTTATGTTAATGATCATTATCAATGTAGGATATTCATCTACCTAGCATTTTGCATTGTAAATCACTGAAGCTTCATTCCCTGATTAGAAAGGTCGAGTTACCTACACAGATAACAGTCATCGGTCAATGTACTTGAATTTGTCATTCACACAAAATCATTTTTTGTCACTTTATCCAATACAGTCATCCTGTATTTAAAAATTACAAGCCCCAAGATGACTCACTACATGAGAATGTCTCAGAGAGAGTTCAGCCAGGAAAAGGTAAATAGTATGGTTGCAGCAATTATGGATTAATTACAGTAGATCATTCTTTGACTTACAAATATAACTCAGTAAACCCTGAGAATGACAGCATGGCAGTCAAATGCAGTCAAGGCATATCAGTGTTATTGTATGTACAGAGAATCAGCGTTTTATTTATGGTAAGATTTTCATATGTTGCTGTTTTTCCTAAACTGTCAAATTTCCCTGTGATATACCATACTAGTGACAGGAGAACAGGTTTACTGTAATTCATGAAGTTGTTTCCCTACCTTTGCGAGACAAAACAAAGTATGAAAATGTCCTTGAATTCAAGTTATCATGTCACTGAATCATAAGGTATTCTCCGTGATCTGATAACTTTTTATAAGGCCAAAAAAAAAAAAAGAAATGTTTCTGGTCAGGTCCTTCTTTAAAAAATGGTGCGGCGACGCGCATTTTATTTTTTTTAATTTTTTTTCTCTCAAGGGAGGGAGGAGGGTCAGTTTTATAATCTATAGTTAGCTACTATAGACTATAGTCTATAGAAGCTATTGGGATGGGTATGCGTCCGTCGTCAGTCTGTATGTATGTATGTATGTATGTATGTATGTATGTATGTATGTATGTCCGTTTGTGAGGCGTCTGTCCACTCAAATATCTTGAGAACCGCAGTACTTACTGATTTGATATTTGTTGTGTAGATGAAAAATATGATTTTGAGAAACTATTTTTTTTAATTTTTTGATATTATTGAAAATAGGCAAATTAATGCCAAAAAAGGTGTTTTTGGTAAAAAATCTTCTTCTTCATAACCACTGGCAGTGTTTCCGCTGCCGTTCGCCAATTACGCAATTGGCGAATGGAATGTCCATTTGGCGAATTTTTTGAAGGCCAGTTCGCCAGCCTGGCGAATCCAAATTCCTAATGCGGAAGTGTTGAGTCATTGCCACTGTTTTCCCTCTTGGCCTAAGGGGTTTAAAAATGGGTGGTATTGCGCACGCTCTGTTGACTTTTAAACAATAGTCTAGGGGGTTTAAGCTGAACGTAGCTAAAACGTTTTTAATGACCCGCCATGATTGATTTGAATAGCACGCATGGTGCATTGACGGCTCGCTTACATAATGACCTCTTACGGACAGAAAAGCAGCCGACACTGATCAAAGTTCAATAGGGCCAGCTGAATGCAACCCGATAGCCAGAGACCCTGAATTGCTACCGGTAAACTCTCAGTCACTGGCGAGCTCCACTGCCTGTACAAGTGAAAGCAGCAAGAAACGCTAGAAAACGTGACCAAGGGCAGTGTTGAGAAGAAACGTAAATTACAGGAGGAATGGTTTGTCGAATTCCCTTGGTTGATTTTTGAGAAAGACAAACAAATGTTTTTCTGTAAAGTGTGCCAATCAGCAGGGCAGAACAATATTTTGACATCTGGTCGGTCATATGAAGTTTTTAAAAAAGACAACTTCACCAAACATGAACGCACTGCAGGGCACAGACTGGCCAGTAAACTGTAAAGCCCCCAAGCAAAAATGTCGACAGATTAATGAGGATTGCAATTGTAGGCCCTGATATAGAGCAATTTGACTTTCAAACAGAGCTTTCACTGTTTGGTCAAATATGAAAGACAGAAGATATTTTGTTCTGGTGTACTTTGTAAACTAAATGAACATGAATCATCAAGTATACCTTTCAGAGAAGGACTTTTAGAGAGATCATGGATTGTGAAAGTGAATCACTGGCTCTAGATCTGTCCAAGAAAGTATCTTGATCTGTCAGTGTGGGGACAGTGTTCAACAATGTGTTGATACAGTATCTTGACGAACGAGAAATAAACTGTTGTTCACATGACTGTGTTAAAATATGTGTGTGAACATGTGTATGTTGTTTTCTTTGAAATATACCACTGTGTTCTCCCCAGAGCATTAAAAACATTAAAAACTCATTACCATAACAATTACATGTATTGTTATGCAAATTAGCCACTATATGATTTTTTCCCTGGGGAAAACTCTGTGGGTCACGCTCATACTGAAACATTTTGGTTGCAAAATGGTGGCTAATCAGTTTTGATGCTAATTAGCCAGTATGGCTAACAGAAAAAATTAGCCAGAGGAAACACTGCACTGGTCAGACAGCTTTGTTATTTGGTATACAGGTCCCTAGGGGTAACCCAACTTAGATTTGTTCAAGTTGTGATGAAATATGCAAATCTGTATTTTTAAGGAATTTTTTTGTCATTTTTGGTCAAAATTTGACTTACATTGTATGTAATCTTGTACTGTATAAACCCTATCAATTCACCCAGAAAAAAATAATTAATATGATTTTAAATAATTGAATTAATTAGGAAATCATCAAAGCCAAAATAATTTTATTGTAGAATTTTCAGAAAGTTCAACTTTTTTTGACAGTTCATAGTGAAATGCTTACCATCTTGGAGGATTAAAACATGTAAAGGCAACTTTCCTGTATCCCAACTTTGACATATTCTGAACTGTCATATATTGTGTCCTGTATGTTTAATATCTAAAAGAAATTGCTTAAAATAGTCAATAGAGATAGAGATAGAGAAAGTTCTAATTTCCATGTATGGTTGACTTGGTAAGGATAAAATAAAATTACTTTTTGAGGAAAAAAATAGAGTGGTCAATTAAAAGAGTGGTCAAAGTGATAGGGTTTTTATGGTAAAGCTAGGCTGTAAGATTCCTCATGTGCTATTTATAGCAATTATGCAATCTGTGTAAACAGTGCAATGAAAGTTACATGATTCCTTATAATGCTTTTGATGACCTTGAACTTCTTAAGTTTCAAACAGTTGTCTCTTCAGTGTGCTTTCTCTGAGTATGTACAGTCTCAACTTATTCAACAGAACTTACTTACAATGTTAATTTGAAAATTAAAATGTGCTTGGTTAATAGGACGAAAATACTGATACTTAATTTTGTATCCATGTCTATAGTAGCTTCAGGGACTTTGGCCCTATGTTTAATATAGTCACATATATACTGTTCATGCATGCAGTCACTGATCATGCCCCCCAAAGAATTTTCTCTTTCTCTTCAGCCATTTTGGTTTGGTGTCAGCCACGGCCGCCGGCCACAAACAGAAAAAAAGGGTGACGCGCTGTTGTTAAAGTGACGCGCGCGCTGACCAGAAACATTTCTTTTTCTTTTTTTGGCCTAAAAAACAAATTTTGATGTTTGACAAGCACATGGTAATGTATGACCATGCGTATTTACTGGAACAGTTCTGGAATCTTTTTTTTGTGAGAGGCTGTACCATCAGAAATATATCATATGTCGCATATCAAGGAGGCATCTCCATGAGATCAAGACAGCAAAAACAAAGGCCTCAACAAACACATTGTGTTTATGGTCTTCAGCATAGACTGCAACTTGATTTGACCAAATACTTTAAATGTAGTGATGTGTATATAGGTTGTTAGCAAGGGAGATTGGAATCATAATGTTATCGTTTGGGTATATAACCTTTGTCTCCATGCTAATGTCTTTTGTGTCCTTATAAATTTATGCATTCCAGAATGTAAAACCATACTGGAATTAGTAAACTAAACTTGAAACTGTATCCTAAAAAACACTTAAAGGCCTGTGTTGGCGTCAGATTGTCTTGCAAGAAAATTTACTCACTAGATTACAATTTCAATTGAAAACAAAGGCCATGACACCTCCATAATCCTCTTGCAGGCTAGAACAAACTTGATCCTGGGATCAAGTCCCTGGCCTTTAAAATGCAATGCAATGCTGATTGTGTCAAATTTTGACTTGGGAAGAAGTGCATAATTAGCATAAATCAAACCTGTCTTGCAGAAAGCAGGGGCACATTTTAGTATAATTCTCCACCTCTTCATTGTCTTTGGTTTTTTGTTGCTCACCAAAGGGTCTGTATGTAGTTCAGTAATTTTTAACACTCATTGGAGCGGTGGTACAGTGAAGTTTGTACATAGGTAGTTTCCCTTTTCTACAGGCAGTTTGATGATAATTTGTTGCTTTGTTCTGTTAACTAGTCGAAGATCATATTGAAGAGCAGTTACAAGCAGCAAAACCAGAACCAGTTGTTGAGGAAGTAGATCTCATCAACTTGGCACCTCGGAAACCTGACTGGTGAGTTACAGCCCCTGCTATCATGAAGTCTGAGACAGGGACAGGACAAAATATGAAATAACCAACCTTAACTGTGAGGGAACTTGGCAACAACAGCATGGGAACCTCATAGTTGCATTTTTGGAAAATGTTCACAAAGAAATGTTACAAATTTGACATTGTTTTCCAAGGTAAACTTTTCAAAAGCAGTTGTAGAGAGAATAAATGACTTCAGTGAATGTAGAGATCTACATGTATTGGTAGGCTGATCATCTTTGCCGAGATCAAGCTGATTACTGTATCGCTTGCTTTCTCTACCCCTGCCTTCTGCTATTCATATTACAGGGACTTGAAAAGAGATGTTTCAAAAAAACTGGAAAAGTTAGAAAGAAGAACGCAAAGGGCGATAGCAGAGTTGATAAGTAAGTATAAAATACAGCTACAGTGTTGATAAATAAGAGTAAAATGTACAGAGTAAGTATAAAATATACACCATGCGTGAAAATCAACCGCCTGTGGGATATGTGATATCAGTGGTCAAAAACATACATTTTGTCCATGATGCACATGATCAACAGTGTCCTTGAACTTCAGGAAAGATAAACATTAATGTTCTGAGTTGTGCCTAAATTATCAGGATATGGCTGTCGGCTATCATTAATGATTGAAATTTTGTAATTTGAACCATTTTAGATGTGGCAATTCTGATCTAATGACATGGCTTTAATCAAAAACGATATTGTATGATTTACCAGTGACAGGATTGATTTCAGTCAACGAAACTCACCATTTTCACCGTTAATTTTTGATTGACAGGGGAGAGGTTAGCAACCAGCAAGGAAGACTTATCAACAGTTGTCAATGTCAATGCCACGGCAAATCAACAGAATGTGGACTCTGATGAAGACTGAAAAATCCAGGTCATTGCTCTAGGTCATTAATTAATATTGACTTTGACTTTTTGAAGGATTCCGATAACTCTGCCAATTTTCCTGTAATCTGATCAGCTGAGCTGGATAATGTTTTGTGGTATAACTCAATACTGCAGGGCCAATATGAGGAAGTTGGTGGATTATACAGACTGAATATCGGTTGATAAAATCTTGAATTTTGGTGAGCCCAGCTGTGAAGAGACAATTCCAGTGATGATGATAAAAACATTCCCAAAGAGGCAGGTAATACTGCCCCTCACCTGTCCATCATTGGATTGCAAAAACTACTATCCATTCAGTCATATTAAAAAAGTCATTCTCAGCTTGAACATGCTTTGTCCTCCCTGCATTAGATTAGCACATAAGAAATAACAGCAGGGGCAAACTCGGCCAAAATATTGGTTCGACCAATTAAACTTTTTTAAAAGTCACTTTTGTCAAAGTTAAAACCACTGACTCTGAACTATTTGGACATTGAGTAGAGAGATTCCACTGTCAACAACAATTACAACATGTAAACTGTACTTGAATGTCCTATCACATAGTTTTACTTTCAGAGAATAAAAAGAAACTGTTCTATATTTTTAAAATGCCTCTTTAGTACTCTGAAAGTGTGTCCTTTAGTTTGTGTTGGCTGTCAGATGATTTCATTACAAGTAGGAGGTCGAAATAATTCCCCGACGTGCAAGTATTGCTGTAACACACACAGTTCAGATTTGAAAAGGTTAATACGTGCATAGACCCTCAAGTTTTTCTCGAGGGTCTATGATACGTGCCAACTGTACTACAGACACCATTCATCTCAAATATATACAACCCAAAATTTGTGGAACTTGAGGGAAGGAGAGGCTTTTGAAGATCTTTTACTCAGACCGAGTAATTATTAGTAACACATTATAACTTGGATGATGCAACTGTATAGAAAAGATGCTTCAAGTTATTTATAATATTGAAGAGGCAACTGAGGTGAATTTGAAAGAAGATAAAACGTACATAGTTATATCATGCTGCAGAATAGTATGCGCCCACGAAAGTGAAAGACTTTAAACATTTGCTCAAACTTTCCTAAATGAAACTTTCAACCATTCTCTTACCAAATCAACGATAAAAATCAGGGGTCACTGTGCAAAGTTTTGAACAAATTGCCCAACATTTTTCGA
This sequence comes from Ptychodera flava, assembly GCF_041260155.1. Lineage (NCBI taxonomy): Eukaryota > Metazoa > Hemichordata > Enteropneusta > Ptychoderidae > Ptychodera > Ptychodera flava. Next base: position 17,068,355 of record NC_091945.1, on the reverse strand, counting down.
CATTTTTAATTGAAAATGGCTGCCATTCCTGTAGTAAATCTATAGGGGGAAGATTAAATTTTTTTTGAAGTACTACGAATTACGTCAAAATTAAGTTGTGGTGTCATTTTCTTGAAACTTTGCACAAATATTCTTGGAAGTTGTGCAAGTGCAAAAATGAAATAAAAAATGGGGGTCACAACGCTCGTTTCCATGGAAACGGACGTTAAAATGGCGTCTTTAGAAATAAATAGAAATGATATAATTCATTTAAACTAAAGAAAGCAATTATAAAACGCTTAGCAAATGAGTTAATTTTAATAAATACCAAGACTTAAGATCCATATCTATCGAATGTATAGTTTTCATGATGTTTGTGAAGAAATTTTAACATAAGTATCGATTACAAAATGACGATATCGAAATTATATCACTACATAATTTTCGAACTTTCTTCCTGTCGCTTTGAATGGTGTCATTTTGACCAAACTTGGCGAATAAACTCCTGACATAATACCATTTAGTTTACACTTTTAATAAAGGGTGTCACCACGCTACTTTTTACAATATCTCCAGGTGAATGGGTAATATGCGCCATGTTAATGGGAGAGAAATGTTGATTTTGCGCTCATATTGAATAAAAACCAGCTTCCTAGGGGGTCAAAATATGACAAGGTTAAAGGTCACATGTATTTCTAAGAGACTGGGTCAAAAAATTAGGTAAAAGCGCAATTTCAACAATGAAAGGTGATGTTAAATACATGCGCTACAAAATAACCCATTTGCGGCAGGCTGGAGTTAAATCTGCGCAGAAACGTTCTTAAGCGTGTGCGCGTCCGAATTCGTCGCCCTTTACCTTAAATTTTGGATTTTCAAAAAACTAAGATGGTGAAAGTTTTTCTTTCTGCAACAAGTGGTAGATCAGAAAAGAATTGTAGAAATTAGAGTCCAAATAGCTGTCCCAGAGGCGTGTTCTACCTTAAACTTCATCTCTGTACAGAAAAAATCTTAAAAAAGACTCTCCTTTCCTGATTTCTCTGCATGTTTGGCTTTAGGGCTGCACTAGATCAGACCCTTCCAGGTACATTAGTGTATGTAACAGAAAAGAACTTGTGCTACAAACTAGGGGCTGTGAAATTCTACTGGAGACCATTGATTTGATGTTGTGAAATGGACCAGGGGCTGTAAGAGTATATCGAATACTGTTTGACATCACTTTGTTTGCATGCCACATTCTACTTTTTAAAAAAGTCAGACTGTATCAAAGAGCATAGGTCGTCAGATGCAAATCCATTAACACTTTACTTGCCAAGTTCATATTTCACCATCTGGTCAAGTTGGTTAAAACTTGTGAAGCAAACATGTCCCATATGGTGCATTTTAATAAAGACTTGAAGATCCCTGAAGACAGATATATTGTAAACATGATTTTTACAGACTAAAGCTGCTATAACATACCAAGTCAAGTGTGAGAAAATACATATGTTTCTGGCTCAATACCGCTTTTGACTGACTTGGCAGATGGGGAAGTGATACTGTCTGGCAGGTAAAGGGTTAAAGTTGTCTCAAGTGGCAGACATGCAGTGCATTCGCGTACAGCTGTGCCTAGTAGTCCATGGAACTGCCACCAAAATGTCAAAGTTGAGGCAGAAAGGGAATTTATTTCATGAAAAGCAGAGATATCATGCATCCTGAATGGAGAGATGTTTGAATTTTCGCAACATCTATACTCATCAAATTGCATGGAGCTATTTTGGCATGTGGGTAAAATAACAACAGAAAACCGCTGTGTTCACTCCACTTAGTATGACTAACAAACTTTACATCAGTTTTATTTTCACGTAATTCACAGATTCATGCATGAGAACATAGATGAAGAAGCCAGTATATCTGTTGTAATAAACACATTTATTTACATCTTTATTTACATAAATTATGAAAGACAAAAACAGAGAATTTGTTAGTTCATGTTTTGGTGTGGCAAGAATAGGCTATAAAATATTATAACCTTGAGTTTGTGGCAAGACTTTGTGCAATTGTCATGTTTGTTAGCATTCAGCACCAAAAGTATGAGTTAGTTGTTATGGACACAAGGAAGAGAATCAAATTGTTGCCATGGCAATATATGCAAACGATCTCTCATGATGTCATATCAGTTGCATCCAATCACGAATCTTGCAGGCTTGGTTAAAAAATAATGATCAGCGTTTGTAGTAACTTCTCCATGAGTAAGTCCCTGTGTAGGTCGGCTTTGTTATCTGCTCGATAAGGACAAGTCTGCGCTGGCCTCCGTATGCAAGATGTGGAGGTGTTGATATTTGACTGCTTCGCTGTGACACACATGACGCTGGCCTTGACCTTTGTGATGCCCTGGAGGAAGCCGATGTCAGTCTTTCTGTGTAACTACGCTTGTGTGGTGTACATGGCACAGTGGGTGTACCTACATAGGACAGAATAAGTAAATTTTGAATGGCTGATTGAGTTCTTAACAATATTTGTACTGAAAAAATGTCTGAAAGGGTTACTTGGGAACGAGCTGAACTAGTGCTCTCTGCGATATTTTACGAACATTCTCTGAAAATGTAAGGACATTCAGTGTAAATGCATTTGTCTCTTGGTTCATCTTTCATCGTGTTCGTGTCGGCTACATGGACGATCTGCCCTAATTCCCTGTAAACAGCTCCACAGTCACCATTGATAGCAATGGGTTTTGACCAAACCATGGTGGGGAAACGGTTACAGGCCCAAAATAAACACCAGATCTGGTTCAACAATGTAAAGAATATAGTTGATGTTCGCATAGGCTTCACATTTTCTTGAATTTTCACAATGACTAGTCAGCTTGAACAATGGATAGCTTACAATATTTCCTCGGCTGCAGCAGCAAGAGGGGTGAACAGATTAACCCTTTGAGCGCCAAAGTCAATATTTGCCGCCTGTATAAAATCAATTTTTTTTTTTCAGATTTTTGCCAAAATTTTGATATAGAATAGAAATGTGATGTCTATTTGGTCCAAAATTATTTAAAAATTCTAAAAAAATTCATAGAAATTTGCAAAATGTTGCACTAGACTTTTAATGGGAAAAATTTCAGCACTCAAAGGGTTAAAGTTGAATGTCACAAAGCTGGTTTGTTATACATGTGCTCGTCCTATTCACAGCCTCAACAAGCATTTTGGTCGAGCAGTTACTTGTAGTCTTGTACACCCATAAACCAAAACAAAAAACCGACCCCATCCCCATCCCCATAAAACCCAAAAGAACCCCAACAATTTCTCTTTACACGAACCTCTACTTTGCGGAATGGCATTATTGGCCCACGCATCAGCGTTGAATGGAATTTTCGGCATCGGATATGAAACGTAGACAGGGTTCTCCACCGTCTTGGTGTTTTTCACTCGGTGCCTTTGGATCGTCACTGCTCTGTCAAACTGCGGTTTCTTGGACAATGCATCGAGAATCACTCCCTCGACGATGCTGCTTTTGAAGTTCTTCCACTGACTTTGCTTTAAAAACTTTGAAGAGAGTTCAGCGTCCGATGGATACATCGGCATCTGCTTCGCGACCTCTTGCAACGTGGCTTCGTTTGCGTATTTCCGAAACTTTGACATGGATATCCTGATGAGTTCACATCCAGCACTCACGAGGGACAAAGTTGGCATTGTTCCCTGAATTCCTTGCAGTCCCTAACAGAAAAATGTTGATATTTGGCGTCAATGATTTTTGTCGAACTTCACTCCAGGGCATTGAGTCTGACATTTCATCATAATACACGCACCAATTACTGTACTATAACCACATGGGAGCCAGGATAAACATACAAACAAATAAACACATAAATAAATAAATAACACTCACAACATATCCAAGATTCAACGTTATTATCACGATTCACTAAAATCTGAGAAGTGACACTGCCGTCGCATCTTGAATGTGTTTCCTGTGTTTGTTTGTTTATACTGGCATCCCTACTCTGTAACTTATCATTGCGTGCAGCTTTTGATTTGAACTGTTTGCCACATACCCTATTCACATTCAACTTGAATGCATATATCAGGGCAGAGTTACTTCGGGCAGGATGTGCGCACAGTTCTGGCTTTCATTTTACATTTTATGTTTTATTTATTGATTTATTGTAAATTAACATGCATCTTCATGTTTCAGCTATGTTATTTTCTCTAGTCTATGTATATATTTGTAAACAAACAAAAAAACAAACAAACGTACTCATTTTAATAATGTCATTATCTCGTGATGGAGGAGATCAAAACGTACTATTTAAGTTCGGCTTTAGTGACTGCAAAATGGTGAAATGAAGTAAAGGAGACTTACAAAACACTGGCCAGGTCTGAGAGAGTCGACTCTGACAAACACGCCAACACCCGCGTTATTTGCATCTTTGGCAACTAACTGAGATAGAGGTCCCTTTGTATGAAGATACGGGGGTTTAAGATGTCCTGGTTGACTGTGATCACTGCAAATGACAAAATATTTATTAATAATAGTTCTGTACGCAGTACTCTAAAGAGACTGAGCTCATTCAACTCATAAGGGACCGTCTCAAGTTTTTGTTTTTTCATACGTTCAGCAAAGGATTTTATTTTCTTTAGATCAGACCCTCCCCCACACACATTGGAATTTGGAAACTCTTTGTATTGATGTGAAAGTGTAGTTTACTGGTGGTTAATGGTGGCTAAAAAATCTTCCCCTAGCTGATCGAATTTCTCATTTTTAACGAACTGCAACTAGCTGGTAAGGAACCTCCTTGAAGAGTTTTACCGATTTCTTAAGTTTTTGCAGACATGCTGTGTCTTCTTGTTGTACACCGTGATTGGATGTGTACATCAGGTGACAAGTTTCATTTGATCACGTGACAGACTTCATAAAGTAGCGTAACACGCACAGAGGATGGTATCTTTTATATCCGCAAAATCACATGGTGTCCCATATTGCCATGGAAACAATGACGCTCACCTGACTACTATGTACGGATGACTTCTGCTTTCAGACTCAAGTTTGATTTTCACGCTCTTGGTACAACTGCCATTTTCGGAAATTTCAGGGACAACACTCTTACTGCGGGTTATTTCGTCCCCATCGTCTTTCCGTGCAAGTATACGCCCTGAAGTAAAAACAAATGGCGTTAACTTTGGCGGTGTTTTCACTAAATTGTCTTTTTATGTCTCCCTAATAAAATACAGTATTAGCTTTGCCAAGGAAGAGCATCGCACACAATGTGCGATGTTATTGATTATCGATATAAACAATTCTAGTACAGACTGATATTCAGCTTTCAACCAAAACATAGGACAATACACGGATACAGACAGACTACGGAAGAGTTGAACACCAGGCATTTTGACATGGCTTTTTAGGGAGAATGGCAAGAAACTGTAATGTCCAAACAACAAAACTCTGGAAAATCATCAAAAGTTACAGGTGATGATCGTGGAGCTTTAATTTATGATCGTTTTTGCCCCCTCCCCCGAAAATAATAAGTAGGAACCAACCATTCGAAAATTCAAAAGCATCATAAGATATACAGAATTTACATCGCCAATGTTGTGTATATATTTTTGCGGCTTAGGTACACTGTTTTGCTTCGTTTTATTGGCTTACTTGGAGACAAATTGTAAAGATTGTGAATCAGAGCTCTTTCCAAGAAGTGCTTTGGTTGATGTACATGACACTGAAAACAAAATATTTGCAAGAATGGACTGCGTTACGTTTTGTCACCCGTTTCCGGGTATTGATCCCAAGAAGTGTACGTATGTGACTTAACTATAATACCTGTTGTTTTTGGTCGAACGGCTGCCCGTTTCCTTTCGTTAGCCACGTCGTACATTCCGATGGTTGGGATCCGAATGATATCAGACACATTGTAATCATTTGCAAAGGGCATGACTGAAGGACCACTGACGTCTTCAACTTTTCCGTATTCGGTCTCCAAAGCTTGTTGAAACGACGGAATCTTGGACAAGTCGACCAGTTTGAGAACATCACATTTGCCCTGCCATCGAAGAAAAATGGAAGAGTTTGGGCCACAGTTTTGACTTAAACTGTTCCAGATCCTAGCTTTCATACTGCAGGTTTGAACTTGTATGTCTCTCTCTCTCTCTCTCTCTCTCTCTCTCTCTCTCTCTCTCTCTCTGTCCCTCTGTCTGTCCCTCTGTCTGTCTGTCCATCCACAAGTACCTGACTCTGATGATTTTTACTTTTGTTAATAAAGATACGATATTATTGCGACAACCAATGCAATGATGATATATTCTGAATATGCAACTCGTTCCAAAAGGGGAGACATCGCGAACCAGATAACTTAGATCATTGTACATCATCACCATAAACAAAGATCCCCAGCTGATCGAGAAACCGACTTGTCACGTGGTACTGTTACCTTTGTAACAATGAGCAACCAATCATGTTCCTTGCTGTCCTTGACGACCACAGCGTCATGGTTGTATTCTTCCAGTCTTCCCATGTCACTGATCTGCTCCAGCTCTTCTTTATTCCAACTCTTGAAGAGATCTAATTTACTGCGATCATTTCAAAAACAAAAAATACGTACGACACGTTTTGAAATTTGTCTGGAGTCAGTAACAGGTCTTTTTACTTTAATTAACAACAGATCCTTGACTATGCTTTAGCTGGGACACTGGAATGTACATTTTACTGGGTATGTACAGCAGCAAAACATGAAGATAGAATACTATTAATAATAAAATATTGCGTTTCAGATAAAAAAATAAAATTATCTTTCAAAATAACAATAATATTACCATGTTTGTTTTAGATACGTATATGTACCATCAATTTGTTTAGCCCCGATTTCATGTACACAGGTCCGCACTCACAAATATCAACAATGGCTTTGGGCTAAACCATGGTGATGAGAAAGGTAAAGTTATGCCTTTTTTTTGTAAAGTGAGTCATACCTGAGAAAATCAAATCGGTACTGAAACTCCTTTTCCACATGTAAATGTAAATCGTAGGCAAAGAAGTCGTCCTTGTCGATGACGAGAAATTCTGTCTCCTCCATACACACAACCGTTGCCTGGCGTGGAACGTCTTTAAGGAGTGCTATCTCCTGAAACAAATAAGAGAATACTTGTTTTTGGAAAGCAGTCTTTTCATGATGTCAACTCATCAAATACAGCAAATAAACCTCAGAAGGCAGCAACGGCGTTCCATAATATTCATCATGTAGACATTTAAAAAAGTGAAACGATTGTAGGAAATGACTGTTCTCATGATAAGAAATATGATTTCCGCGCTTCGATAGACTCTCTTTCCGAAATTCAACAAACGGACGGCAGCAAGAGCTGGTAAACCAACCAACCAACCTTGCAACATTTGGCTCTCGCACAGAACTACCTCCACGTACAAGAGTTGTCTTGATTGACCGTTGAGGGCGTCCTACAACAACTGCTGATCGGTCCAGTTCAAAAAAGAAAAGTCACGTGGCTCTCATATATTGCAATTGATGGCCATAAAATACAAAATGTGCATTGTTTGTGATTACGCTTACCCCAAAGCAAGCACCCTTCTTCAAGTATGAGATTTCCTTCTTCACAAATACACTTTCTTCGTCCTCATCCAGTGTGACACAAGCCGTCCCAGAGAACACAAAATAAAACCCTCTGCCGTAGTGGCCCTTCCGTACCACCACTCTTCGACGTCCGTATCTGGATAAATGTAACATTCGCATATAGTAAGCTCTATGAAGATAAAATATCCTCGAATTAGCTACCGAATCAAAGTGTTTTAAAAGATTCCTACAATTTTGGTTTCACAAATTATTCCAACTGGAATATTTGTGTTGCAGTGTAGGAAAGGATGGACCTATCTTCAATCTTCATTTTAACACTTTTTTGTTCTATTGACTTTTCGCTCACTCTTGACCGCCCTCATCCTAGGATTGACCCACTAAAATCATGGAATCACTATAGACAAACAAACAATATTCAGTTGACCTTAGTTCTGCTTTTGTTCTAAGATCGAGTTAACATCTTCATACATCGGCCGGATTTTTAAACAACGGCGAAAAGTTAATCAGAAAAATCAGTTCCGATCACAGTAAATTTTCTGAAGATCCCTCTGAATAGAGAACCAAATGTTAGGATTTGCCCGGAATTCTCAGTCGAAGGATTCTTGACACTATAAGAAGTAGGTCGATATGATAAGCCCAGTACCTTTCAAGCCTGACAACTTTGCACAACATGTATTGCAGTGATCTGGTGTATTTCCTAAAGCTGTATAATCCACGCATGACGTTGACGATAATTTTAATGTCTTCCGGCGTACGTTCCTCGGTTTTCTTTTCTAAAATCTTCTCCGCCTTTTTAGGAAGTGTGAACTGTAAAGAAAGAATTGTGTATGATTTCATTTCCACTTGAAAAGAATGCTGATCTATTCCTTTTTTGTAGTTTTGGCTGCGGAAAAACCATTAGGGTCATTGTCCAGGGCCCAGAAATGTCCTACTTCCTCATTTGTATGGAATATTCTCTCGGAGTATACCTGTTTAAAACTGATTATGTAAAACGGAGACTTTGCGAGACCAAAGTACATTTCAGCCCAATTGAAAAAAAGGACCATCTGCCGTCCATGAGTTTCTCGAATCACTACATATACTTTGATCAGTAAATTTTGTCTCAATCTCATTTAAGGTAGTTTGCGCCTCTAAAGTGAAAGACTTTTGCTCAAACTTTCCTCTTTCCTTTTTTAACGATTCTCTTTCAAAATCGAGAATAAAAATAGGGCGTCGCCGTGCAAATTTAGAGACACAAGTTACCCAAGACATGCCGATATTTGAAATTCAAAATGGCCGACACCCCTGTGTTAACTCTATGGAGAAAAATAAAATTTTCGATTTTCGATAAAGTAAGACGGTAAAAATTTGCCTTACACCAAGAGCTTTAAAATGAACCCCCACAAGTAGTAGATCAGAAAAGAATTGGAAACGTTTTATAGTCCAAATACCTGTCCCCGAGGCGCATGGGTGGTGACGTTTCCGCCTCTTGGCTCTTTTCGCCTTTTTGTAACCCGCAAGTAGATACCTTAGAAACGACCGAGTAGAGACTTAGAGTAGCCATCTCTACACATCTGAGTTTAATCGGCTTGAAATTTGCCATTAATTTCGTAGGGTAATCAGAAAGTCTAATATGATGTCCTGTTTAGACGCCTTCCAAACCATAAACAAACAAAGAAACAAACAAGCAACGACAACAACAACAAAACGCAAATGGCCGTACGTGGAGAGTTGTGTAACTCGGTGATTTAGACAATTCCGATGCTGATTGCTATCAGCACCGACATGATGAAAGACTAAAGATATATCGACTCACTTCGTAATTACTCTTGAAATGCCGCGGGTCGAACGAAATGTGTTCCCCAGTCGGTTCTCCGGTTTCGCTTTCAAGCTGAACTCTGATATTTGGAATCTGCGTCATGGACTGGGCCAACTCCGGCAGATTTGAGAACATGCTGACACCTGCCTCCGACGCGTATCGGCGGATACTGATCGTAACGGCGCACAGCATCCGAACTTGTCTTACTGCTTTACGGAAGCGCTCCAGTGGCTGCAAAATATATAAATTATCGTTAAGATGGATAGCTACATAAAAGTAAGAATGTATGTACGCAACAATAAACAGACAAGAAATCCTACAAGAAAAAAAGGGTGTACTCATCTTACTTTTTGAGATATATCGCAAAGAAATATATTGTGACCAATTATTTTATTAAGCTCGCAATAATATGTGACTAGCTCAAGATGCAGGGGGTGATACAGACTGAAGAATGTCTTTTCTTTTCAGCGTAGATTTTTAACCGTTCCTCGAAGATCCAAACGTATTTCTAACCAAGAAACGAAGGTGCACATTGATAAACGAGGAATGAGAAAAAAAACCGAGTCAGTCTGTTGTCTTGGTTCTTTTTCAAAGAAGGAACCATTTTATCTTAAATATTAAGTGATGACACTATTTTTGAACACATTTTCCCAAACATCTTCTCGTACAGAGTCTTACATGAAAGTTTCAAGAAAATAATGGTGATATTACAATAACGTTTTCTTACACTTGTACCGGTAAGTCAACGGCGATGGCTATGGCTCTACACCCACGCATGAGCAGAGTCTCCCCCCCCCCCCCCGCCGTAATACACCAGTCTAACTTCACTAAAATACAGAGGGAGTTTTCAACCATTGTTTAATACGATATCAAAAGTTCAATCTGATCATATGCTGCTTCCAAGCGAAGGAGTCTTCCCTTTTACGAATGACCTTACAAATCGTTGTGGCTCGTTCTGATTTCAATCTAAAAGTTGAAGGTTAGTACCAATATACATGTAATTTCCTGAAGAAAAAAAAACATCGACTGTGTACTCACCTTTAAATTTGACTTCGTCGTGACGTACACCGGTGATGTCATCTACAAGAATAGAAAGACAATGGAGAAGTGCAGATACATATTTAGCCGTGGATAGGAACTTTAAAAAGTCAAATGGCTCAGAAGAATCAATATGGTTTTCAATCACTGTATCCTCTACATGTTAGCGGGCTAAGGCCATATGTTGACGACTGAAAATTGAACGTTTTCCAAAAGTTCAATGACATGGAACACGATAACATATATCATATCGCAAACGTCCTTACTAATCGTGTTTGATAAACCGCCGATATCTCAGAGATTTTTAAAATTATTGTACATGACATGTCGTTGTCACCAGTTTACGAATATTGTATTTCAAGCAAAAAAACTCTCTACACAACAGCAAAACGACAACAACATAAAATGCATTGCCTGCACCACTTTGAGACGCCCGCATCACGTTTTCTCCATTTTCCCTTCACAGTTGTGATCAACACAATATTGACCAAAGTAAGCCCACACAGGTAGTGAGAGAAAAACAGCTGACACAGTACTCGTCACATATCAAAGTGTGTAGGGATGCAAAATGAAAATGGAAGAAAATCGTCGCAATCATGACTTTTACCGTATGTCAATGACCAGAAACGATATCTTTGTTTCTCGACATTATGGCAAAAATATGGAACACCAAATATTGGATTTGCATCATTTTGTCACTATTCAGGATCAGTGCACCCCAAAATATTATTTGTGAAGTCACATTTTCAAAATACAACACTTTTACACTTGTAGTATTAAGTAAGCAACACTTATCTTGTACCATGTACGATAAAAAGACATAACATTGCCATGATAATATTATGACAAGTCGCAGATATTGGAGTTTTCATGTTCGTGTCAGTTCATCCATGGCACATCGGATACAAAACCTGATCATATCTAGCGCAGCAAGTATGACATCAAACTCCAGAAATGCTGAAGATATACTTGTACTGAAATCTCATTCAAAGTTTAATGGAAAATAAAACAACATCTATTTGTAACTTTAACATGTGGTAAACGATCTGTTAAAGTTGTTTTACGGTTTCTAAATGTATATTGAAGAGCCATGGCTGTAACTTTTAATAGTTTTTTTCACTACTTTCGTTTTTATGAGTATTACAAGTTCTTGTTCTACTCCCTAAAACACGTTGAAACACCCCATGCTGTGTAGCTTGTCAAACACAGTGTCTCCATATCTAGAATGCACAGTTATTGTTCACATTTGAATTCTTGTCCTGACTAGAATTCACTTGTCAACAATAACAATTCAGTTTACACATGTACAGGCTGAGTTGACAAGCCCAACACTAGGTATAGTAAACATGTTTTGGGATTAGAAAAAGAAGCTGTTGTTGAAATTAAAAACAAACATGGTTACATCATCAAAAGTTACAGCTTCTGGCCCTTTCACCTAATTTGTCCCCTTGAACGTGTTAGGAGTCATGACAACAGACTGAGAAAGTGAAATGACCCGATATCACCGTTCCGGACTATGGTTTATACCTACTGGCAGTTTACGAGATGCAAAATCGTCAAATTTCCTACAAATTTGGAAAATTATTCTTACTCATACTTAGCTTTAAATCTACTCGTACATAGTATAGATAGCCATTCTGCCACATAGCATGCATCATTTTACAGTAAGCCTACATATTATTTGCCGCGCACTTCACAGAGGATTAGCTATTACAACACATATCAAGTGTACAAGGGTTTCCAAATTGATGATTATTGTATACTAATGTCGACCACAGGGAAACGACAAATTCCCGCCTTGCCCCAAGGAAATCCGCGAAATTTATAAGATTGTACCAAATAGTACTTGAAAAGACATTGTATCATAAAAAACCAAACAAAATACAACACAAAAACTTTGTTTTTGACTTGTAATGGACGCGATTCATTTCATAAGTGAAGTTGGTAGTACGGTTTCAACGTCCGATGATATTTCAGATGAGGTACCACAAAAGCAACCAAGCATTGTGTTAGCTGAGAATCAGCCTCCGATTATCGCCGATATTTAGCCATGAAAACATGGCTGCGAGAGTCCAAGAAGTTATGCTGCTGTAACGTTATCAAAGTTACCAGTGTTCAGCAAGAATTTGAAAACAAAAGTGTGGGTTGAGATTACGCTTGGATACCGAACAGCGGTCCTCACAGAAAAGATTGATGAGCGTAAACATAGACTGATGGAAACTAGTTAAGGCAGATCGACTACGATGCTTTTGTCTGTCTAGAGTTAACACTATGTCTGGAAATAGTATTCAAGCGAAAATTTCTCTGACTTTTATGTCTGTACATCTAATACAATCGGCGCCGGCGCAAGTACGGCACACGGTGTGTCAAGCAGACATTCGTCTGGTCCGTTGAGCAAATCGAGGTTTATCGTATACGGAGTATAGTTAATAATAGACGAGGCTTTCCATAAATAATAGACTTACTTTAGCTTCTGTGATTGTACTTTGCGTTTGATCGTCTGCAACGCTACCCAAAGCCTGTTTCAACTTTCTCAGTTTCGAATCCCGCCTGTTGACCAGTTTCTTTACCGTTAGCCATCTCGGAGCCCGCATGCGTTCCTTGCCCGCCATGGTTTCTCGCTGACCCAACCCTTTCCACATTTTTACCGTTGTCTCCCTCACGTCCATGGCTTGTTGCTTACCGCGAACCCCCTAACAACCCGAACTCGCACCCGGGGCTGTTTATCTCTTTATTATAGCGAAGTGTTGTGCCCGGCTTAGCGAGAAATCAATATTAGTAACCCACCACTTTGACGATAAATATAGTGGAAAGAGCTCCGATAGACAGTAACTAATAGGGTATGACTTTTCAAGTTGAAAAGTGGCCCATTCAAGAATATTGATCCAAATTTACGAGCAAGTAACATTTTCGAAGTGTTACTGGAGAAAGAACCATTCTCGTGAAACCGTTATGGTGAACGCCTGCCGGCACATACGAATTAATGATATACCCAATTAACACAGTACACAAACGGTATCTCTTCAATGAGCAAAGCAGTGACTCTCTGCATTATATTTAAATTTACATTCTGTTCTCTGGAATCAGTAAGCATATGGCTCTAACATTTTTAAGTTTTGAGAAGGAGGGATGCTACGTCTAAACACAGTCCCTCCATAGATGGAGGGACCATGGTTCAAAATTGCACCGTAATTGAGGCGACATTACTGTGCGATTTGGCGACACGGTCCGAATGAGCTCTTTCATGTCTTTTACCATTGGAAATAAAACTGTGATTGTTTCATTAATTGTTTATAGTGAACTAAAACGATGCATTTTCGGTAAATACTAGACTCTTCTTTAAGAAAACAGCAAAGAAAATGTAAAATGGAGAAAATGTTGTTCTCTAAAACGTTTTTTGAGAAGTGTAACAGTAAAAATTGACAAGCAGGAAGTCCACAGACGCTTTTTTTCTGGTGGATATTGATTATACCTAGCATGGTTTCATGTCCGGTTACGTAAAACCTGGCAGCGGAATGCGGTAGAGTACTGCGAGGCAAAACTCAAAATCGATGAAAATGTGAAGATTATGCAAAGCGGAAAATACGTCACCTTAAATATGTTACAAAACATTGTTTTTCACTGCAGGGTGAGTCGAGAGCGACAGGAAAAAATCTATTGCATTCAAAACAGGTCAATAATAGCTGGTGTATATTTCTTTATTTTCTGGTTATCGATGTCATTCACACGTCGAATACAGTCCATCTGTAAGACCGTTAAAAGTTCACTCCTGCAGACAGAAATTAATGATGTCATAATGACACCTTGATGTACCCGTGACTTTGAAACGAAAGATACACTTGAAAATTAGGACACAGACGTCTGAAATCAGTATCAACATCAATCATTTAAATTCAATTCAATTCAATTTAATGTAATTTTAATCTTGTAGTGTCCGAATCGTTTTTACTTTTGCCGGATGTCACCCCGTTCTTGTCTTAATCCGATGACGTATAAGTGACGTAATTCATTATTTATTCAGATTTTCGAGCAGGAAATGACGGGAGAGAGGTACCAAGAAACAAAATAACCTTTTTATCAAAAGTGTTGATACTTGACGTTTTCTAGTTCACAATGAAATAAGATAATGGCTTTGTAGTATTTTACCGCATTTTGTTGTTTTCAATGAAACCGTTTCAGGTGAATCATGTCTAGGGCTACATGCATTTTTTTTCTTTAAGGGCTTTATGACTACACATCACAGGCTGTGACTTATCTCGGACGTGGCAAACCAGAAAATAACCTCGAACTCTCTTCAGATAGGATGATGCCAGATCTAGAGTAGATAATGATGTGTAATGACTTTGGGACTCTGAGAGTGCATCATGTGTGAAAATCTGTCAAATTTGCCAAGTTTGGCATTTTCAAATGCTTTGGGTGAAGGGTAATGTTTCACCGACAAGTGTGGAGTTTTCTTCTATGATAATTAAAAAAAACACTTTTCCAAATGGATATTTAATATTTTTTTTCGAATCATCGAAAACTTTAAATAAAGATAACAAATGGAAGAAAAAATAAATGAAAAACAACTTTTCCATTTGTTTCAGTAACATTTTACGAAATGATGGTGGAGGTCAGTATACAATTCGCTAATGCACTGAGGATAAAAAAGTATAAAAGATAATGAAAGTTTTGATATCCCCCTCACCATTAGAGATAGGGACGCTTGCTTCGTTTCACCTTCCCAGCGTTTCATTCCACCACGGTGAACTCCCTTTGTGTAGATTCTATAGTCTCTTTGCTATGACTCTATGAGCAGTATCGACTGGTTTAAGGAGGGCCTATCGACAATTATCTTTGTCTGTATTGTTGATAGGATGCTCCATTGAATGGCCCTGATCGACCCACGCGTCTATTAGGGCTTTACGGGCACAATAACTCGCTCAACCATAGCTACTGAAGTAGCTCGGGGAAGCTCGGGGTAACAATAGCGTGGTGCCCCCTCCCCCCGACATTCCCCCTAACATTCAAGTAGTGGTACGGCCAAAACGTTGTGAAGTCATACCTGACATAGACAAACCACGGAGACACAGCGTCCACAGATACCCTATAGTAGTTCAGGGGGCAAACGAAGCTGTTCGTGTGAAACGGTTTTCGCCAGTGTTTCAATGGCGGGAGGGTATTTAGCTTATTCTATTAGTAAGCGGGGAAGTGAGCATCTCTTTTCTGTCAGTGGGAGGAGATATTTTGTTTATTTTGCTTATTTTAAGAATATTTAGCAGGTGGAAAAAATCATGTGTTTATGAGAGAGCAGAGGCGAGCTTTTGTTACGGGGAGACGATAGTTTAGGAGTTACTTTAATGGTGGAAGGGGCGATGGGGAGTTTTGGATTGTGGGGAGAGGGGAATTGTGGATGGGAGGGAAAGTTCTTCAAATCGTTATGGGAGGGCAACTGCGAACAGTTTTTACTCCTACCAATTTTGTTAGGATCAAAATTCTTTTAAATACTATATTTACAGTTAAAAAAACACTGAAAACACTTTTGTTTACAATTTCTTGAAATAGGCTGATTGACTGCCCCTAGGTAGTTGCGTTCCACTTCTTGAATATTGCCTTGCATAGCTCAGCTCCATCGCATCACAGTTGTATAAGAAGTCAGGAACCGTGCACGTACTGTACTCTTTAGCTGTTTCCGTGTTACTTTTCTCTGTATTTATGAAAAGTGTTTGAGAAACTCACAAACTTTCACTTTCTGCGGCTGTCACTGGTCGGACACTTGATTTTGCTTCAATGATAGAGTGACCCTGTTGTTTATGAAAACAGTTGTTTGTTTTCGACATAGATGACGTCATTTCTTTTCATGAGTACTGAATGCACGTGAGTGGTCTTATGCATATATTATGAATATTTAACTAACCAAGGCAGGAACTAATTACAATTTACGTCAGTGATTGTGGAGTACTTTATCGTGAAGCTGTCAATATGAATGTCTCATGAACCAGGTACTGGTGAACCTATTTATTGTAATTATTTTGCGATGGTTAATGTATGTAGACGTGAAATGGTCTTTGTCATGCTTAAAACGACTTTTTTGGCAATTTCATTGAGTGTGAAACACTGCAATTATTTTGCATCACCGTGACAGAGTCATTCACGGAGGCGGAACAGCCATAAAACGAGAGAAATAAAGGCGTCTGCTTTAATAAAAAAAACAGTGGAAGAAACCAGTGTCAGATCAATATATTTTCCTAGTTCTCATATGCATTAACCATTGTAATACCCCTTTTTTTAACCCTTTCACCCTTAGTTCCCTGTATACAGGTCCAACTTTACCATAGAAAACAATGGATTTGAGACAACCCATGGTGGTGAAAGGGTTAAGGTAGAACGCTCCTCGGGGACAGATATTCGGACTCTCAAACTTTTACAATTCTTTTCTGATATACCACTTGCGGGGGGTCGTTTAAAGCTCTTGGTGAAGGACAATCGTTTATCGATTTATAAAATTTTCGAAAATCGAAAATTTTATTTTTCTTCATAGGGTTATCTCAGGGATGGCTGTCATTTTAAATTTCGGCAAATCTTGGGTAATTTCTTTCTCTAGTACCAAAACTTGCACTGTGACCCCCGATTTTTATTCTTGATTTTGAAAGAGAATTGTCAAAAGATTCCTTGAGAAAAATTTGAGCAAAATTCAAGCCCTTCACTTTCGAGGCGCATACTACCTTAAGCCTGAAATGGTTGAATTATTGTTCAGACTAAGAAAGTCTCATATTTCGCAAAATACCGCCTAAGCCGCTCGCATTATTTGACAAATAGTCTGTTGCTTACTATAAAACCGACACTTGAGCAACTTGTGATTCACTAAAACGATACCCCCCCCCAAAAAAAAATCTAGGTCAGCATTAGAGGCGACGAGTCAATATTTTATGAATTATACAGAACCAAATAATTTTATGATAATGAGTGCTAAGTAAATATGTGTCATGGAATAATAATAAAAAATAAGTATTCAATTCAATTAAATCATTTTTTATGATGAAAATGAAGTAACCAATGTTGCTGATGAAGTGTTTGAATAATAAGCTTGAATTTTTGCTAATAGTTTTTTTAGTATTTTGAATCATTTCATTGTTGATATCTCTAATATTCTGGACCCATTGATTGGAAGTGTAATCTGTGCGGTCTCGACAAAACTGGCAAAGTATAAACTTACATGTAAAAGGGGACAGGTTTCAGAGGGACCGATATTTTTTATCATCTTTATCTCATAAAACAAGGTGATCACATTGACAAAACTTTCAAAGGAGAACAAAGCGATTGACATCACGTAGACAGTCAATGTCAACGGGCATTAATACGAGAACCAGGGATTGAGAACTGCCACTGGAAGTTAACGGTGATTTCCCAAATTAGAAATAAATGTTTATCTTTTACAAACATAAAATAAATCATCTTGGAATTATGTATTCTCGGACGAGAAACCAGATTTAAACTTATTTACTAGCGTTGTTTTGATTTCTTTTTAGTCCAAATTCCGTGATGAGTTCCAATTGATACTTCGATGAGTCAACCCACTGACCTTAGCTTTCTGCCTTTCTATTTCTTCGTGTTTTTTTACATCTTCTTCTTCTGTTTTAATATGGCGCGTCCACTTCCCCCAGATTTTTGCAGCTAATCTCTTGAGATCATCGTGCGGTAGATGATCGATCCTCGGATTAAATTTCTTGTGGCGGTGCTTGCTGTCCCGTTGCTCGACGATCAAGCCGTGTTTGGAGTGGCGGGAAGCCCCGCTCTTGGGTCGGAAGAACTCCGCTTTGCTCGGCGAGTGGCACGAGTGTTTTGGTACGACCGACCTGTGACTTCCAATGGTTTTGGACGAGTCCACCGCGAGGTGCATCTGTCGGCATGATGGCTTCACGAGTTGTCGCTTCAACGCCTTACAGCTCGACTGTTGGGACGTCATTGTCCATTTCAAAGTCTCACTCAAACTTCAAACATGTTCATCCACAGATTTTTTAGCTTTATATTTACTAAACTCACACTTCTCTCTTTTGACGATAAGTCTCAACTGGTAGTAGGGAATAGTTTTGTGTTCTTCGTTCTGGAACCATGTCACGAGGCCCTGGAACATCTCGCTAGTTCATCAACTAGGGCTACCCAGCCAAGCATCTTGTGCAGGATATATTGTAGATTCTTGTTCTCTTAGTGGGCCTAACTTTTGTTTTTAATCAAATATTTCTTTCGATGATGTCAATTATGCATAACTAATCATATCCCGAATACTAGAGCTGTGCGCGCAGAGAGCTGTTGTCTTCTAAAAGTACGCCGACGCTACCGTCGAAAAGCGAAGCTTTTACTATAGTTCGCGCGTCTCTAACGCCCATGCTTGTTTTTACCCGCAACGCGTCCCCGCGCGTATGGAGCGTAACACAAGCGCGACGCGCAAAAAAGTACCATCACCCATGCTCGGCAACTACATACGATACGCCTACAAAGTCAAGAAAACTAGACCAAGCAAGGAAATATATCGGGTCTTATTTCATTATCACGATGACAATATTCCTTAATTCTTGTGTTAGATTGATTGATTTTAATTCCCTAAAAGTCATGGGAAATGAGAAGCAGCTACTACAAACTTTTAAAACAGCACTCCTAGACTAAATTACAATAAATAGCATTTGTGAATGAACACTACGCTGATTGGTAAAGTTCCCGGCATTTCAAAGATACCATTGACATGATTTCTTCGCGTAAACAACACTCATGCATGTTCTTGGTTACAGCAACCTTATGTATACTATACCTTCAACGCGTCAATGGCAAAGCCATTTCTGCAACTGAACACGTTTTCCAAGAAAAAACTTACACCATTTAGGTATCCACCTGATTAAAAAAATGACCCTGGTAAGGAGGCTATTCTATCAAGACTTGCTGAAAGTGAAAAAAAAACTTGCTATTCATTGTCAATCCTTCCGATTCTATTTTTTATCGTTTGAGCTGCGCCTGTGCGACCTTCTTATTTACAAACAACGTGTTGCATGCGTCAACATAGCTGCAACATTTACACTTTACGATGTACATTACGACAAACATGTTGTAACTTTCATCAACCGCCAACGTACCTTAGATGTGGTGTTTGCATCGGTCGTACGGGTCCCATACAACCTTTTGAGCGAAATTCCAAAGACCCCCTCCCTTTAACCCAAAGAAGACGGTAATGATCTATATTGTCTTTTAGGAATGCTTAAAGTTATAACCATGTATTTTCTTGTCACGATAACTTTCTAAACATTCCAGATCTCATTATTGCCTAATATATACTTCTGTATTTCACAGACCCCTCCAGAAATTAGCGGCCTCTTTAGAGGATTGTTTTACGCCCCCCTCAATCATATTTGTTGACCAATCATCGCTTTTACAAGACCGTTGCCATGATTTTAAAAGTCCAAAGTTACAAAGGGTCAAAACACTATCGTGAGAAGAAGCAATGGTTATAGGAACGTATGGTAACAAATTATTTAGGTGTCTCAAACAGTAAAGAATATTACTGAATAGGCACAAACTCCAATAATTTCCTCTCTGTGGTCAACAATGTACAATTGGTGTGTAATTAATTCAACTAACAGAAGTTAATTCCAACCTCCTGCGTAGGTGCTGTAAACATAAGTCCACAGTTTTTGTACCTCATTGTCAGTTTGTCTGAATTATGTCATAAATCAGAGCAGAAAGGAATTGTGTTGATTCACATCTTCAGTTACAGTTTTCCGTTGTGTGGACCAACCATAAATTGGTTACCTCTCAAGTTTTCCCATATCCACAGGGCGATGTTTTGGTGAGGCTGCTATAAATACACTGATAAGGTAAGGAAAAACATGCTGAAAAGTTGCGCGGTTTTGGTCTTTTCCCGCATCATGAATCACCTTCTAAACATCCACTATTAACGAAAGTCATGATGATCACTCATGTCGTTGGTATTTCAAGCATTTTCGATGATGTGCTGTCGGGTCGTGTGTGTAGCCTGTAAGAGGAACTCTTATTGGGTCGTGCGTGCCTCAAAAGAGGTTTTCACCGTTCAAGAATAAAATCTTTGGGTCTCTTTGCAACTTTTGGTACTAAAAGGAACACTTTATCTAAACTTTTCCGATACTTGAAAATGGCCCTATCGCTATGTTAACTCTGTGTCATCTTCGCAAGCCAAGGCCTGCTGTTCGGGCAGCTGGATGCTTCCCGAAATCAGACCGGTTAGTGGAAGACTCCTGTCTGGCTAACGAGCCGTGCGAGCGGACGATGACTCTGTGTAGAAACTGTGTATTTTCAATTTTCACAAAAAAGAAGACGGTGAAAGTTTTAGTTACTCCACAAGGTTCAAAATAAGCCCGTAATCAGCATATATTACCGGGAAAATATAATTGTAAATACTGACAATCTGAATCGGTACTCAAGGTGCACTCGACCTTAAGAATACACTTTCCGGAGGAACCAGAAAGAATACCACTATTTTCTTTGCCTTCTGTTTGTATGGTGATGAAAGTCTAGATATGTGAGTAAATTCGTGCTGCATGTGGTGGTCCAGGATCACAATTGAGGTAATTTCTGCAGTCTTGCAGTCTAGTTCGCTCGTTCAGGCCTGCATACCTCTCTCTCTCTCTCTCTCTCTCTCTCTCTCTCTCTCTCTCTCTCTCTCTCTCTCTCTCATTCGTACATACAAGTAGGCCTAAATCAGCATTGACTTGTCCGTCGGACAGGCGAAATGACAAATTCATTGGTCCTGACCCTGGACCTCGGACCACTGGACTTGCTCATCTATCAAGTATATTTTCCCGACCGCTCATACAATTGGGCTGATTCGTAATGGCGACAGAGTCCGTTAATTAAAATTAAAAAAAAATAGTTTCGTAAAATTAACGTTCACGACACTTACTGAAATTTTTTTGTGCAGGCATTGTGAAATTGAAACATGAAAACCACCGATGTACACAGCTGCAGTGATGAAGACGAGAGAAACGAGACAAAAATAAATCCGAATTTTAGTCGGCAGCACCAAATGTCGCGCGCGTTGCCATATTTCTAACAAACTTACTTTTCATTTTCCAACTTGACTTGACTTTTTTTACCAGCTTGATATCTTAAAGATCCATTAGCTGTTACTTTGGTCATTTTTTAATTTTGTTTGTTTCTGAGTATCAGCTGCAGTTTCTGGTGTGAATCTCTGAACCATGGAGTAACTCCTAATATTTAGCTCATAAATATACCTTATATGCGTATAATCTGCATTGTTATTGTTTAAATTTTGTATTCAGGTCCGGACTAGAATACATTTATCAACAATAACAATGGTCATTTCACATATACAAGCTGTGTTGGCAAGAAGGACACCGGGCATTGGTCATGATGATCGGATTATAGTAAAATTCTGTAGTTGATACATTGAAACAGAGTAGTGAAAAATTAGTCAACAGTTACAGCTAATGTCCCTTTAACAAATCGATTGATAGGATATAAGTTGTAAAGGGGAACAAAGGACTAAAATCACGTAAACAGTCAATGTCGACAATCACTAACGCGAGACCTAGGGATTGAGGACTGACGCTTAAAAGTTCGATATACTTTATTGGTCACCTGATCATAATTTTCAATTGGCGTATGAAGTTCTTCACAGCGTTACTCACGTAATGACATAACATCTGGAATCTCTTTTTGTACCAACGATTGTTTGACTTCAACTTTGAAAGGGTCGAGCATACCACCAATACATTAGATTGCTTTGGCATATTTGCCAAACAAACAAACAAACAAATAAACAAACAAGCAAAAGTAATAAACATACTAACAAGCAAAACAATAAGTAAAATAAATGAATAAATAGATAATCAATTTATTCAATAAATAAATTAAATAAATAAATATGGACTCCTTCTTTTTAACCTTATTAGAGATAGATTAGGGAAGGTATTTCTTTGCATGTCATGTCCAAAGATATTTCTGAAGTCGCCCTACCGTCCCGATGCCCTCTTACTAGCAGAGCCCCTCCCCTTATTCAGTTACGTATTTCAAAACTTTACAAAGTTCTCTATACCTACTACATTCACACAAAATGTTTCCCCTTGGTCAGTTGAAACGTATCAAGGAGGACCTCACGCGATATCATAGCCACAGTAAGCCACCCTTGGGTTAGGAAGACTTGTAAACTCGATATAGTACTTGTTCAAGCAGTCAAAGACTGCACGGCTATAGGAGGACGATCTGAAAGTTATCTAGCTGTCGTGTATTGTGCCTAAATTGCAATAGCGGAGAAAGCTTGAAATCCGCTCGTCCTCCTTTGAAAAATAGCCTTCGGGAGAGCGGTGCGTTATACCACCATGCACTGTGAGCGCTACCAACCTTGTTAGCTGTCTCCCCCGGTGATTGAATCGGAAATTCGCCCTTTTGCTGACAAATCGCAAACTAACACCCTTTGCACGAACAGTTTTGTTCGGTGTACCCGGACTGAGAAGCTAACACCTCAAGCGTTTCTCCGCTATGGACCCCTCAAAGCATGATTTTTTCTAACCCTTGGAGGTTGACTTAGGACATCAAAACCGTACAAAGGCTCTGGACAATAGGGGCACCTGCAGTTTCTATGTTGTGTCTCAAAAGGCGAGGAATATGAATACATCGTACCATAAAGCATGGCGGCTTTATAATCTCGCCATTACTCCTTGCAGCTGAAACACAGATTAAATTGTACCAACAACACCCTTTAACCGTAGCGGTTGTTCATAAAGAAATTGCTGTGATACCTGGCAGGTGTAGCATCTACATTGCATTTTCCGTTAGTGAGATAAGCAAACGTTTTTCGCCCTTTACAAGCCGCTAATTCTAGTCTTCCATGCTATGAAAATTTTGAAAGTTACAGAAGAATCCACATTAAACCCCTTTTGATAGGATGGCACGACTTAATATAGTCACTTCGATCCAATCAAATCAGCTGTTTCATGTCAGTCGTATAGGTGCCTGACAACCATATTATCTTAAAACACGTACTTTTGTGTTCACCGACGTCTGTGAATCGCGTGCCTTTACGGCAACAGTCTATTTAATACCTGTTTTGTGTTTTTTGGATTAAAATGCCATTTCTCATCTGATAAAAGTGTTTGGCGAGGATAAATTTTGACTTTGCCGACAGAAACTTGCGTGATTTCACGACATACCTGTAACAAGTCACTTATAGGCCAATTGACCAGCCGCTGATATCACATCTCAGTCTAATTTTGTTGACATCTCGCTCCTTTCTTCAAGAATCTCTCGGAGGTAATCGATTTTCACAAATCTGCGCGTGACCGACTGGTAAAAGGTGAGAGAGTATTCGATGTAGTTTTCTTCTAAATGACTTTTCATGGCTTCTCGCATTTCCAAAATTCCAACGTTATAACATCGTTCTGACGATCACACCTGGTCAAACGGTCGATTATCAAACCCTTTGTTGAATGTGAGTCATGATATAGGAAAAAGTGCCTCCTTTCATAATGTGACCTGCAAATGTTTCAGTGATTTATTTACAATTTAAATTAATTGTATATGTGAAAAACATTGTAAAGGATGCATTTTCGTCCACTTTCTGCCTTGTATTGCTAATTCCAATTGCCATGACAACTCACTACAACATCCAATCATACAGCCTCTTCTATTAGAGTATATTTGGAACTTCTAGGATCAAGCACACCAAGAAGATATATTTTCATGGGTGCGTAGAGCGATCAGTATATCTGCCCGACGTTTAATGTATCTTTTGAAATAGCGTTTGCGTATTCCAGTGCACCGGTTTACCGCGGCAATATATCTCCGAAAACAAAAATAAGTCGTAGCTAAGAGAAACAAACATGTGCAATTGTTGGTGGGATGAGTCACGTGACTTTCGACTTGTAGGTGACTTTAAAAGAGCCGGGTGTATCTACGCTGAGAAGTCAACAACACTGATTACAGAAGGAAACTTGGATTTAATTATGTTTTTCCGTCAAAAGGGTCCTTTTCATAATTTTTACACTGTTTTAATAATAATATTTGAGCTTTTTTGACGAGAATGTTGTTTACCTTGCATCCGTTGACCCGTAATTGACAAGATCTAACACAAATCGTGGTTTGTGGTTGTCCCTAACGACTAAACTAACAAAACGGTACTGTTTTGACGTCTAGAAGCGGTGGAGTTTTCAAATCCAAGAGCACTAGAGCCGCGTGGCAAAAGGCGAATCTCATCGGGTGAACATAAAATGTTTCGGTTTAGAGTTTTACACCATGATTTGGCACTGCTGGGCATATATCGCCATCATGGTAGAGATACATTAAACGTGCTCTGCTTTTAAAATGGAGGAATGGTGACGTTTATCATTGGCCTTTGATTGCATGGAGACGAAGGAAAATGTTTACAACCTCAACAAACGTTTTGAATTTTTGAACTCGTGTTAGACATGATGTGTACCGTTGCTTCTGTTGACGTAAGCTTGATTCACGTTTTGTAAGTTGATGCAGCTCCAAGGGCTTCCTTCAATTGAGTAACGAAGTCCTGGGATACAGAATGTTTAACATGCATCGTTAACAAATTATTCGCAGACATTGACAATAATTAAACAGGGGGTAAACAACACTAACTGAACTTCGCAAAGCGCCCCCTACGTTCTGGTATATGTCAGGTATGAAAACGTAACATAGATTGTCTCTTATACTGTTGACTGCTAAATTACAACACTTTACATATCATGGTTCCTTTAGAACCTCTGTTCTTTCCACTTTACCGAATAAGATCAAATGAACGTCAACAAAGACGCCGAGTAACCGAATATGATGTTTTGGCGGTCCACCAATTGAAACGCTGAGAGCCTACCGTTTATCCTCAGTTAGTCCGGTTTAAGTTTCGCAATTCGAGAAAGTTGCTGTTTGTATTTACCTTAGTTGAATGATTGTGGAGTGACTTGATCCCCGACTCGTCAGAGTTGCTTTGATCCTTGTCTCGTGGGCATTTCTTTGTTCGACCGTCGAGAACGCCGTAAGCTCCCGAAGCTACGGGGTTGTTTCCCCCAGGCGTTAGTTCCCACTCCTGACTCCAGTCAACGTTTTATTTGCAATGTCTTAATGGTCTTACAAAAGTACATGAAAGGCGTTCTACAATCGTTTAAGTCTCTAGATCCTGTCTTGAGAAAAACCTAACGTTTCTTTCATCTGGTTTTTAATCCAGTTGCAGCTTGGATCCAGCGGAGGGCGAATATTGCTCTGTCTTCAAACTGCCAAACACGTAATCCCCGGGAAGTCGTGAAGGATTGTCAGAACTTTCCAAAGGTAAGAGTGGAGTTGTTCCTGCAGGATAGGATTCCACATCACGATGGGTCTGGTACTTAACGCTTGACCGTTCAAAACTGTGTGGTTTATGTTGTTAAGGCATTTTAAATCGTAATAAGTCCAAACAAACTCGGCAACAGGTGGAGGTAGGCCTAGATAGAGGAAAGGTGGGTGTCAACTTTGATACTTCCAAATTTACGAGTATTTCCGTCAAATATCTACCAATTGTCATACCGTAATCATATAAAGTTTAGTCCGTTTCTGAAGATACAGTGAGAATACAATATCTCGCCAAGACGGGAAAAGGCTTCATTTTAAATTGCCTGCATTATCAGTGACTTACAACAATCATATCCAGTTATAAATACAAACAAAAAAATACGGAAATGCACAAATTAATGAACAGATTGTGACTGTGAAGAGAAACAATGGCACCACCCGTCATAAAAATGAAATACCACAAAAGTCAATGTAACTACCACAAACACTTTAGGTGCAGCTCGTATCCTGTTCATGAAAGTGTCCTTATTTGTAATGGAATCTGGACACGGGAAACACAATATGGTCACCGTTTTCTCCGTGTTACCTGTTCTCCCGCATGGGCTATCGTCTTGAAAATTGTAGTGAAGGTACAAATGGTATTGATATCCAGATTGCCGATCTTTTCATTCAAATGAGAAACTGTTATTAAACTTTACATAAAGTGGTTTGTTTACGCCCGATGATTTGAAGATTTAGGTAAATGTTGATTGTAGTGATGTAAAGAATTTCGAAAGCATTGCGAATGGAAATATTTTATATTCCGAAATTTACTTCGGTGATATTAAAGGGAAACAGTCGTCGGAACTGCGCCTGTGCGAGTTTCTTGTTTACAAACAATATATTTCGTGCACGGTATCTAGATGTGCACCTCATTATCATAGCTGCAACATTTAAATTACACGATGTAGATTATAACAGACATGTTCTAACTTTCATCAATCTACATCGTACCTTGGATACAGTGTTTACATTGGTCGTATATGGGTGCCATGCGACCCTTGAGCGCAGTTCCGACGACTGTATCCCTTTAATCGAGAGAATAAGCGTGTACAAACGATAAAACATGTCATTTTCTTTATAGTATTTCGTAATAAAATATTTAGATAGCCTTTTCCACATTTGCAGAAAGCGGAGGTCTCTCGGCAAGATGACACACAACCACATCTTATATCGCACACCGTTGCGTCACCGTGACACAGTTCAAGCCGGCATTAAACCGTGGATGCCGAGCAAAAAAGTCCGTGAACTTGAAGAAGGTTTTGTGCTTGACGCCGTGGTGGCAGAAAAACAGAAGTCACGATGGAACCCGATCATACCGTCCTACAACGCCCTCCGTGATAAGTATTGCCAGGCGTACTTTCAGTCACCCCAGGTAAAGAAAGTGATGAAACTCACAGTCGACAATGAGGTAAATATCAACAGGTCAATCAAGGTTAAGATTACCCTGCTCATCCCAATTCCCTGTAAACAGGTCCACGCTTATCATTGAAAACAATGGATTTGGGCCAAACCACTGTGGTTAGAAGGTTAAAACGTGTAAGTGCAGAGCAATTTTCAGGTATGGACAGCAAGTCACATTGTACTTGCTACATCGATGTGCATAGGAATACTGTGAAATAACGTTGTGTACATAATCATAAAGTAATGTATTGAATGGGGTACTTTGGTCGTACATAAAACTCAAAGTTAGTCTGAAAGCCCCTTGTATGTGAGATATGAAAGTCTTGTGAAAACCGCAGACATCAATCCCGTCCGTTCTAGTTTGAATCTGAGCAATGATGCTGATAGTCTTGTTTTACCATAGTTTATACTTTAAGGGACAATATATATAGTTAAAAACTATCTACTGTTGATTGACCAATCAGAGTGCTCAATTCAGGGTGTTTTATCTACTCGTAAAGCCTTGGTCACTAAATTCCAGAAACGAATGACAGCGCCATAGGAAAGTACTGTCCAATCAAAAGTGAACATGTCATATTCTGTAGACATCTGGTACGTTTTAATATTCAAATTTGGTAACACAGCGGAAACCAGCTGCAACACAAAATCTGCTGTGCCCTAGGGCATTTATATAATGTGCCCTAGGGCATTTATAGGATGTTCCATTACATTGGAAGGCTATTTCACAAATAAAAGTTTTAATTCATATCCTAAACATGTTACATTGACAAAGGAGACGGTTCACGTAAACACACTGAAAATGAAAATATATCAGTTAGGGGCGATAGTTTTTAAGTCGGATAAAACCCTCGTACTCGGGCTCTTCTGCTATATAAAGTCCAACCCTAAGATAAAATATCTCGGCCTGCGGCCTCGACATTTTATTGTTGGGTTGGACTTTATATACCAGAAGAGCCCTCGTACTCGGGCTTTATCCTATACCTGTGTAGCCAAATTTTGATGATTTATATATATATTTTTTTCAGTGTCAACACAGTTTCTTGTTCTACTCCCCGAAACAAGTCGGAAGACCCAACAGTTAGTTTGTCAGCACAGCGTCCGTGGGTGTAAAAGCCACCGTTATTATTATCATTTGAATTTTAGTCCGGAAAATTCATTTGTCAACAATAACAATGCAGTCTACACATGCCTAGGTTGAGTTGGCAAGCTGAATACAGTGTATCTCAACATGCTTTCGGGAGTAGAACAAGAAACTGTGGTCGACATTATAAACAAAAATAGTGAAAAAAATATCAGAAGTTACAGATTATGTATCTTTAATGTACGAGGAGTACAAACACATCGACAGGTGTCCATCCTCGTTGATTATTGAAGTCAAGGAATGTATCCGTACGGACCAACAAGCTGGGCATCTTTTCTTGTTCTTACAGGAGCCGTATGAGACTTCAAGAAGTCTGAACAAACTCTCTGAAAGGAAACGGGTGCTGCCGACTCCACCGGTGACAAAACTACGACAAAGGGAAAATCGCTTCAAGTTGGACTGCATCATCGCTGAGAAGACAGCCACAAGATATAAGCCGATGATCCAGCCGTATGATGCGACCAGAGACCCGCATGCGCAGACGTATTTTCAAAGGCCGGGCGTACGCGAAACCATGGACATGACTTGCACTCTAAAACCGGTAAGTTCATTTTATACAGCTACATCAGACCAGAAATGTGAACAGCTTTTTACTTAAAAACCTAAAACTACAAACTATAAATAAATAAATGAATGAATGAAAATCAATATTTGTTCTTGGTACTACTAGATTGACCAAAAACCCTATTATTACTACAGCGCAATTATGCATTTAAAATGAGTTAGAGGGCCCTACGGCCCTTCATATCCCGTACTGAGGTTGAAGAAAGGACGGGATGGAAATTTTGTCTGTGTAATAGTAGTTAATCCAAACGTTTTCAATAGCATAAAGGGATTTGTGCCCACCTTTTAATAGATACAATATATTTTCTTGCAACAAGCATACGGAGATAGACGAGCTCGAAGACTAGGGTACGACTAGGGTGGGGGTTGAATGTCTTTAAAAATATCAATCTTTATTATTTCCCTACTGAGGTGGATTAATGAGATGCTTGATATTTCCCGAGGTCAAATTCCAAGGGCAAAAAGATGAGAAGGCTCCGTAGCGGAGGCAGGAGGGGCACATATGTAGGCGATAGATAAAAAAATCTCAAGTATAGGCAAACATTTATGAGATACAAAGCTAAGATCAGCGAATAAGTACTGTTGTAGGTACAATATACGTGCAAAATATATTTTACTTAGAAATATCGAATTTTATTTGGTCGTCGCGGGCTAGAAGGAGTCAAGTTTATTCCTGTTTTTGTTCTTTCCTTTGGATTTCCAAAGAACATCAAATCGGTTTCGTAAATTCGACTTCGGTGTTGCATATGTTATGTTTATATAGCGGGAAGTCCTACTCTCCGGGGAGATGACCCCTGCAGGCACTGGACAGCCATTGTAACGAGTCTGCCGACTTTTCTGTTGTAATTTGTAAGCGACCCGTGTGATTAGCATTTCAACAGCAGTAGGCGATCCTTTCCGACTGCTTTTAACACCTTTCTTATTTTTCACATATTACTTTTC
Organism: Ptychodera flava; assembly: GCF_041260155.1. Classification (NCBI taxonomy): domain Eukaryota; kingdom Metazoa; phylum Hemichordata; class Enteropneusta; family Ptychoderidae; genus Ptychodera; species Ptychodera flava. Next base: position 17,038,610 of record NC_091945.1, on the reverse strand, counting down.
ATCTCAAGTTCATTGACTGTATGGACGTGCACGAAAAGTAGACTTGACGTTCACGTGACATTTCAACACAAAACGGCAAGTTTACTTTACAAACTATGAACTTTTATTGATTTTGTTGAGATTTTTTTTTTGTTTTTTGTTTTTGCTTATTTGACATAGCACACCCCTTCTTCTGGGCAGCCGGCAGCCATGGCAACGAGCTACAATGTCCCCACTCAAAGCACACGATGTGTTTCAAATTTCACGTTTGAAAAGGTTTCTTGGTTCGTTGTAACCTTTACATAGTCACCGCATTGTGTGCGCGAATGTTTTGTAATCTTTGGAACAGAATCGTGATATGGGTAATTTCAAATGAAAGGGCGATAAACACCTCAGCATTTAGCTATTGACGTCAATTGGCCATTATCGTGACCCCTATAAGGATGACCTCACATCGTGGGATTTTCGTATGAATCCACAAGTTTGATTAAATATTCTTCGACATAGACGTGTGCTTGTACTGAATAGTTTGGACTAAATCCTTTCTGTAATTAGTTTCAAGGCAAATGCATTTTTCATTCAGCAAAATTTTGAATTTCTTAATACTACATTGCGCCTGAAATTAGAAATGTATGGTCGTATAAGGGATCATGAAACGGGTGGTCACTGTGTTGCTTTCAATAATGAAATTGGTTTACACGAGTCAAATTAGCTCTGAAGTGCTAGCCTATCGTCCGTTTGTTTATAAACTGAGACACTGAGACCCGGTATAACTGTAGCTTGTAACATTTTTTGCTTCTCCTTCTCTCAATTTCTCTCAACTACGTATTCTTTCCAAACATGTTCAAATGCCATTTTTTACGCTGGTAGTGCTGTATTTGTGATGTGCACCCATGTTGCCTACACGTGAATTCAGGTCCGGACATGCGATTCAAAGTCGAGAAACATTGTATGTACACAGGCGCACCGTGTTGAAATGCCAAATAATCCTAGATATTACACTGGAGTGGTCTAATAGTTTTACACTCTTGTTACTACACAGTCCGGAATAAAACTTTGAAAAACAAACTTCAACTGTCACAGATACTGAGACTTTTACACCGAAACTGACATTTCCCCCCACCCCCCCTTTTTTTCTGAATCTTTATCCATTATAACATTTACTAGCCAGCCGAAGAGTTCCTTCGAAAGCATTCTTTTCATACTTTCATCTTGCAGCCCCAGAGGCGCGTTTCTGGGTACACTAATTACATCTTTAACCTTTGTTTGCATGTTCCTGACCATGAACGCCGAAGTGCCTGATTGGTGAAGTAAAAGGAAAACGAGTAAAGTTAAAAGAAAAAATGCGATAACCCTTGAAAGTAGTATTACATCGTACGAGAGGTCCTCGCGGTTGACCATGTGTGGAGTCTTACAATACGTACACCTTCAACTTCGATGTGAAACAGAACTTTAAAAAAACCGCAATTGATTAAATAGTATTTGTTTTTTATAGAGTTCCTTTTTTTGGTATTCATTGCACAGGGTGAACCCGACGTCGACTTCAGGAAGACAATACCGTGGTGGCTACGACGATGATCACGACAGACACATTTCCAAATTTTTTAGAATCCGTCCAATAAACACATTAGAGAGACCTATTTCGCGTTCAACCCGACTCGTAGCTATGAAGAAAAGCCAGTCTCGTCGACTTTAACACACGCTTTTTTGAACATTTGACCTTGAGTCAAATTACAACTTGAACGTATCATACCTAGATCATCAATCACACTGTAGTAGAATATTTTGTAGGACTGATTTAAAAAAACCCAATTAAGAATGTATAGTTTTTCGACTTTAGCAATATTGAGTTTCAATGGTATTCAATGGTAGTCGTTGTGTCATATGATTCCGAGCTCCTCATCTTCGATAATTAACTAAATATTATTTTACTGATAAAGGTATTCTGCTGGCCGTCTTTTCATTTTAAAGCTGACACAAAGTGTTTTTCATTCTCGTATGCCTATTTGACCTTTGGTCCCGAAATTTTTTTATCGCTTTGACTTAATGGGATACAGTCGTCGGAACTGCGCTCAAAGGTCGTATGTGACACATACGATCAAGTAAACACTGTATCCAAGGTACGATGGTGATTGATGAAAGTTAAAACATGTCTGTCATAATCTACGTCGTATAATTTATAAACGTTGCAGCTATGATGATGAGGTGCAGATATCATACACGAAATACATTGTTTGTAAAGAAGAAACACGCACAGGCGCAATGCTGACGACTGTTTCCCTTTAAATGTTGTAACAATATGAAGATGAGAGAAACACTTCATAATTGCATATTTACAAAAGTGTTTTTCTCGAGGACAAAAATTAATATCATCTACAGATATTTACACTCAATTTAATTTCATTCGGAACTTTGAAATGACCTGTTGTAAATTAGTAATAATATTTTTGTTATCACGTTTGCCATTGTAAAATACTGTGACATTGCTGGTTTTAGTATTTATTAGGCTCTTTCTCTTCAAGAACCTTTCCGTTGCGATTAGTGATTGAATGAGTTCAACTTCATTTGACGGAAACTGTATACCTACTCGCTGTATAGACTGAAAGATCCGTCGCTCGAGGGCGCTCTCTACGCTCCCCAGGGAGATCCGTCGCTCGAGGGCGCTCTCTACGCTCCCCAGGGGGCGTAGAGAGCGCCCTCGAGCGACGGATCTTTCAATCTACTCGCTGTACTGTCCCTCGGTGAAACGCACTTTCGTGATGCAATGTGGTTTGCAAAATCAACTGTCAGTGTGACATGACAGCAATAGTTGTGTTTCGTCCGATTTTCATATTTGATTGCAGGTATCGAACAAAACTGGGGATTAAGTTTTGATTTGTTTTCGGAATAGAAATTTGAGAATTGTACAGTTTATTTTTAAGTGTAATTCAATGAAATTTACAATAAGACGTAGTGTAGAGGCTAATAATATTGCATTTTTGTCACATTGTAAAGTTGACCTACTTAAATCCCAATTCGTCTTTGTGGGCGTGTTTATGATTCTTCCCCCGTCTATTAAGGTAGTTCGCCCCTCGGAATTGAAGTACTGAAACCTTCCTCAAACCTTTACTCACTGGCAACTTCAAACCATTCGCTTTTGAAGTCAAGAATTAATATCACGGGTCGTGGCGCAAAATTTGTTGAAGGAGAAATATTTACCCATAATTCACCAACACTTGAAATTCAAAATGGCCGCCATTCCTGTATATACTCTATGGGGAAAATTAAAAGTTTCGATTTTTCACAAAGAATAAGTCGACGAAAACTTTCTTCACGCCATGAGCATCAAAATGAGCCCACACAAGTTGTAGACCGAAAATGTGTTGTGAAGGTTTGAGAGTCCGAATATCTATCCCCCACACGTGTACGGAACGTTTCGTAGATCGTCGTCGGATGGGAAGTGACTGACACTGTGAGGCCGAAGGCCGAACCTCGGTACTGGTAATGTTATACGTACCGAGGTTCGGCCTTCGGCCTCACAGTGTCAGTCACTTCCCATCCGACGACGATCTACGAAACGTTCCGTACGCCTGTGCTATCCCCGAGGCGCAGTCTACCTCCCCCTGATTTTAACACGACAGAGGACTGTAGGCTTACTCAAAATACCGCGGGAGAAAATAGAAAAACGATGGAAGAGGATGAATTATTCTGTTGAAGACGGCTTTAAATTTATATTACATCGAATTGAGCAAAATCAAAATAACCGATTCGCAAAATGCCTTGCCAGAATATTGGAATGATCGGCCACACAAGACTGGACCGGCAGCTCAGCTATGTACGTATTCATCCATTACCTTTGCATTTGATCTTCAGTAAAAACAATAAAGATCAAGATTTACCTTCCATACATGATGATTCAAAATTATTTTTTTGCGTTGTATACACCAAGAACTTTAAAATGAATCCCACAAGTGGTATATCAGAAAAGAATTGTAAAACTTTGAGGGTCCGAATGTCTGTCTCCGAGGCGCGTTCTTCCTTTAAAAGTTTTTTAAACTCGCATTTTATGCAGCGAGATTTGGTTCTCTTAAAAAATTGCCTATCGCTTCCATAAAATGTTCGGGCTAGTTTTACAAAAAATTCACGATCAAGTATTATGAACCAAGCCATATACTACAATATGCTGCAAAGATTCATATCAAGAAGACGCAGAGAATTAAATAACCTAACTGCCAACTGGCGACACAGTTCATGGTAATTTTGTAAAGTTTGCTCATGGCAACTGAGGAAAGAAGAATTTACCTTGAGACGGGTTAAATTCGATGCGGACAAGTTTGTCAGATAAAAGCTAACATATCAGACAGTCAGAGAACAGTGTGAAACTGTATTGATGACAGTAAAGGTTTAGGTTCAACTTCAGACTACAATATTTGTATTCTTCTCTTGATTTGATAGTCAAACTCACATTCGATCAATTTTCCACCATGGAAACTTTTTGGAAGAATATTTTACCACCGGGGCAAATTATGACCACTTTTTATTAGTAATTTGCACTAGTAGGCCTAGTCGATAGCGTTACATTTTACAAATTCGACCGGAACATATTTGCTCATGACATAAGTTGTATCAAATGTGTACAGGAGAAAATAGTTGAAACGGGAATGACACCCAGCTGTACGCAATGATATCCTTCTACATTTGCTCGCATGATGGCGCTACACTACAGCCGAGAGAGTCGTCGGTGTCAAGATGGCGGCGCCCATGGTCTCACGTAAGTTCGCTGGAACATGTTATTCGTATGTAAAGTTCTAACGAGGGTGAACTTTTTGGCCACAATTTTAGCCGTGTACCACGTCTTAAATGACGAGTGAATACTGACATACTTTTCTTCCTAAAGGCGGGGAAATTGAGATAAACGGTGTGTACGGTGTACTCTGTTGACAATTTTCGAGTGATCGTCCTACCGGCCAGGTCACATGGACAGAAGTACACAAACCTAGCCCTGCGTACGATGCTTTGTGTTCCTGGCGTTATACGGCCTACCACCACAGCCCTGCTGACGGTCAAGGGCCCAATGGCTCGCCAGTAAGCCGGTCAATGGGCCCTTGACCGTGCATCTCAGCATGGAGGTAGCTCTTCCTACCTCCATGATCTTAGGCAAACTAATCGGTTTAGTTTTGGGATATGTCACGAGAGCAAATTTTTTTGCAGTCTGTTGAGTTATTCGTGGTCGGTATAGATCAGAATCGAATTAATTTCGGCAGAAAGTAGTTAGAATAGTAGTTTTTCGTACGCGGTCCAAATCTGGACCGCATGTCGCCGGATTTGTCTATGACGTGACACTGACCACGGACCGTGCACTGACAGTCAGTAGGGCTGTGGTGGAAGGCCATATAACGCCGGGAACACGTGGAATCCACTGGGTGCATCAGTGACGGTTTGCTTGCATTGAGTCGAATACCTGTGGCTAGGTTTGTGTATCGCCTCTGTACGAATCGATGCTGTGTGTTCCCGGCGTTATACGGCCACATGCATTTGACTCAATGCAAGTAAGATTATTCTTACTGGATGCATCTGTGATGGTTTCCTTGCATTGAGTCGAATGCCTGTGAACCTAGCCCTGCATACGCAGCTGTGTGTTAATGGCGTTGTACGGCCCCACCGTGAACACACAGCATCATCAGCTATACACAAATCCTACGTGTATATCCCTCAGCGTCATGACATGCACATAGGGCAATACCTTTGTCCATGCTCCCAACAGAATCATCTGGAAATGACTCAGAAACAATGATCGCCGCTCTGCAAACCATGATTGATGTCAATGCTAGAGTCAGCTGCAGTGCTGTACTGTAGCTCAAGTTTTGCTTGGGTATTGGGTCGAGTGGCAAAACCACTGCCATCCAACCCTCAAACTCAGGCAAAACTTGAACAACAGCAGTGCAGCTAAACTGGAGTATGTTATTAACTGCCAGGGTAGTGCAGTATTTAGGCTGCATTCACAAATTATATAATGGGGAGGGGGCATTGAAGAGTTAAAGGAATTCAGGGGATGGGGTTTTAAACTTCTTGGGAAAGAATAGGGGGATTTGAATGGTTTGCAAGTTGGGTATACCAAGATGGGATCTGAATTACCACAGTGTATGTATTCTGTAATTGGCCAATTACAGAATACACACAGTGTTAAGGTAGTATGCGCCTCGAAAGTGAAAGACTAAGATTTTTGCTCAAACTTTCCTAAATGAAACATTCAACCATTCTCTTACCAAATCAACAATAAAAATCAGGGGTCAATGTACAAAGTTTGGAACTAGTGAAACACATTACTCAACATTTGCGATATTTTGAAATTCAAAATGGCCATCATTCCTGTGTTAACTCTATTGAGGAAATTAAATTTTGGATTTTCGAAACAATAAGATGGTGAAAGTGTTTCTTTCTCCAAGAGCTTTAAAATGAGTCCCCACAAGTGGTAGATCTGAAAAGAATTGTAGAAATTTGAGAGTCTGACTATCTGTCCCCGAGGCACGTTCTACCTTAAATCGAGTGACAAACCTTAGCAATTATTGCAATCAGCACCATTACTACCGTTGGACAAACAGCTCAAAGTCTTTTGACATACCACAATGCCTTGCTGTCACCACAAAGTGGTCAATGCCTTTTGCAAAGCTTTTCTCAACTTTTCCAGGACAGGATTTAGGATCACTATCACAAAGAACAGAAAATTAGATCTGGCCGCACAGCTAGTACTGGAGTGTGGTGCATCATGGTCACGTCTGTGTCCATGGCAACAGTTCATGAACTTCAGCCTATAAAATAACCCTTTTACCACCATGGTTTAGTCATAACCTATTGTTTAAAGGTATACAGTCACCTAACCAATTTTGCCACAGTTAGCATGGAAAGAGAAAATCTAACCAATCACAGATTTTAAGCGGGTGGCCCCTTTTTAAAAACAGTGCCCTCACATGGGCATTTTGAATACCAAGGAACACCCCTTTGACCATGTATGGGCATATTTAGATTACAGGTAACCATATATCTTTAATCACCCTTTGAACCCTAACCCCCTGGTACTCTATGACATCATCGGACATTTATGTCTGAGCCGGGTTCAAAGGGTTATTAATCACCCATGTTTATACGGAATTAGGGGTGACCAGGTTCACAGAGTAGAAGTTCCAGAACTTGCCATAGGAAGGGGTGTATTTTTAAACTTCCAAGAAAATAAGATTTAAAAAGGTTAGTTAAACTCATGTCATTAGCAGTTTATATAATACATGTGAAGATGTCAGTTTTCAACATCTAGTCAAGAATCAAACATACTTTTGAGGTAGAGTTGGAAATAACTGCCTGCTTGCCTGCCTGGGGAAGGTAACTTTTTGGCCAGACAGGAGAAGTTTTAGTGTCACCTGCTGGATGGATTGGTGCACAGGACTGTGATTGGTGGATTTAATTTCCAATTTCTACTATGCATGGATCAGAGGAGTATTATACCATATTTATTGTGTGCAATTTATCATTATTTGCTCTGGCAGGCAACTTTTAAAAGTTACCGGTATAGTTATTTTTTAAAATTTCTGCCACAGTTTCAGGCCCTGCCCATCTAGGTTTGCAGAGCCTGAAATGCACAGAAAGATTTCTTACAATCTCACATTTCACGTAACGCAAGCGGAAAATGAAGACAGTCAAGTTTGACATCCTGTTTTTATCCTTGTAACAAGCCCTGCTGTTCTCCGGCGGTAGTGAAACAGGGTTTCAAATGAATTCTGTTCATGAGGTGACGTTGATGTTGTAAATAAAACCATTTTGTCTTCACGTCATCATTAAATGGAATGTTAAGTTCATTATTACAATGAAGGAAAAAAATTGAAACATGAAAAATGTATAGTTGCTCTTCTTATTAGGGTCATTTCATGAAAAAGTTTGGGTGACAACTTTTGGCCAAACAAAATTCTAAAGACAGGGCTCCCACTACCCGATCGCCAATTAGCCAAATGCGAAAGAAAGTTAAAAATGGCTACAAAAATTTCAGTTTGGCGAACATTGTGGCTAATGAATTTTTCCTGCCCAGGTGCCACGTCAACAAAATACTACAGCTAACAATAAAAAGTTGTAAGATGTTGAAACAGTTTACTCTCCTTCCTACAAAGTTGCAATGTATTGAAACAGTTTACTCTCCTTTCATATATATTTCTACAAAGTTACAAATTCCCTGGTACGTGGAGCAGACATTGTTGCTGTTCCGTCTGCAGTACATAGTCGCTTTGTTTTGCCTCCGTGAGTCCCGTTCGTCCTTCAGTCTATCTAGAAGTTTTACCTACTTTGCTAGAATCAAAATTTGGCCTGCAACTACTCAGTTTGATGGTAAAAACCATAATTTAAAAGGGAAATTTCACAAATGCAGCAGTAATACAAAGGAAGAGGAGAAAAACTGAGGTTTTCTGAAAGGTCAAGTCTAGGTCATCTCATCATGTGATGTCATGCATGACGACCCCTTAAATGTACAATTATGGTTCAAAAGAGCCACCTAGGGTGGTCCAATAGGTAAAAGGTAATTTTGGTGTCTTCCAATTTCAGCTTGACTGTCAGTTTAAATTAAATTTATTAAGAGTCATTGTAAAGGGATATTGTCAACAGTAATTGCAGTAAGCATATCCATTGTCAAATCCATTTGTGAATTGCAATTTTGCATGTAAACATTAAAGCAACAATTCATTAAATTTGTTTGGTCTATTTTAAACTGCTATAACTTATACAAGAAATTATGTGATTCTGAATTATTTTAATATTTTTGCAGATTCGACCAGTTTATTAATGATGTAGAAGTAAACATCACCAGACATTTCTTTATGATATCAAAATATCAAGTGAAAATATATCTGTGTTAAAATGTTATCATAATCATTAAAACAATGTATACTCTCAAACAGTGAGTAATTTAAATGAACATATATCATTTTGTCTTGTTTTACAAGAGTTGTGTTTGGCCAAACCCTTTGGTCTCAAGAAAAATACTCATACTCAAAATGCTATTCAGCCTGCTTGATCACAACTATGACATATAAGTAACACCGGGGCCAATTGTATCTACACTGCCAGTGTGCTACTAAATGCTTTCTCCTGCACCATTTTTTTATTCTTGTGGCTAAAACATTTTGGTTATGGAAGACTGCATAAATTTGCCGCATGAGAGGCTTGTAGCTTATGACAAGCTATCATACTGTGAACACTAAATGAATGCCACAGAAATGTTCTGTACCTGTTGTAATATCATTTCACTTTGCTACCAGATTTTTAGAATTCAATTGATACCTTATTTTATTTCTGGTGGTAAAAGTTTACCATCTGAAATGAAAAAGTATTTCTATCCTGGAAATGTCATAAAAACACAGATTATTCAATACAAACTGAACAAATATTTCTTTAATGTAAAAACTATCAGGAACATCATACAAAACATCTCGATTTTGTAAAATAAGGAACTCCTGAATGCGGAGAAAGCTGTAATTGCCACGCTTAATTGAGATCATAAACTGGCTAAAAGTTGCTCAAAGTGGCTACAAGATTTTTGATTTGGCTAATCAGTTGGCTAATCGTTTTGGTGACTTAGGGGAGCCCTGAAAGACAAGACAACATATATAAATTGACAATTATTGTCCCCTGAAATTGCTAGTTCCATAAAATAGTGACAAATTCGTGTGCTTTGTTTTCATTATATTGTTCCAGAGAAAATTTTATTCAGAGTTTTCCCCAGCAAACATGAACTCCACAATAGTGTTGCTTTATAACAATCTGTGACCAGCATGAGTCTTGATTGCGGCAACTTACTACGATGCGACAATAGTGTAATGTGAAGCATTTATTTCTGTTTCTATCATAGACAGTAAGACAGTCTCTTCAATGATATGTAAAATTTGTCCGCACACTGGTATAGATGCCAAAACATAGAGTCAGATAAAATCAAAAAGCTTAAACATCAAAGTTCTTCAAAGGGGGATTTTTCAGGGTGTACCATCCCTCTGTTTTGGATCATTCTATTCTTATGTTAATAACAATACAAAAGAATACATTTTCAAAGCTAAAAATATGCAAATTATGAATTGTTATGTAAATTAGCCATCCCTCTGCTTTTGCAAGCTGTGGAAAACGGTGAACGTTATTGGGCCCCAACATTCAGAAAGTAAAGTGCTGATGAGATGAATACTGGTCATTTCCTAAGGCTCAGGCTTTCACATCAAAGTCCCTCACACAGGTCCCAATCTACTGAAGAAAACTAAAAACAAACAAACAAATAATTGACCCTGAAAAGCTCAACTGTTCCCATAGCAGTTGGTTGTTAGTAATGCTTGAACATTTAAATAAATACTTTGATATGTGTTTGTCCTGTGTGTTTATCAAAAATTGTTTAAAATAATGCTAATATATGACATTTTTAGAAAAAAAAAATTGACACAGATGTTTTGTGACACATTATTTACTTCTTAAATGTTAACATAAACTTTGCTTGGAGAATTGGAATAAACAGACATTAAATTTTGTCACATTGTGAAACTTTAAAAAAGTAGTCATAAGGCTGACCGGTTTTGTGTATTAAATATTTCTTTCATATTCCTTGTTGAGAGGTTCAAAGTAAATCATAAGGTTGTACTACGGCCTCAGTGGTGAAAGTGAAATAAGTTTTATTACACAGAATAACACTTTTGGATTATGAATGTGTGTGAACATTTTCTTACAGGTGTGCTAAGACTTACTAGAAACTGCCAGAATCAGGGGCTGGTTTTGAGGTCCAGGCAGTTTTCATCTTGTGGATGTGTACTTTCCAAACACCACAACATAACTCTACAGAGTCGGATTTTGACGAGAACTATGTCTTGGTTTACCATGTTTCAATGGTTATGGAAAAAACCTCCGCAGGATCTTCCGTACAGTATTGTAGAACCCTCCGTTGTAAGTCCAATGAGGACTGTACCCAATGGAATTGAAAAACCATCATATGCAGATACCGGAAATGTTCCACCGAAACTCAAGAAAGCGGATATTAAAGATGAAAAGGCAATTGAAAAAATGAGGAAATCTTGTGTTCTTGCCAGGAAGATCCTTGATCTTGCCGGTCGACATGTCAAGGTAATGTAAAAATATTCCCTAGTATGTTATATTAACCCTTTGAACGCCAAAGTCAATTTTCGTCACCTTCATAAAATGTACCCCTGTCAAATTTTTCAGATTTTTGCCAAAATTTTGATAAAAAACTGTAGCCAGCGAAATGTGATGTCCGCTTGGTCCAAAATTATCAAAAAAATTACAGAAAAATTCATAAAAATTGGTAAAATGTTGTACTAAAATTTTGGTAGGAAAAATTACAGCACTCAAAGGGTTAAAGTATATTTAATGGACCTTTTTCTATTCAAAGAAATAACATCCCTTAATTCTAATATCTTAAAGGGCCAGTAGCTGCAAACTTTGATGATTTTTTCACTATTTTTTGTTTTGTAAGTCAATTGCAAGTTCTTCTACTCCCAAATCATGTTAAAAGTAACCCATGCTTTAGCTTGCCAACACAGCATCTATACAAGTAGAATGCACTGTTATTGTCGACATATATATTCCGGACCAGAATTCACTCGTCAACAATAACAATGCAGTTTACACATGTACAGGCTGAGTTGACAAGCTGAATACTGGGTATCTCAACAAGCTTTGGGGAGTAGAACAAGAAACTGTTGGTGACATGAAGTGAAAAATCATCCAAAGTTACAGCTACTGTCGCATTGTTGGCTTTAAAGGTATACAGTCACCTGTAATCTAAATATGCCCATATATGGTGGAAGGGGCGTTCCTTGTATTCAAAATGCCCATGTTGAGGGCGCTGTTTTTAAAAAGCGGCCACCCGCTTGAAATCTGTGATTGGTTAGATTGTCTCTTTCCATGGTAACTGTGGCAAAATTGGAACAGGTGACAGTGTACCTTTAACCCTTTGAACCCAGCTCGGAAAAAAATGTCAGCTCGGAAAAAAATGTCCATATGATGTCATAGGTCACCAGGGGGGTCAGGGTGCAAAGGGTTAACAACGTTGACATTTGTTAGAGAAGAAGATACAAACTTTCCAGAAGAATGTTGATCTGAGATTTACACCTGACAGAATTGTAGCTTCAATGTTTGTGACGCTTAGCAAGGCTATACTCAGTGACATTTCAGACAAATTTGACACTCTGCAGGGCATTGTGTGGTATCGGATTAGGTCTAATGTCACTAGTAATGGATATACGTCAAGGAATGTTGAGTTCGTCCATCATTGTCTGTTCAATTACAAGGATTGATAATCACAGATATTGCATAGTTTGTGTGCATTCTGGACATTGGTAGCCATCTTGAAACTGAGAAAAACGTACTGAATACCCGGCCGCTCCTAAACCATCCCGTCCGGAGTCACGATTCAACATCGCCCTAGAGGGTATGTCTCTATGTGTTGATTAAAAAGGGCCCCCTAGCACAAGCTGATTAATACCATAAGGAAGATTGGTTTTCAGTGTTCAGTTGTGGGCAACATTACGAAGAAGAATTCAGTGTCCATCATGGACAAGATGCATTTGTGAACACTGACAGCATTCTTCATAATTGAATTGCAGTGGCAATATGGCAGTGACGGAACGCTGCCAATAAGTGATTCTCTGAAACATCCTTTTCCCCTTGAAATATTATCAACTTAATTATAGTTCAATGTAAATTGGGCAGTAGGATTAAGCATCATACCGCAGGCCACGTGGTAAAACCATGTCAAATTATGATAATCTGTATTTTCTACCTATTATGTTACATATTCTGTTTATGACAACTTGTAGTACAGTGTATGGCTATATGAAATTGACGAGGCATTGTGACGTATTAGGTTCGGTACAGGAGGATGTGAGTTCAAGACGTGCACATGGTGTTTTGCCCTGCAATGTATGTGGCACTGTATTTCTGTTCACTTCATCACCTTCCGCTAGATGATAGAAGACATTTAGATGAGAATGTCACAATAAAATAATTTTTTGCAAATTTCTGCTAGTGGGAGAGATAGTTTGACTGATGACATTTTTGTCACCCACAGGTCGGAATAACAACAGAAGAGCTGGATATAATAGTCCACAATGCTTGCATTGAAGAAGGTTGTTATCCGTCCACTCTCAATTACAATGGTTTTCCAAAATCAGTATGTACATCTGTCAACAACGTAATGGTACATGGAGTCCCTGACGACAGACCTTTGGAAGATGGTGATATAATCACCATTGATGTTACTGTGAGTCCGATCATCTGTGTTAAAAACTTGCATGATTACCTCACAGTTTTATTGTCATCCTTCCACACATACCTTCTTACTCATCTTTTACCTTTGCCCTTCACTTCGTCAGCTGACCTTTGCCTTGTTGGCTGACCTTTAACCTTTCACCTGACCGTTCACCCCAACACAGACCCTTCATGCTGGTGCCTTTGCTTGTATTTCATATACCTGACAAGTTCAAAGATCATCGTTTGATGTAGATCTAGATCAAGTTGGTTAAAACCAGCAAGGCTCAATATCTTCCATGTAATGCATTTTAACAAAGACTTGAACATTAGAAGGCCCCTGACAACAAATAAACTGTAAACATTATCTGTAATGATTAAACCTGCCATAATATACCATGCCAAGTACATGAATGTGAAAATAAATGTGGTTTTGGCGCTATGCTACCTCCTACTGACTGAGTAGATTGCCTTGTGAAATGCCATGCAGACTGAGGGGTATCTCTATTGTGACCTTTCACCCTGAATTTACATTCTCTCATCTACCCTCACATAGGGAGCCCTGATTGACAGGATGTTTGGTTTCATGGCCTCGAGCATCTCATCAATGAAGTAAAAAAAAGCTAAATGCATGCAGTAATACGTGGGCAACATGATGGAAGATTGTGAAATATTGAGTAAATTCAGTCACGACTGATTCTCCATCTTCCTGTGCTCTATCATGTGCACAATCACACTTAAAAGTCCTGCCCCAAATTTAGCTTGCGTTCTTGTTGTGGTCACTCCTTAATGAATGAAAGGAAATTTGATCCTTGTATTCTGAACAAATTCGTTTTTTGTTTGTTTGTAAAGGTCTTTTACCAGGGTTACCATGGCGATGTTGCCGAGACCTTTTTGGTTGGTGACGTCGATGATGCGGGCAAACATCTTGTTGCCGTGGCAAAGCGTTGCCGCGATGAAGCCATTAAAGTGTGTAAGCCGGGATTGCCGCTAGCTGCCATTGGCTACAAAGTTGAGTAAGTTCTGATATTTGTCACCTTTGACTTTGGTTTGTGAGTTCTTTCTATCTTGTTTGCCAAAGTGTGAATTCTGCTTGTTAAAACTAACTCATGATATTTGTTGTTCAGCGCTGGAATCAGCCCCCTTTATTATGCAATAATCAGAATGTTAATCTTTTCAAGGTCTGCTTCTATTTTGGTTTGGAAAATGAGCTGACTCTGTGTTTGCCACTCAAGTTCCACTCCAAATATTGGCAAGTCATCATCCATGCTTCAGAGGACCATCAAGAATAAATGGCCTTCTGTTCAGAAAAGAAAATTTCTGAAAGAGAGTCAGTTAATCTTTGTGCCTGAATGAAAATTATTCGAAGCAAAGATGAAAAGAAAAAGTTATCACACTTTGAGTGAGAAAAAGACGTTCTGTAAATAACTTTCGTCATGCATGTCACCAGTTTTACTCTATAGACATTCAATTTTCCAAAGAAAATGAAAGGCATGTACTGAAATTCATGTCAGCAGAGGTTGAAGTCAGCATAGCATTGGCGGTCAAGTCCATCGTCCAATGAACAGTGACTTTGCTTTTGTATCAGGCAGCAGGCTCATCAGTTCTGAATTATTCCAATTTTATTATTGTGCAAACGTTGGCAATAGTGGTTGTGGTTGGAGCTTCATTAGCTTTGATAAGATTTTTATATATAATTTGTTCTGTTTCTAAAATACTGGTACGGTAGTTTCTCATTGTATGCGTGCTCCCAAAATTACACCAAAATGCTGAGTGTTCATCTTGGCAATTATATCCTGTGTGACTCTGTGTGTGTGTGTGTGTGTGTGTGTGTGTGTGTGTGTGTGTGTGTGTGTGTAATGTTCAATGTTATTGTTGACAATGAATTTCAGTTTTTAATTTCATTCTTGCCAACAGCATCAGTTGGCAAACTTATACAGACAAGTGAAAATTTGAAATATAAAATAAAAATCTAATAAAAGACAAAATTGAAAATGAAGAAACCACATACAAGAGACATACAACAGATTATACACATAGATAAGACTGCAAAGATATTTATTTTGTAAAGTTGCAGTGAATCGCAAAAGATATCAATACTACTGTGACGCGAATTAAATAGGTGGGAAATGTGACAAATGAACCCTCTCTTTGTAACATAAATTCTATTATGAGGTATATAAAGTAGGTCTCTTCTTATGCCAGTCAAACGAGGAACATTGAGACCAAAGAAAGATACACTATCTGTACAATTAAAATTTGGCAAAAGACATCTACGCAGGAAGACACAGTCAAAAATATCCCTACGAACATGTTAATGTGGAACAGTGTAAAAACTGCAGAGTAAATCGAGTCTAGATTAAAGCTGCCAGCAATAATGTGTGTTATATGCAATGCATTTTATTTCAACAGACAATGTACTTTTAGCAGCAGATGGAGAAAATATACTTCTTTTCTGGAACAAAAGCTGAAAATAGTGACAAAAATTACAGCTATTCGCCCTTAAGTAATTTTATGTTTCTCATGGGTTCTTTTATCCTCCAGTCAAATAGCGCAGGAAGCAGGTTTATGTGCAAGTCCAAGTTTTATGGGTCACGGTATCGGCCAGTATTTCCATGGCCCTCCGGATGTTCTCCACACGGGTAAGTTTTTTTCCTGTGTAAAGGGAGTCATAATTTTCATGACAGACTTGTCTGATGACACTGACCATACTGTTCAACACTTGGTAAATGAATTTTGTTCTTTCCCAGTAGACTTCGGATTCCTTTTAAAAGTCAGCTTTCCATGTTTGGAATGCGACACTGTCATTGCCAAATGTGAAAGTGCGTCAACTTATTTTATTGGGTGTCTCAAGAGATCTAACCTGAAATATTTAATCAAAATAAACTGGTACTCATAGGATCGAGGACAGAATGTGAAGGTTAAACTGACTTTCAGTCTTTGATAAAATATTCAGGATCGAGGACAGAATGTGAAGGTTAAACTGACTTTCAGTCTTTGATAACTCATAGGATCGAGGACAGAATGTGAAGGTTAAACTGATTTTCAGTCTTTGATAAAATATTCAGGAGTGAGACATTTTTTATGTCCTAAAAAGGTGTACAAACTGCACTGTGTAAAATTTGGGATATGGCACTTTCTGTTGACGAATTCACTGTAAACATCATTTCATAAACACTATTGGACCAGTTTTAATATTTGTTTATCCATAAAGATGATCGTTTGTCAAACATGAAATGGCATATCTTCCTCAAAACTATGAACTTTGCTAAAATTATCAATTAATTAATTAAATATTTGTTAAGTGGATAATATTTTTGTTATTTTTGTTCAGTAAAACATGCACAGTATCGTCTCCTTTTGCATACAGTATGTTGCAAACACATTACATGTCAATGCTGACAAATTAAACCTGGTGTGGACTTTAAGTAGACTGCACCTTGGGGACAGATATTCAGACTCTCAAACTTTTACAATATATTTGTGGTCTACTGCTTATATTGGCTCATTTTTACGCTTGTATGGAAATAAAATTTTCATTGCTTATATTTGTGAAAAATGAAAGATCGGTTTTTCCTAGTAGAAGTCAAAACAGGGATGGCGGCCATTTTGAATTTCAAGCATCAGTAAATATTGTCAGTAATTTGTTTTTCTAGTACCAAATTTTGCACAATGACTCCCGATTTTAATTTGTGATATCAAAAGGGAAAGTTTAATGTTACCTTACGGAAAGTTTGAGTAAAAGTTTTAAGTCGTTCGACGTACTACCCTAATTTATGTAGTCAACAATGACACTGGACATTGAACATACATAGGCTGTGTTATGAGTTGAACACTGAAGCTTTGAAGAAGCAACTAAAATGACAGTATGTTTCAGGTTTTGTACAAATTCAACGAGAAGTTCTTTTGATTATACCTCGGTTGTTAGTCTGTTTTTGTTTCTTTACTCCAATAGTGAACAGTATCCCTGATAAAATGGAAACAGGAATGGTATTCACGATAGAACCAGTCATCACCGATGGGAAAACTTATCCAATAGCTCTAGAAGATATGTGGACCATAGTCTCTGCTAACAATGAGAGGTACCAAAAACTTCTCATGCTCTGTTTTGTTAGTCCCCACGGACACTGTCCGGGGGGACTTATAGGTTTGGTCATGTGCGTGCGTGCGTGCGTGCGTGCGTGCGTGCGTGCGTCCGTCCGTTCACACATATATCTCAGAGATGCCTGGAGCGATTTCATTCAAACTTGGTACAAGGATTACTTCATATGTCATACATATGCACGTCAATTTGTTTTGTGATACGATCCAATATGGCCGCCAGGCGGCCATTTTGTTACGATTTTTTCATGTACAGAGCCATAACTCAGGCATGTTTCAAACGATTTTATTCAAAGTTGGTACAAGGACATTGACTAATGTCATAGATATGCACGTCAATTTGTTTTGTGATACGATCCAATATGGCCGCCAGGTGGCCATTTTGTTACGATTTTTTCATGTACAGAGCCATAACTCAGACATATCTCAACCGATTTTATTCAAACTTGGTACAAGGACATTGATCTATGTCATATATATGCATGTCGATTTGTTTTGTGATACGATCCAATATGGCCGCCAGGTGGCCATTTTATTACGATTTTTTCATGTACAGCGCCATAACTCAGACATGTTTGAACCGATTTTATTCAAAGTTGGTACAAGGACATTGACCAATGTTATACATATTCACGTCAATTTGTTTTGTGATATGATCCAATATGGCTGCTGTGCAGCCATTTTGTTACGATTTTTTCGTGTACAGAGCCATAATTCAGGCATATCTCAACTGATTTTATTCAAAGTTGGTACAAGGACATTGACCTATGTCATACATATTCACATTGATTTGTTTTGTGATACGATCCAATATGGCCGCCGTGTTGCCATTGTTTTACGATTTTCCATGTCCTAAACCATAACTCAGACATGTATCAAGAAAATTTATTCAAAGTTGGTACAAAGACATTGACTTATAGTATACATATGTACGTCGATTTGTTTCTCGATATGGTCCAATATGGCCACATGGTGGCAATTTTGTTATGGTTTTTTTCATGTCAAGAGCCATAACTCTGGCAAGTCTCAACTGATTTTATTCAAGTTTGTACCTGGACATTGACTATGTCATACATATACTTGTTGATATTTTAAACAGTAAGATCAAATATCGCTGCATGGCGACGATTTTGTTACGATTTTTCTCATGTACTGAGCCATAACTCGGACATGACGTGTTAGGATAGTATGAAAAAATGTTTTGCAACATCCTGTCAACTAATTCCCAGTTGACTCATTTAATGACCTTCAGGATTGTGGCCTACTTTGGTTTGTGTTTTCATCACCATGGAACTCATCCTTGGCCATTGAGCACCATCTGTATCAAAGTATTTTTATCACAGACCTAATGAAGAGGACTCTATCCTCTCTGAGGACCTGTAATCAAAGCACCCATGAACAAGTGGGGACTGTGTCATCAACGATGACTTGTTTGAGATAGAATGTGCCTCAGGAACAGATATTTGAACTCTCAATTCCTTCCAGTTCTTTTTTGGTCTACCACTTTTTGGGGGTTCACTTTAAAGCTCTTGGTGTAAGAAAACTTTTCACCGTCTTAGTTTTTCTAAAATCGAAAATTTTATTTTTCTCCATAGAGTTAACACAGGGATGGTGGCCATTTTCAATTTCAAATATCGGTAAATCTTGGGTATTTTGTTTCTCTAGTACCAAAATTTGCTCAGGAACCCCCGATTTTTATTCTTGATTTTGAAAGAGAATGGTTGAAAGAGTCTTTGAGGAAAGTTTGAGCAAAAGTTTAAGTCTTTCACTTTCGAGGCGCATACTACCTGATGTATTTTCTTATCCTGTTTACAGATCAGCGCAATTTGAACACACAGTATTGATAACAGAAGACGGCTTTGAAGTTTTGACGATAGGCAAGGATGATGATTACAATGCAAATGACTAGCTGATATTCTCATCTTCAAATCCTGAATAATGTAAAAAGATTTCTTACAATAAATGATAATTCTATAAATGTACAAAGAAATTTATCTGTGTTACATAACTCATTTCACAACATAATGGCATATTCTAAGTATGATAACATCAAAATATCCAGATCATGCTTGATCATTATGATCACAGGGGAAAGATGTCAGATCCCTGAAGTGGGGGGGGGTGGGGTTCTTTGTACAATTTTTAGCTCATATTTTGTATTGATATAAATGCCAAAAAGAGCTTATATGGTGAGTCGATGGCGTCTGTATGTCTGTATGTATGTATGTGGGTATGTATGTGCGGATGTATGTCCGTCACACGCAAAGGCTCCCATACCGCCAAAGCTACCATCTCAGTATTTGGTGTACAGGTAGATGCAGGGGTTGAGATGTGACGTTGTTCAAATGAACATGTCAGTGTCAAAAATATGCAAATGAGGTAAGAAAAAGGGGAAATCCTGCAAATGTGCAGGAGTGGTGGCAGTAACTGAAACAGCCCACACATCTGAGTAAGAGGTTTTTGACCTTTAACCTATTTGTATGCAGGGTACCTATTATGTGTGGGAGTGGTGGCAGTAACTGAAACAGCTTATTAGTCATTTCCTGTCATTGTTTATGAACTGTGACATATTAACAGACCTGCTCAAACCATGGATGTCTATTTTTGTACATCCATGGTTGAAACATTCTCTGCTATGCATGTTGCTAAAGTTGACCTCCAGTACCTAAAGTTTCAGACCTTATTTACTTTTGTCATTCTTGTTTTTCTGGTTTAAATATTTCTTGTTGTTTTTCTGGTTGTACTGTGCAGAAATCATTGTCATAACATCAACGTAGAATTTTTCTGCACTGAACAGATAGAAACAACACTTATTGTTGATCTTTGGTATGTACCAATTCTGATCAAATTTGAGCGACACCGTATAATTGCGGTATTTTTTTTGTTTCATTTTAATTTATTATTTTGACTGTGATGTTTCAAATAAAAGATCTTGATTCCAAACCGTCTGGCTGCTTTGTGACCTGCAAGTCCTTATGACTGTGATATTTCAAATAAAGATTTCAACTCTGAACCATATGATTGCTTTCTTTATTACCTGTAAGTCCTTATCCCCTCTTCAACCTGTGTACACACATTGTCAACTGGCTAATTGGCTGTCCGTATCAGTGGATTAATGATTAAAGATGTACAGTCACCTGTAATCTAAATATGCCCATATATGGTCAAAGGGTCGTTCCTTGGTATTGAAATGCCCATGTGAGGGCGCTGTTTTTAAAAAGCGGCCACCCGTTTAAAATCTGTGATTGGTTAGATTTTCTCTTTCCATGGTAACAGTGGCAAAATTGGAACAGGTGACAGTATACCTTTAAGTCAACACCACAGCTGTCCCACACGTGGTAAAATAAGTCTTATTTACAAAGAAACCATCCCTACCCCACCCCAGGGGACTGACATCTATCCCGTGTTATGACCAAGGATCAACACAATACCTCCTACAAGAAAACAAAATTGAAGTTATGGTAGAATGTACTTCAAGGATACAACACTCTTTGGTCCACTTTTTGTGGGGGTTCATTTTGAAGCTCATGGAGTAAATAAAGTTTTCAGTGGCTTATTTTTGTGAAAATTGAAAATTTTGATTTTTGCTCATACAGTTAACCAAGGGATGGTGGCTGATTTTTAGATATTTGGCAAATTATCTGAACATCGTAAAATAAAATCAGCTCTGGGATCACTGAAATTGTGACCAGGCGCCGGTTTTTTTGTGACACACTTTACCTAAAGAGTGTTGACCAATAACAAACCTCCATGGTTTGGCCAAAAACCCATTGTTATCAGTGGAATTTGTGGACCCCTTGACTGGGAATGGGGGGATGAATGGGTTAACGTTTTTACCCCGGGTTTTTACCCAAGACAAGCGACTTCAAATTCGATACAAAATCACAAAAGTGTTCTAAAGAGACTTTTCTCTGTACTTTGAAATTTCAAAACTGCGGCATCCAAGTTAGAAGCGTAGGTGTTATATCTGTACCATGAGAAAATGCAATTTTCATTCCCCGTTGTTTCACAAGAGATCCCTGGAATCCATTCCCAAACAACCCCCAGTATTCTGTTATGACAGAAAATGAAAGTGAATTTGAAGTCGTGATCGTCTAAAAGAACAAAATTATCAAACAAGCAATTAAAACAAAAATGTTACATCCTCAAAAGTAACAAGAACTTACATAATAAGTGTAAGACTATACCTGAGCAAGGCATAGCAATTCCTATTAGGTTACACTCTCCAGTCGACAACGTTTTTGACTTCAGACATTACTCTCAACCGAAATATGGATCAACCAGCGATGTAAGCTAGTGTTGATATGCTGAACTGAGCGAGCCGTTAATCACTGTTCGATGTTTTCACCGGAGAACACCGTGACCATTGTTGGGCCAATTACCTACGATGCAATGGTCTCGGAACTTGGGGAGCGGGGGGGGGGGGGTGTTTCTGCGGAAGACTGACTGTTGAAGTACACAGCAGTGAGAAGTCCACAGGAAAGTCACTGTCCCGCTTGCTGGTAACTAACTTCAGCAAGCAGCTTATTTACCAGTTACCAAAGTAAAACCCTTTTTGGAAAATTCTGCTTTACAACTACGTAGTCATGGTAATGCCGGGAAGAACTCATCTGATACGTGATGAGACAGCAGTTTAAAGAAAGTTTTCAATTGATATGCAAATTACAGTGCTAAATATAAAATACTGATAGTCATACAAAATTCTACAATCCTCTCCTCGACCAGTCATCTCATGACCATTAACCACATCATGACAACACATTACACCTAGAGGTAGAACGCGCCTCGGGGCAGATATTTGGACTCCCACAGTTCTTTTCTGATCTATCACTTGTGGGGGCTCATTTTAAAGCTATTGGTGTTAGAAAACTTTCCACCACCTTAGTTTTTCGACAATCGAAAATTTTATTTTTCCCCATAGAGTTAACACAGGGTTAGTGGCCGTTTTGAATTTAAAATATCGGTAAATCTTGGGTATTTTGTTTCTCTAGTACCAAAATTTGCACAGGGAAAGTTGAAATATTTGTTGAGGAAAGTTTGAGCAAAAGTTTAAGTCTGTCACTTTCGAGGCGCATACGACCTTAATTAATGTTTCGCTGTGTTATTTTTTTCAGCAATAATTTCCTGGGCTACCACTTGTGGGGACTCTTTTAAAACCCTCGGTGTAAGAAGAATTTTCACCGTCTTAGTTTTAGAAAATCGAAAAAATTTAGAGTTAGCACACAGACATTTTGAATTTCAAATATTGGTAAATATAATTTTTGTAATTTGTTGCTCTAGTACAGAAATTTGCGATGTGACCCCAGATTTTTATTCTTGATTTTGAAAGAGAATGGTTGCAAGTTTGCTTGAGGACGTGAACAACAACCTAAACAATTGACCATAGCCATAAATTGACGGTACAAAATTTACTGCATGACCCTTGACCTTTCACTGGCCTGTTTAAATCTGTTTTCATCCCATTATCATTGGCAGTTTTGTTGTATGTCGACTCTGGAAAAAAATTAATTTGAAAGATTATTTGACAAGGCCTTAATTTTCTTGAGAACGTTTCGGGGGAATAAGAGAGTCAGTTTATATGCTATGCATATGTCGGGAATTCATTGAAGGTTATAACGAGAAGTGCGCTGCAGGTAAGTAACTTTGAAAAGTTGTTTAAATGAGCAAAGTAGGCCCTGCCCAGATAGCTGTATCTCGGATACTGTACGACTGGTATACCTCACCCCGACCTCAGGAAACCCAATTAATTACTTCGGCCAGTGCATCGGACACGTCCCTGTAAAATTTCATCTGCATTGCTAAAAATTACTCGTCCAAGGCAGGCAGGCAGTCAAGGAATTGGTTCATTCGCCGCTGTACGATGTTTTACAGTACAGGTTCCTGTTGATCACAAATGATATATCTGCCTATTCGTTAGTAACACTGATGTATCAGTGCACAGACGCTTAGGCTGCGTTCACAATGGTGAGGGGGCTGGGGGAATTCAGGGGAGTTTCGAAAATTCTCGGGGTAGTCGGGGAGGGGGGATTTGAAAGTTTTGCTCTGCCTATGGAGGCCCCTTAAAATATTTTGATTCCAAACATTTTGATGTCATCCCATGGTTTTAATGTTAATAATAATTAAACAATCTAGAAACCGTTTTGCCGCATTTTATGACTTTAATCTCGAAAAAATCTAAAAATGTATGAATGCCATTAAAGTTTAGTAAAGAAAACAAGTTTGCCCTGTAACGGGCAGAAACTGCAACTATTAATAAGTATTTCAGTGTCTCTATGCAATGTATCAAATACAGTTTCTTGGTGTCTCTCTCCAGCATGCTGAAACATACAATATTCAGTTTGTCAACAAAGCCTGTATATATAAATATTGGTGATAATTGAATTACAGTCCAGACTGAAAGTTATTTGTGAATGATACAGATTCACGGTACACGTACACTGGCTGTTGGCAAGCTGAATACAGGACAGCTCAACATGCTCAGCATGCTGTAGGGGAGTAGAACAAGAACGCATAACGCAGTTGTATAAACTGAACAGAAATGTTGTCAAAATACAAAGTTAATACGGCTACTGCCCTACTACTGCCTACGGCAGTGTCACTGTCACTGCATGCAGTGACAGTGAAACCTACTTGTACACAAGATCAGGCCAGAGAGTAACACATGGAAGACTAGGAGACTTAACAGTTGCCAGGGATTTTTGAATTCTGGCATATGGGGATAATCAAACATTAGAGAAAAAAGATGGGGTCACCAGGCTTGATTTTCGACAACGTACCATGAAAAGTCACTGTTTTTGGTCGAACATCACTTAAAATCAATATATAAAACTATTCAATTCAAGTTCATGCAGTGAATGATATTTTCACATTCTCATCGTACAATAACACAAAATTAAAACTTTGAACAGTAAAGAATCTAAATGAAAGAATGTGTGACTAAATAGAATCATTTACTTTTTACCAAATTTGCTATTATTACACCCAAAATTTCTGAGATTAAAACGTTTATTTGATGGAATATTTTAACCTTCCAGTATTGTCAAATTTGCAAAGCATTTGTAAGCTTAAGTAGCATTTAAGTCGTATATGTCTTGTACTTTTGAAAAAAATGGGTTTTTTTTCGGTAGGTCACTGTGCTCAGTTTCACAATTTGGCAAAATGTAGCCAGGAATTCATTATTGCATACGCTCTCATGATTGTCATTTTGTGTGCTCTTCAGCTGGTGCCATTGACCTAGCCAGAGTTGGATAAACTCAATTCGGCTTAGACAACCGATAAATCTAAATAGTCCACTGATGAATTTAAATATGAATCAATTTAAGAACTTGCTTTAGGAATATGGCTGTACAGCCTGCTTATACGAGGTAGTGTCGAACACCTGCGTGCAGAACTACGCAATACATGTTTATTTTTACTCTGCGTGCATTCCTAATAAATATGCAGCTATTTGAAAACGGAAGGGGGGCTGAAAAATTTTGATCATGTAGACGGGGGCTGGGGTAACTTGAAAATTATTGAGGGTGTTGAGTCGGGATCTGAAAAACTAAAGATTTCAATCGCCATTCCTCCAGCGTCCCCCTCCATATTTGTGAAGGCAGCCTCAGTTACATTAAAATTGGGTATGTCAACTTCAACAAGGATCATTGACAAATGTTATGAAACGTACAAAATAAACAACGAAAACATGTACACTTCAAAGTCTCACTCTGAAATGACCAAACTACTGCGCTATCTTCCCCCATCCCCCTCTTTCTCATTTTCTCTCTCCCGCCTCTCCTCTCTCTCTCTCTCTCTCTCTCTCTCTCTCTCTCTCTCTCTCTCTCTCGATTATGTCTAAATGTTGCAACAAAATGTTTTCCCCGGGCGAATTTCTATGTATGTATGTGTGTGTATGTATCTATATATCTATATATATCTATATATATATATATGTATGTATGTATTGTGTGTATATATGTATATATATATATATATATATATATATATATATATATATATATATATATATATATATATATATATATATATATATATTCACAGCAAGGTATTAGGGTATCACCATACATCCATTTGAAATTTTCATTCATGTGTAGTTCACAATGGATCAACTATTAGAGTGAAATTTGTAAGATTGAGATCAGCTGAGTTTTGGCGGTCACAGGATTAATGCCTGGCCTTGCATGACGTTACCTGAGAGAAAACTACGTCAACTGGAAAGCCGTTGACCGGAAAAGGGGCTTGAAGTGGAAGCGAGGCCGGGCTTCCGCCTACGTTCGCAGCGTCTCTCAGGTGTACTATATACACGACTGGGTTGGCCGTTATCGGATCATACGAGAGCCAGCCGACAGCGAGTGCGCTACCGTCATGAGAACCATAAGTGCGCTAGTGATCTTGACAACTTTGGCTAGCTTACATGATTCGAATTACGGCATGAAACACATTCGACGTGACAGGCCGCCGTCGTCGTCTCTGAGGTTGCTAGGTTACCAAGATTTGGACGACACGCAAGCGTACGGAGACGGCTCCGTAGAAAGACTACCACGCACTCGGGTAAGTGTTGCTCGGCATTAAAAATTAATAATCGTTCCGAGGGGAGACTTTTCGCGTCAAGTCGTTGGAAAACAGGAGGGGAAAAAAATCTGCAGCTGTGCTGCCCAATCTGCAACCCTGTCAGGTAGTAAAGATTTTCAACTCGTACCAGTTTCACCCAAAATAACACAAGCGGACCTTTTCTGTTACCTTTGGTAGCCGCATATCTCAGACAATATCTTTCTGTAACAGCAAATAAAAAATCGGGGAACTACACATTGCTCGTATATCATCACCTGCACGAAGACTCTTTAATTGTTAATAATGAATAAGTGATATTTGAAACCCGTTTGAGTTAGAAATAATTCTACAAAAATCACGACACGACCCGAGCCTTGGTAATATTATATTCTCCCACCGGGTTTCAACGGACAGTCGTATATGTCTATCACAGGATGTGTATAGATGTGTTATACTAAGGAGCAGATATTTAATAAAGTTAACAAATTGCCCCTCGAGCTTTCCTGTTCAGTAAAATTAAATTGTTTTCCATGCGATGCCTGGCTGTCTCCGTCCATTAACTTTCAAACACGCGACAGGAATGTGACGATGTATTGCAGCGCGGTATAGGGCCTAACCCATTTCGAGCTCGTCTCATCTACCAAACATCGGTGAATATAGTGCGCCTGTACATGTGCCGTTCCGTGCAGAAATCAACGTTCTGTGTATAAAGCGATAATTCCTCGGCGTCAACTCCCCTAAGGCCATGGCATCAGATTTGCGGTTTTTTTTAATCCTCGGATACCAAATAAAAGATAATGCTTTAAAATTGCAGAGGATTGAAGATAAGTGTTCCAGGCTTTGCGATCCCACGAGCTGTGGGTTAGACGTCCTTCGAGCTCGTATACATTGAGCAAAGAGCAGTTGATCTGTTCTCCGAAACGTTTTAACAACTAAGGTCAAAGTTGAAAATATGCCAATCTGTTTTTTCCCCGATCCGTAAAAGTAGCTATTTTCCTTTCATATGCATCATGTTGTTTCTTTGCGTTCCAAAAAGCCCAACATGTATAGATACACATAGGCGATTCACAAACAACAGTTTTGATCTCCTTTTACTCTCATTGATCTA
This sequence comes from Ptychodera flava, assembly GCF_041260155.1. NCBI lineage: Eukaryota > Metazoa > Hemichordata > Enteropneusta > Ptychoderidae > Ptychodera > Ptychodera flava. Next base: position 17,011,621 of record NC_091945.1, on the reverse strand, counting down.
GGGTCAATTTCTTCATCGTCCACGATGTCAAATTCTAGCGAGTTGAAGACTGTTTTTGTTCTTATAAATTGGTTTCAGTATTGACCCTAACAGGCGATATACCCGTCAAAGTGTGAATCGAATTGCGCCTTGTTATATTCTACTACATGATTTCGGATAAATTTACCAAAAATATTGCCCTCCTTTGAATCTCTAACGATATATGCTACGACAACTCCAGGTAGTGTAGTCTTTTAAGGTAGCAGTAGTATATTTTTAGCCCACATCTCTCTTTTCGATTTACCTGAAAATGTTCAAGAGAATCTTTAAAGCGTCGACTAAACGAATCGAGTATCGATCTCAATGCGCATGCCCAAATTACAACGATTGCGATCTTTCATCGCGTTGATGTGAAAACAAGGATTATTATTTAAGAGCCGTAAAGCAGCGATCTTTATACAAAGAAAAATGAACTCATTCTCATTAATTCCCAGAGTTTGCCGCATAAGTACCTTTTACTATTCAAAATTCCCCAAAACATTCTACCATAATATAGATATTCGTGCCGTAAAGTCGATTCTAAGGCGATTTTGCGAGATGCCAGGGAGCCCGAGCGTCGATACAAATCGCAGTTTGTCCATTCTGTCTTTGAAAGTGCTTGTATCATACTCTTCTTTGGTGGTGCCCGAATCGACCCCACGTGAATAGGTTGATCTCCTTAGAAGATCCAGTTAAACCTACATCAACAGCGTTTGAATTTTGAATTGAATCGAATTCTTTTCATCAGAAATTTGTGAGCTCTCTCTCTCTCTCTCTCTCTCTCTCTCTCTCTCTCTCTCTCTCTCTCTCTATATATATATATATAAATAAGCAAGGCTAAAGTATAATCTTAAATCCTGCCACTGAAATAGTTCTCATTGAACTAGTCGAGACTTCAATGTACCAGTGAAGTACACTAAACAGTGGATCTGGTGCGGAAAGTTGACAATAGCCAATGCGTTCTGTGAGAATGTCTCTCACGTTGCAGCTGATCGCAAAAAAGGAGAAATAGTTTCAAACTATGATTTGCAGGCAACGTTTCCGTTTTTGAAGTTTACCCACTTTCGATCATACCTCATCGAGTGAAGGAAAAGCAGGAAAATACCCCCCCCCCCTCGAAAAAGTACTTAATATCCTGATTTTGACAAATAAACGTGGATGACACAATATTCCACCCTTGGACCTTACAAAAATGATTATATAATTTATCTTTCATTTCACAGTAAAAAGGCAAGAGTATTGCATTGGTAAAATTCTCTTTAAAGGTCGTAAAAATTATGTTTCTAGCCAAACCTTGCTTCAGATGTTTAGTTTTTTTATTCTTCTGCCATACACATTATTTTTGGACGTTGTCTTTTCATTTGGATGTGATATAGTCAATATACGTTTGATTAGTTCGTAGGAGAAATTTGGAAATTTGCGAGATACCAGAATGACATTCGTAGCAATGTATTAAATGTTACTGTACGGTTGAATGGGAATGTTGTCAGATTTCACCAACCTGCAATTTGTTAACACTGGTTAATCACAAGTAAACCTTATTGAAGTTTATTTCAACAGTTCACACCGCATATGGAAGAATTCGGAATGTTTTACCTCACCGGACTACAGCCTACGGTGGTTTCTCTTTCGCAGGCTTTGTTTTCGTGAAAATTTACTTGCGGTAGAATGCGCCTCAAGGACAGATATTCGCACTTTAAAACTATACAGTACGTACATGTTTGTCTCCCTCTTATAGGAGCTCATTTTGAACTTCGTGGAGTGATAAAAGTTTTCACCGGATTATTTTTATTTTTTGTGGAAATTGAACATTTAATTTTTCTCCATGGCGTTAACACTGGGATGACGGCCAATTTAATTTCAAATATCAGTAAATTTTAGTAATTTGTTCCTCTGCTACCAAATTTTGCACTGCGACCCCTGATTTGTAGTTTTGAAATCGAAAGGGAATTGTTTGAAGTTTCTTTACTGAAAGTTTTAGCAAAAGTTTAAGTTTAAATTTCGATGCGCGTGCTACCTTAATCCAAAGATTTTTTCGGTCATTATTTTAAATGCCACACGTCTGTAAGTTAATTTTCTTCTCCATAAACTTGTTTAATGGGCCCTGATTTGTATTTTTGTTGCCAGTTATGAGAATCAGTTTAAAACTTTTTTATCTTCAAGGAATGGAAAACGCGATACTTACTTATTTCCATCAAATTCACGACCATTACATATACAGCTCGACCTCGCTGTTGTCAGTTTTCGGAAATGTCACCTATATACTGAAATAAAAAGAAAATCAGTCGTGGATCGACGCGTACAATCACCCAGTGGGACAAATTACTGTGGGTTTTCCGCAAATTACACTCTATGAACTCCGGTAAACGTCACCGAGAGACGATCATATGACAGACATCGTAGTTTTCCTAGCAATCTGAGACCGTGACGGAACGCATAATTGGCATCGTTGGTACAAGGAGTTCTCATGTACATTTTCTGTCATCAAGAAAAAACAATTCATCATTGAAAACCTCTGATCGAAGGTCAGCCTTTCTATATTATTGCGTCGGTGATGTGACATGATATCAATTTCATGTAAAATGGCAGATTTACTGAGGCATGTCAGATGGGCCAATCGTTATTTTTTGTTCGCCTGAACAAATACATCTTCTAACTCTTCTCCCTTACATATGCTGAAATACAAAGCGACATCTTTGTCATCACAACAATTCGTGGTATACATTATACAGTGTTGCTGTTGACAAATGATTTCTGGTCCGGACTGCAAATCATATGGCAAATTGGACACACATCGTATAGGCTGTAATAGAATATTCCTTATTATGATAAATAGAATTTTACAGCCCCCATTTTATTCATTTATCTAAATGGGCGAAAGGAAAATTTAACCATCCATGTAACTAAAGTGCGACCCTGACCTATATACGAACTCACGCACGCGCAGCAGTCATTGTTCTGAACTAAGCGGGGAATTCCCTGCTGAGCATGTTTATACACGTTCCGAAGGTGTACGGGAATTCCGTGTGAGTCAACCGGGTCATCAAACTAGCCTATATAAAGGAGCCCCGTTGTCAGTCCGGCCGCGGAGTCTAGCTGATGTTGAACACGAAGTTCCTATCGGTACGAACTAACTTTCATATCCATTCAATCCATAATATCGTAGATATCGCTCCAGCGGCGGACTAAATCCTTCTTGTTTTTGTATTTCTAGCGCCTGATGAAATATGTTCTGAATAAGTTCTGACTCCGGAGCCTCCTCGTTCCGAAGGGTTGCACCTTTTTCTTGTATTTGTGTAAGCAGCTGTTTATATTGAACATAATAATGTTTATATTTCTCTCGTCTCTTTGCTACACCCGTTTTTCCTTGTATTACATCAATAACAACACCTGGTATAGGAGTTAAGGCTAACAGTACCGGAACTGTTGGAATTGCCGCTATTACAGCAGAGCTTACAAGAATTCCTTTAGTAATATTAAGAGCCATATCAATTCGACCCATTAATTTATAACTTCGTCGATATGCAGCACTTGTTCTTTCTATGTAATCAGCCAATTGTTCAACGCTTTCAACAACTGAGATGTGCATTTTTACTGTATATGTAAGGGATGATAAAAAATAATTGTAGTAATATAGAAAGACAATATGGCAGAAGGAGGAGAAGATATACCACTCCAGGATTTCGATGATGCAAATTTGAATGATTATGATGATGATGACGCTACTGCTGAAACATACTTCATAGACGATGATAATACCCTTGCAGAAGCTGATCCTTTCCTTGCTAGCCCAAAGGTGATCGTTTGACTGAACTTAGAGCAAATGAAAAATTAAGAATGGTTAATAAATTCTTAGATGAGAATAAAATTACTGATCCGGATGCACTAAATGTATTGACTATGGAATCTGAGGTTAGGGATGGAAAGCTGTATTATAAAAACCTCAAGCTGTCTAAAGATAGAGGAGGTGGATTTTATAAGCTGTCCACATTAATGAGAGAAAAAGGAGGACATGAATTTATTAGAGATGTACTCGGAGGTCGCTCTAGCTCAGAGCCCGAATATGTGAAACGTACATTGCATTCTGAGATGTGAAAAAGGATAAAATACCGGCTGAGAAGATGACGCCAAAAGACATGGGTATATACAGAGATGAACTGACAGAGTTACGGCAAGATGCTTCTGGTAATGCAGATAAAATAAAGCTTTTGAAAATAAAATCGACCAATGGAACAATCTAAACCCTGAATACAGAGCTTTTGTTGATGAATTAAAGATGGCGAATATGCGTCTAATGAGCTTTACAGTGAAAGAGAAAATCTGTTAGAGCAGACAGAACTTACACCCGAACTCAGAACAAGACTAGCTAAAATTAATGATCGAATTGAAGTACAACATGATATGATCAGTGGGGCACGTGAAAGACTGGCTACGACTAGGTCTCTTCGTGATGTAATTTCCGATCCAGAATTGTCACTCAGGCTGAAGCTGACAGAGTTATTTAAACGAAATGGTATTACAAATCGCTGCAATACTGACTGCCCTTGGAATGACAATATCAACAATTGCCCTGGCTGTGACTAAAGGAGGAGGAGCAGGGGGAGGGGAGCAGGAACTGGCGGGGTCTGGTTCAGGTCCGCCCAAAGTATATACAAAAGCGAAAGAAATTGTAAAGCATTTGGCGAATGGTTAAAAACATTGGCCGCAAAAAGTGCTGCTGCAATACCAGGTTTAATCGGTTCCCTCGTCAGTTTTCTATTAAAAACAGCAGGATCGGTGGTCGGATTTGTCGGAGAACAGCTATGGATATTTTTAACTGGTTTAACATTAGTCATTATAAATAAAATTATGTATTAATATATCACCCCCTACGGAATCGACATGTTTGGTGAAAAGAATATTGCAAAGTTTCTTTCTAAAAATAAAGACCTGTTTGGTTTCTCTGTCGAATTGGAATGGTGCAAACTTCGACGGGTAAATCGACATATCCTTCGAGCAAATCCAGGTGTCCGACTCAAAGATGATAATCTATATCATAATATATTAGCTTTCGTGAAGGAATGTCAAAAGACTAACTTCTTTAAGCGACTAGAATTCATAGCTGTATTCCAGGATACTGAGGATGACCAAGAGGCTCATCATCTCCAAGAATATTGGGTTCTTCGATTGATTCGCGACACAGGCAATCGATTTATCTTTCAGGCAGACGGAAATATTTATGTAAAGATGTGATTTTTTCTTCTAAGTTATTATATACACGAAGTGAAACGTAAGATGTGATTTATTTTCTTTTTTCTTCTACTATATACATTACACGAAAATGGGGTACGATAGAACATTATCACCGACTTTCACCAACCGAATACCGAATGGAACGAAGTCAGAAAGAACTCATCATGTGATTGCTCATAATCCAAGTGAGGCAGATCCAGGCCAGACACTTATCATACGATGTCCGAAGTTAGAAAGCGGAGTACTCTTAGTTCCAGATACTTTCGACCTGGTTTTTGATCTCGAAGTAATGGGAGATGAAAATAACCGAGTAGTACAAAATGTTGCAAAAAATTTGGTGGAGCGTATGAAACTCACATTTGAGGGTCAGACACTTTTCGATTTGAATAAATATAACCTTATTGAATGCTATCGTGATCTCTTCAAACATAAAAAGGAGAGATCGAACATGACACTGTACGGAATTCAGAACGAAAATCTAAGAAAATTAAGAAGCGGTGCGAAAGATGCAGATGCCGCCGTCGTGGATGATAATTTACTTTTCGACACATATAAAACAAAATATGCTATTCGTCTCACTCACCCCCTCATAACAGGCCATGGAGTTGCATATCCATCAGCGTTAGGGAGTCATATTGAAGGGAAATTACGCTTGCACCCGTCTTCAAATTACTTATCATGTATAATAATATTTTTACAGCCAATTATAAATTAAAAAACATTCAAATGGAATACGAAACAATTTCTGACCCGAACTCGCAAGGTCAACTGCTGGTTATTACAACAACGGAAAAAGTTACCTTTACGAGCATATACATTATTTTAGAACAATCCCATTCAAAGAATCGGACACGGTTATCAATGAAAATATAAATGTACCACGACGTAGCATTAGAGGTATCGCTATACTCTTCACTAAAAAACTGGGTAATCCAGAATTTAATAGTGAATTTTTCCTTAACCCTCCATTGAATCTGTGTCTGTAATGATTGAAGGCATTGCAAATAAAGTGTACGCTCAGAAGATGATACCAAGACAATTTTGGCGAGAGGTGCGACGGTATTTTGCTGAAGATAAAGATTGGTGTGAAATTGATATAGATGAGGTCGATTATTTGAAGAATAAATTCTGTCTGTTTATCGATCTGCGTAGTTTTAAAGATATTGAGTTTCATGGAAATGGTTTAAAAGTAATGAACACAAAGGACGGAATTCAACTTGAAATCCTGAAGAAAGACACCACAATTAGGTTGGCGATGACGCTCGCGATGAAAATATATTTGCCCACGTTTATGTTATTAGCGATGCCCTGGTCTCTATTGAAAATAGTAGATTAAAGTCTTTACAATTTTAAACCCGTCGTCCGTCCTATCGGCCATGTTTCTGCCAACCATTCGCCTGTGTCTGGATTGTATAGCTGCACACGTTTGATATCATTGGCGCCATCATGATTTTACTACGCTTTTCACTACGGATTTCTCCAGCCTTTTTCCGTACAAACTGTACAAACTGTGCCGGCTCGGGCTTCTTCCCAGTTTCAAACAGATCTTTATAATCTTCAAAGTTCAAATGTTTTCTAACACAAACATCTTTCACCCTTTATTTTTTTTCGTCTCCGAAGTTGGAGTTCGAAAAGCATACACTTTCGAGCGTATGCCGACAAAATCAAGAATAGGTTCACCATTCAACTCATCTTTAAATTTACCTATCACTTTTTTATTAATCTTCGGAAAGTTGGGTCCACTCATCCCACTAGTATCATATATAGACTTCTCACCATTCTTTTCAACATCTTCTCGGACTATATCATTGAAAGTGCTGACGCGTGAGCCGTCCGGGTCCGGGGAGGCGTTCGGGATCGGTACACTGTAAACAAAACTGTCAGTATCCATGTAGGCTAATCGTATTCCAGGGAACTTGACCCGAAAGTAATTGTAATGCGTCTCATACATAAGCAGCTTAGAAAGTTCAAGCACCGCCGCACCAATGAAAACTGGTTTTACATATCTATGCTCATCCGTTTTCAGTTCCAGTAGGGCACTGTCGCAGGAATCACCATCCTCTTCGGAAGTTATGAAGTTATATGTTTCATCTTTGGATTATACTTCTGAATCTTTTACGTCCACTATCCGTGCCGTTCCAGTCCGAAACAAATTTAAAGTCTCTGTACTTTCGAACATCTTCTATTGTCTTACCGAACATTGCATTATTCATCAGCTTATAGAAATTCTTTCAAAATCTGTCCTCCCCTTTGTCCTCATTTTAGTGTTAAAGTCAATATATTTCGCGAGACATGGAGCTTCATCGAAAGCAAGCACCCGATAAATCTTTTTCAATCTCATTCCCATCCGAAGATAGAATTCCAGCAACTTGTAGTGTAAGACATAGGACTCTCTATCCATCACACTTGTAATCAGTCGACCGCCCTGCCTCGGAAATTCATAGTGATGCGGTGCTAATGGCAAATCGCTGTGTTCTTCATGTAATTCGGCCGGATATTCTAGATCTACTTCTAGAAAACTTGGCGGAAAGGTGGCGCCAGGTCCCCAATCAAATCCTGCTCCGTCATTCTGAGCAGACCATTCTCCCATTCTTCCATCGTCATCCAATGAAGTCCGCCCGTAGGCATTGCGTTGACTCATTGCCCAGCCGTAGAGATTGTTTGCATCGAGATATTTTATTTCGGTCACTGGTTTCTCAGGATCGTAATTGGCGCCGGCGTCAGCGATGGCCGGATGATTTGTCTTTAAGTAATGAATATTACACTGGCTGATGCCGCCTCGAATTCCCCTCTGTACGAAATTCATCTGCTCAGCATCTTGAATGAGCCCAAATTTATTACCCGTGTAAAGTAACATAGCATCCCATGTCAAGCCAGGCGCAAGCCAGGCGCTGACATATAGTGGGCTGGATCTAACTTGTACGCTTCTAAACATGTGTCGCGGAAATTTTCGAATATATTTGCAAGAAGGAGAACGTCCGTCTCACAATAGAATTCCATATAATCTTTAATCGTCTTACATCCCACTTTATCCCACACCTTCAATGCATGCTCATAATCAGATTCTGAAATCCCCTCTTCCGTTAATTCGCTATAAAATTCCCCCCTCTCCGGGAGCTCACCCTCTTCTAATCGCTCGAGGGAATCTAAATATTCGTATGGGAAGAAACCTTTCGCCGCTGAATGTCCGGGTACGTAAGTGGTACTGCCGTCCATCCGTGGTCCGGCACAGTCGTTGCCAACTTCGCCAATGACCCCTCATCAACTGAGCACTATCCATAAACTTTATAGAAAGAAACGTTTCTTTATCTCCCTCCCCCTCCGCGACAACAATTGAGGCGTGAAAAATAAATGTTTTCGAGAGACCCATAATTCCACCATTGCCCGTCTTAGCTATGATTTTCGGCTCTGGTCCCCCTCCGGCGTCAGCATTATTTCATGTAATTCTTTCAAATAAAAGAACCATCGTATCCCTTGAGGTTGTGAAAGTATATAGGAATGGTTCTCGACGGTCGACATCCTTCGCAATAAAAAGTCGTTCCTTCCCTCGCTACTCGGTATCCGGCGGCTCTCCACATGCAATACAGTCTGGATCACATCCGTCGCGCCGGTAATTAGAAGGATCTTTCATAGCCACAATTTTCCAATAATACGATTTCGAATAATACTCGGCCCTTTTCTTCATATCTTTTAGAAATTCTGTAACACAGGAGAGCCCCGTGAATGTTCTTTTACCATAAACAGTGGGCCGGCCCAACCCCCGTTCCACCATAACATACGAAAGACAATTGGAATGTGCCGGCCAGTGCCCCGCTCAATAATTGCTTCAGTATCTGCATAGATAACGTACGGACAGGGCACCTTCTTCTTATGCCCTTCGAATTGACATACTTCCTTAGGAAAAACTGGCTGTGCGTCGTCTGTTCCACAGTACACCTGATGTATTTCTAATTCTTCTGTTGACTTAAAACCTCTTTTACAAACCGGGCAAATACACTTACTTCTGTGCTTATTCTTACGATTAGTATTAGAATTAATAAGGCGATTTAACGCAGTAATTGGAACGAAGTGGCCGCCGCCGTCTTCGTCAACTATCAGTAAGATATTTGCTACTTGATCCGTTCCAACAGGGGCTCCACCACTATATAACTGTATTATACCAGATGGATCGGGATCATTTTCATAGATCTGAAATACTTGAAGTTTGACCCCTGGATTTTGCTGCTCGAAGCGCTTGAATATAGTCTTATCAGCGGGCGTGGGAAATGGTATTCCACCCCAACAGTAGTCGGCCATAAATTTGTCGTACGTCTTCCAGTTTTTTCCTAGTCTGACCACATTTCTTTTCACGAAACGCGGGATCAGTTAACTTTAGACTTGCTACGACGGCGTACTGGAAGCAGTTCTCGCTACCGAAAGGAAGAATAAGATCACTCACACAATGCTTATTTTTTAACCATTCAGGTAGTTGAATCGAGCCAGCCCCGAGTAAAACTTCTACTAGAATTACTTCGAAATTAAGTATCTCCTCGAGAACGAGACCAGAACCCTCAACATTTTCAATTGTTCAAGCATATGGTCGTAGCGATCTATTAATTGTTGTCTTCACATCCGATCCTCTTGTGTATGTATCTTTTAATTTAACAGGCAATGTACGATTTTGTGTATTACCAGTTTTCGGATCCGATAATTTGACTTCCATTTCAGTATAAACAGAGTACATCTTTCGGTCCCTTGACCATACCTTCAATATCCACCAGCTCCCGATATCCTTGACTCGCTTGACTTCAGGAAATTCTTTTAGTAAAACTGCTCCCTTGAATGCTGTATGTAATCGACGGGCCATAATAATCTTTATGATATATCTTCAACTATGATAAAATTTTTTAAATGAAAAATATTATTCTATGATAGTTCATCAAAATCCACTATAATATTTTTGGCAGCATTTATTTGTTTATATATCTCGCCTAATCTTTCTAAGTCGACTAGTTCTTCCGCATCTTGAATTTCTGGTTTATTAGGCGCAGCACAAAATATTAATCTCTCAACAGTGAAAGAAAGGGCACGTTTATTTAAGCGCGGTTTAAATGCTAAGAATTCTATCTTACTACCTTTCCTGATATTACGAGGTACAATAGCAGGATTTTCTCGGACTGGCAATGGGCTCACTGTTTTAAAACCACAGTCAATTTCTTGAACCATATCAATACATGTAGCGAAATCGTGATTTCTCCCTCTCCCTCTTTTAAACTGAAATTTAAAATACGCCACTGGCTGCGCCCCGCTCCCTCGCTTCTGATACACTTTAGATGGATTGTAAAATCCGGTAGTATTCTTGGAGTGAGCGGCCAGGCTTGCAGCATAACTTTTAGCAGTGCTTGCATCGAAACTTTCACCTAAGGTACGGAATATTATTAAATCGGTAAACTTTTGAAGACTCGGTTGCCAACGGACACACATTTCATCGCATGTAGCTGGATCGTTGGATCCATATTTAGGTCCGATGTTGAAAAACTACTTCTAGCTCACTGTCTATGTATATGAAAGGATCTACAAAGATTCACCAAATATGATTTCCCTTCGTCATGATTCGAATTCCCCTTCTCCCATTTCAAGTATTTTTATTGCATCTGAAATAGAAAGGATTGCCATTGTCTTTCGTAATATATCTTATAAGAAAAAAATTTAAAAAATTTTCTATGATATAGTATCCCCAAAATGTCATACATATTCATAAATGGACCAACTGGAAGTGGTAAGAGTTACGATGCAGTAAATTTGGCTGCGTCTCACGTACCAGAATTTGACACTAGTTTTTCTAGCAACATTGCCGACTTTTATAATGGGCGTGTCACCCACGTTTCGATTGCCGATTTTCAGAATCAGTTTATAGAACATACTCTTAGTTTACAATGTCGGCTGGGCTCCCTTCAGAACAATACATTATTTGTGACTCTTCCATAATTCAACATCTAACTTTTTCTAGAATCCGGGGGTTCCGTGGCAACGGAAGAAAAAAGATTGTTTCTAGAGCATTTGACCATTTACCCAGTTTCATTATCATATTCAAAGATATGCCCTGGGATTATTGCAGGCGGAATGTGTTGACTCGAGCCAGGTCGTACGAAATCACCGTACCGCCTTAGAAGAACTAGAAGAGATTCACAATAAGTTCAAACAGACTTTCTTAGAAATTTGCCACGACTACAGACTTCCATGTTTGGTAATTCGGAACGCTCTTACCCCCCTCGTTCTCAAGAATATACTTAATCCAACAATTGATACCGAGACAGTCGGACCAGTAGAATATCCACGAGCTTTTGACTTTGGAATTGCATGGAGCGGCGGCAGCCAGGGATTTTTAATAGACGGTTTCAAGGAGGAGGAACTTGAAAAAGCGTACTTCCCACCTGGTCAAGAACAACTAGAACAACCTCGAGTCTCACTAAAGAACCTACACAAACTTCTTAATGCTTGTGAATCTGTGTGTGCTTATAATGCTTCGTTTGACCTACGAGCACTTGACATTATGAAACCCTACGGTTCTGTAACACCGGACTTTGAAGTTACTTGTCTATGGCTCATGTCAGTTGTGTACATTATACTTCAACCAGAACTTATCGATAAAGCTGAAAAAGGGGGACTCGAAAGAACGGACTGTGGCAACATGAGAAGTCGTTTTGAAGATCTTGCAAACTTAATATGTGCCTCCGGAGGAACCGAGGGGCCCCACCTCATCCACATACGGCCGAAAAAGATGCAGTAAGTGAACATTACTTACGACAGTACATGATAAATACTTGGCCAGGTGGGGGGTGGAAGTGGGGTGGTAAACTGACACTTTCGGCTTTCAAGAAATTAAGACTTTTTCCATGGTACTTATTGAATAACTTTCGTAAATACTTACGTTAGTACTTGACGTAGTACTTGACAAGTACATGGACAGGAACTTACGTAGTACTTACGTTAGTACTTGACAAGTACCATGGACAGGAACTTACGAAGTTCTAATAACATTTTCCTCCGGCTCCCAACTATTGAAACTTTCTGGATAACCTTTCCATTTTATCAGATAATATTTCTTTCCTCTAATTTTTTTCGTCTTCAAAATTCGTTCTACTCTGTACAGCTCGTCGCGTTCTGAAGGTGCGCTCTGAAGTTCATCGGAGTAGAAAGTGCCAAGTATTTCCTCTCCATTCAGATCTTTTATTTTGTAAACTGGTGGCGTTCCCAAGCCAGCTGCGTACACAACTTTTGAAACTACGAAAATCTCCTCTGTCCAATTTGGTAAATATCCTTTCTTAAAGTGGTCTTGTATTTTGTAATTCGGACCCGTTCTCCCGGCTTGAATTCAGGGTCAACTCCCCGGCTGCCAACTCAGGACCGAATAGTGTATAAAATGCCTGCCAATCGTTCTCCTCTGTTACGTCCCTGGTTTCATTTTGATACTTCCGTGTACGGTGTTATTGTAATTCTCAAGAAGTTCTGGTAGAATAGAAAGCCAGGAACGTGTCTGTTTATATGTAAAGTATTTCCACATCATCGTCTTAAGAGTCCGATTAAAACGTTCAACGACGCTAGCTTTTTTATCACTGTAGGTGTGAAACCAGTGAATTCCCGCCTCCTCCAACCACCCCTGCATTTTTCGGTTAGTAAATTCCCGCCCCTCATCTGTCTGAAGTTTGTCGGGCCTTCTCCCGGATTTCTTAATCACATCTTGTAGTGCCTTCAGAGTGTCATCGGCCGTTTTTGACTGTATTGGCCTAGCCCAGGCATATTACTGAGTACATCGATTACTGTTAGCATGTATCGAATGTTATGATTCTCTTTTGCGAATGCTGCAGGGAATTCCACAAGGTCTGCTTGCCACTGTGAGTCTATCGATGTTACAAAAACGCGTCGGCCGCCCGTAGCATGAGAACGAGGTACCGTTTATGTAGATTATAAGTTAGCTGAGTTTTTAACCAGTCCTTCACCTCTTTCTTAGTGACGTGGAGTCCGCTGGCCCGTGCTGCGTCATACAATTTTTGTACACCTCCAAAACCAGTTTTCGGGTTGTAATATAATTCTCTAAGAGTGCCTTCGGCTTCAGCTTCCATAATTGCTATATTATACGAATAATTTTATGTCGTACGGAGGGCATCTATATAGTACCAAAATCGGCGGCCACCGGACCCTCTATAAATCTCATACTATACGGATGCCGTAAACGAAATACTAGTTTACTGAATGGCCTACTTTTCAATTGCTTGATTAGGCCCACGGCTTCCCGTTCTGACACCTCCATTCCATATTCTTTTATAATAGTTTTGTTGTCTATCTTGTTCGGTGTGTAAAATAGTACTAACATCTGTATGTTTCCCTAAATGGTTTACTAATACTAGTATATTGTTGAGTCAGAACCCAGACAGATAATCCGTCATGTCTTGCGCTGAAACCAAGTTGGACTAAAACGTTACTGCGCTTCTTCATATCTTTGGACGAGGCGCAGTCATCGAGGATTATTAAAGTGTTCGTTCCAGCCCATTCTTTATGCACGTAGGTTAATGTATCATCCACTGCATCGAGTCCGACTGGAAATATAAACACATTATCATCGGTGAAAATGAATCTTCTATTATACGCTTTATTATTCATGAATGTTGGGCAAATGAATATCACATATTCGAATTTCCTTAAGTACGGACCGGTGAGGAGGTCCAACATAAATTCTGTTTTGCCAGAATATGTCGGTCCAGTTATAATCATGTTGAATGGTGGGGTTACGTATATTGACATTTCCTCTGGATCTATATACTGTAAATTAATGAATCTCTTCTAGTTCTTTTAAGTTACTGGTTCGAGTTAGATGAAACCCAGTCACATCGACAGCATCTGAATGAACTATATAGTTAGTGACTTTATTCCAGTACCTACAATAGTAATGAATATTGCTAAAGATAACAAACCAATTTTACCATATTCGTGAATAGGGTCTGCGCCGGTCACGGCTGCTGCCCGTTCCGGGGAGGGGAGGGGAGGGGACCGAATCCGAGTTGTGTCATTGTGAGGTGGTGGTCTCCGGGCTCGTCCTGCCACTTCACAGGATCTCCCCCCTCCCCTCCTCCTTCCATCTCGTGTACAGCACTTTCTCGAACTTCCGTGTTTATATCACCGTTCACCCGAACACCATAGATTCTGTGCGTATTGCAATTCATTATTATAACCTGAGATCGCCGGGCCCGAAAGAATGACCATCTCAGACGGCAAGAGAAGTAAATTGGGCGAAACGGCCATATCAAATTTGACACCAGTATTCATTATTGTGTCTTGATATCGCCTATAACTGATTACTTTGTCGGTATTACGAATTTCATCTTCGAGGAGAACGCCGAATTCTTTTCGGACTTGCTCTGCGCTGCCAGTATCCCCCACAATGGTACTGCGAATATTTGCTTGTGCACCGAGTATGCAATATACGTAGGCTTCAAGACTTTCATTGAGGCGGGCGAGACCGGCCTTTGTTAGTCCCGAGTCTCCCTTCAGAGGAATGAAACTATTGTATTGTCCCTCCGATCCATCATTTCGGAAGAAATAATAGTGTGGTCGTTCTTTGTCGGACAGTACATGTTTTTTCTTTCCAAAAATGGTATGTGTATAGAAAACGCCTCCGTCGGCGGAGAGGAAAAAGTCACGACCGTTGTATATTGCTTTTGGCTGTCGAACGGGCCCACGATTAGTGTAATATTCATATCCATAACCAAGACCTTTATTTTGACCTTTTCGATAACGAAAGTCGGACTTCGTTGGACTTATATTTCCAAATTCTGTACAGAGAAGTTCATATTGGACGAGATTTGTACGGATTGTCGCCCGCTTTGAAGGTGGGGGTATCGTCTGGAAGTGCAACGCCCATTTCGTGAAGGATCCGACGTATTGTAAAGTATACATGGAAACGGCAGAATGATCGTATTTGCGGAGGAAATTTCTTATCGAAGAGATGGGCGAATGATATACCACAACCAGTAGTGCTGCACCATACGGCGAAATTTAATTGCTGGTCCCAGTATTTCATCTTTGGTCCGCCCAGCCAGACATTACTTTCTTTAGCTGATCGATGAGTGATTACGTTATCTTTAAATATATCCGTGGATGAAAAGTAAATTTATCTGTCGGCGTTACATATATTTCTAAGTCCATGAGAATAGGTTTTATTCCCCCGTCCGGTTTGGAAGGGGGGTATCAGCATGCTGTACTGTCGGTACGCTCGTCTTATTCAATTGAAAAGCAACTGGGAATAGGTCTGTACTCATTATTCGTGTTTCTATATACAGATAGATTTAAATGGAGGAGAATTTTCCCGGAATCCTGTCGGAATCATACTAACATTCCAGACATGTTAATATTATATTTCGGATTCAGGTTTAAACGAATTTTTATTTTTTACTAAGAATAGATAATATACTGCAAACAATGGAGAATTTAATAAAGACATCGGCAGCGGCAAATACACGCATTCCGAAGGGGCACTACCAACCGCAGCGTCGGACATAATCGATCCATAATAGAGACGAAACGTGAAAAAATACTCTGTGTCATCGCAAGTGGTCAAAGCAAGTTATTTTTTGGTAAGGAGATTTCAGTTGCTGACGTAGAAAAATGGGGAGATGAAACGGTGAATAAAGCATTTAAAGTCTATGAAGCGAAATACAGTTCTCTTATAAGTGATAATATCACTCAAAGTTTCATAGATCTAGGAGCCCGTGCAATAAGTCAGGTAGTTCCAATCGATGATCGAGATAACTATGCCACTGATCTTAAAAAGGATTTTATTCTAAACAGTGAAATAAAAACGATTATCAGGACGGATAGCGTACACGTGGGGCCCCATACTTGCTCTAGTTTCCACCGGTTTAATTACGGGTAAACATTTAAATTTTAAAAAAATCGGGTTTAATATAGTACCTGAAATAAATGGATTCAACTTCGCCGACTCAGCAAACGACTCGCGGCCCCGCCGACGGAGCCCACACCGGAAACGGAAACGGAAACGATTCCGACACAGCGCAACATAGAGAAAGTGACGTTACCGCCGAAGCATCCAGGGAGAGTTGCTGCGGGCAAGAAATTAGCGGAATGGAACAGGCAAAACAAGGAGAAGAAACGCCAAGCAATGAAGGGGAGGGAGGGGAGGGGAGTGATGCGGTAGCGACAAACTGTATAAGCCTACCACCTACAATGAAAGAACAGTGTGATAATAATTCACGCTGGTATAATAAATGTTATCTTGTTTTAGGAATTGTGGAGTTTCATTGACTGCATTAGGGCTATATTGGGGGCGTGCTCGACATGCCCCTGTCCCGTTAATCGATCGAGTCCAGATCGGAAGGGCTGCTCCCCAGAAAGCGAAAAAAACAGAGCACGTAGCAGCTCCCTCCGGAACAGTTCCGACAGGGGAGGGGGAGGGGGAGGGAGAGGGAGAGAGAGGACCCAGCTCCTCTACATTGTATGAGATGGATTAACTCCCCATATTTTTTTTTTATTTTTTATTTTATATACTAGTCAGCAATCATGGATATTAAAACAGTTGTAAACACAATGTACGATGGTATTGTAATCGCAGGACTTGCGATGGGATATCTTATGATCTCCAGCAAATTTCTGAAAATAGAGGTTGGCGATCCAAGTCGTCCAAATTTGACTCGATTGGCAAAATTAGGCGGTGCGACTGCTGCTGCGGTTGCGACCAAAGATCTCCTTGAACAGAAAAATATTATTCCTGCAGAACCTTATACTGTGTAATGGGCACCTTCGGAATAATAATAATATTCATCGAACACTTATACTTAGTAATATATACAACGTACAACAATGATCATTTGGATTGAAAGCCAAACAGGTGAACCAGTCACTGTTAATTTTTACCCTTGCATTGACACGACACAGTTTACGAAGATAAGACTGCTAGAGTGCGGACTATATAATTCATGGCATAACATAACATCGACGAATAATGTAATAAAATATCAAGAAGGTGACCAACCGAAGAAGACTAAATCAATACGTCCAGGTAACTACAATATCGATACGTTAAACAAAGCAATCGGGTTGAAGCAAAAAATTAATTTTGAAAAACATCTGCCGACAAACCATGTTTATCTAACTTTGGCTAAAGATATTAAAGTCTATTTCAATGCCACAGGTAGCTTCGCCAACGTCGTCGGCTTTTCAGATAAACCTGAGGACAACCCAGTTATAAAAAGTACTATGAGTCCGAAGAAAGTGGATTTCTTAACAGTCACTAAATATATAGTTCATTCAGATGTAGTCGATGTTACTGGAAATTATGTTTCATTTGGTTCGGGTGCCTCCGGAGGATACATACAGGGGAAAGTATCGAACTGTTTACAAATACTTCCCATCCGGGATACGAGAGAAATAAGTGAAAAGGTTACTTACGATTTTAAAAACGGAGCAATTTCTATGCCATTGAGAAAAGGGGGAGATTACATGAATTCAATGCGTATCTGGATAACAGATCAGGATGGGAACATGATCGATTTCAATAACTGGCCAATTAGCTTTTGTATTGAATTATTGTAGTCCCGAAGCGGGGTCCTAGGTGTAACCTATCGGAAGATAAACCATCCCACGACCAATCCTCCAGCAATATAGATCATCTCATATTTCTTTTGCTCAGGGCTGGGTTGATAATAATCTGAGAATTGCGCTAACGCTTGCGCTGGACTTGACGTAGAGTTGCTTTGCACCGCTTCTGCTTCTTCCAGGATTTCTGCATCTGTATCTCTTAATTCTGCCGCAGCATGTGCATCCTTTGCCTGATTTTCTCTTTCCCAGTCAGCCTGTAGTAATCTTTTTTCTGACCAGACGTTGCGATCATGTTCAAATTTTCTAATGCTTTATCATGTCGGACTTTCTCTTCAATAAGAGCCTCACCATTCCCAGAAAGCTTTTGTCCGATAATATTTCCTCCTGTGAATGCCGTTGCATTTAATACAGCACCGAGAACTGTCATTCCTATTGCTGAAGCCATGATTGTGTATTGTATATTACAAGGTATTATTTTAATTTTCACTGTATATAGGTCCCTACGGAGTATGTCTGATCCAAGTGGCTTCGGTCTAGGTACAATTCGTATGCAAAATCTTGAGCTTGAAGATCTGAGTGATGTTAAAGTTAACAATAATACTAAGATGGCTGCTAATCATAATAAGGATTACGTCCTTCGTTACAAGGACCGCGAAAAATATTTCGTTTTAGCCAATGCCGCGGTGCAATCCCACGAGCATGCTGTAGAATTTTCCGAACTTAAAGACATTGATGAAACTGTAATTGACGCCACAAAGGCTTCGAATGATCCTACTCCTTTTGCTCTGACATGGGATTCGGCTAGTCAGAAGAAATTCATGCCTTATAATGTGCCGCGTAACATCTTAGATATATTGGATAGTGAAATTGCAGGAGGTGTTGCTGAACCACCAGGAACTCCGAATGTTATTTATTTCGATAGCAATGTTAACAAGTACAAGTTGTTAGATTTTCGTAGTTGGCTTACTCCTACAAATCCATACATTGCACTTCTTGGTATACCAATTCATCTTAAAATTAGTCCTCTTAATACAATAATGAAGGCAGATAATACACTAAGAAGGTGGATAAACGAGGGGGAGAATTATTGCTCGTATACAGCTAGCGGAGTTCCAGTTAGATTATTTTGGGACACAACTTTAAAGAAACTGGGTCTTAAAAGTGTCGGTGATGAGGCAGCTGTCTCACTTTACAGACTGTAAATCAACAGATGACTGATAATATGAAAATACTTCAACATGGTACAGTTCTCATTAGATGTGTAAAGTTAGCTACTGGAGATGAATTTGACGATTTGGTTGGATATTATGCTATGAAAACAGATAACAGAACAACTTGTGATATTATCATAAGTATTGATAAAGATCGGGGAGGGGAAATGAGTATTGAATGTTTTGTTGGTGGGAATAGAATAGAGAACGACTTAGGAACTACATTTGTACGTAGAGATAAAAGAGTGAACACTTTAGATATCAGTACCATTCATCTGAAACGTCTCATATTGTTTGAAGTAATGGTCTTTCGTCATATTTTAAGTTCAGAGGAAATTACTAAAATTTTATCTATCGGTGAACAAGTTCGCTACCGATAGGAACTTCGTGTTCAACATCAGCTAGACTCCGCGACCGGCCGGTCGGACTGACAACGGGGTCCTTTATATAGGCTAGTTTGATGACCGGTTGACTCACACGGAATTCCCCGTACACCTTCGGAACGTGTATAAACATGCTCAGCAGGGAATTTCCCCGCTTAGTTCAGAACAATGAACTGCTGCGCGTGCGTGAGTTCGTATATAGGTCAGGGTTCGCACTTTAGTTACATGGATGGTTAAATTTTCCTTTCGCCCATTTAGATAAATGAATAAAATGGGGCTGTAAAATTCTATTTATCATAATAAGGAATATTCTATTACTACTCACATCGTATAGGCTGTAAGGTAGAAGGTGCCTCAAGGACAGATAATCGAACCCTCAAATTTTTTACAATACTTTTCTGATCTACGACTTGTGTTTGCTCATTTTGAAGCTCTTGGGCTAAATATAGTTTTCACTATCTTCTTTTCGTGAAAATCATAAATGTATTTTCCCTGGCCATAAAGTTTACACAGGGATGGCGGCCATTTTGAATTTCAAATATCGGTAAATTTAAGGATCTTTTTTCCGTAGCACCAACACTCGCATGTTAATCTAAATTTTTAGTTTGAATTTAAAAGAGAGTGGTTTCAAGTTTTCTTACGGAAAGTTTGATCAACAGTCGAAGACTTTAAATTTCGAGTCGAGACGCGTGAGAACACAGGCACTGTCGTCATGAATTTGGAAACAGCACTTGTATCTTGCACACAGCTGAAGATGATGTACTATCTCATATTCCAAGGTGTCGTTTTGACATTGATTGTTCAAGTAGCTTGTAGTGAATGCCATTCGGTAAATTAGCTCGTCCAATCTTCGCAAACAACGCCAACACATTATGAAAGTCAATCTTTTATATTAAAATGGCCCGTCGTTTCCTTTTAAAGCACATTCCACGCTGAAAGTAATTTTCTAATGGAATCAATTAAATTTATTTCACATGGCGTTGCCGAAAGCAACATCAATGTACATTTCTCAATTATGTATATTTTTGCCTGATAGGCTGAACGCGTGCCTTTCACCAAGTCGCTGTATCATTCACTCGTACGGTGTTCAGTGGGCGAACGCGATCATGTTTGTTGCTTGGAAACCGGCGTCTTTGCCAACGATAAATCGTGTTTTCCTTCTATCTACACATGTTTCACTGGGGTGAAACAATGAAATGCCAAGGGCTGAGAAAACGGCATCGTTTGGTATTTGTTTTTGTGATGGGGTTCCGAAACGGACATTTTTGCGTCAGCTCCGAGAGATAGGACGCATAAAACTGACAACGCTCGCGTTGGCTTTCCACGACGCAGTTAAATACTAACAAATCTGATCTCCGTTGTTAAAAGTTTATGGCGAAGATAGGAACGTCGTTTTGAAATACGACGCACGAGTCTGAAAATGTCACGATCGTGACCAGCTGTTTTAACAGAATGAAAAAGACAACACGGAGGAGAAACACTGTAGTGAAACCGAATCACTCGATAGTCGGACAGAGCGTGACGACTGTATAGTAGGCGAGTTCAGCATCTTCCTACGAGCAAAATTTGAAATATCGAGTTTTGTGAGGCACCGTTAATTTTGATGACTTCCCGTATCTTAATATTTGTGGGTTCCATTATTTATATCATCTCATTAAGACTAGTTCACGTGAGCTAAACATCTGCCGCTATGAGGCTTGATTTTTCCCGATGTTTCCCGATGTGTCCCGACTCAATTCGTTGCGTCGTCTTCTTTTACACATCGGTTTTCGGCAACAGAAGGAGAGGTTCCTTGTATAGTTTGCACATTAATCGAATCTTACTAAGTTTTCTAAAACAAACCCCAAATACATCGAAGGAAGTGTTGCTATACTCCGCGCCGTTTTTCAGGAAAAACACTACAGTATCAATTCGCTTGGCAGAACAGTCAGTTCATTGACTGTAAAGTATACGTGGTCTGGTGAGGAGGGGAAACTTAAAATTTGATGTTCAGGTCGATGACAAATATTTATTCATTGTTGTTATTTTCTGGAAAAGTAAAATTCTTTCGTTTATCAAACATAGATTAGCACTGAGGTGTAGGTTACATGCATGGTTTGAAACAAAACGTGATCTGGGACACCTTTCAATTATGGCAAGACAAATTCATATCACGAGATGGTCCGAAACCTACTATACAAAATCGTAGGCCTTTACTTCAAAATGGTTTAATCCCCCCCCCCCCCCCCCCCCCCCGCGTTCAGGCATTCTATTTCCATCAGTCTCGTGAGTTTCATCTTATCTTGGTGACATTTAGTTTTTACGGCACTTGACTTTTCTTGACTCATTAGCCGAGTACGGTTACATCTTTGAAAACAGGGTATCAATGATGCCGGATTTAGACTATCGTGTTTATCATTTGATGGTTTCGATAAAATCGCGCCGCTAAAGGAATTGCAAAGTTTACGTGCTGCAAGGGTGACTTGTCTCCGCTTGACGGTTTGGTGTCGCTAAAAGCTCGTTACACGGCACAGATGGGTGATAAGCGATGATTCTACAACAATGTAAATACACGTGGCGCGTTTTGCCTTTACTTTGATTTTACGGTGTCTGATGATGTACTACAGTGTCATAACCATGATACCGTTTACAGCGTTGTGATGATAAATCTTGCTGTTGGGGAGGTAAGGGTAACCAATCGAGTCGTTCTACGGCACTTTCTGGGCGGGCGGGTCATGTTTCTGCGTATCAGCATGTGGTGAAAGGGCGCGCAAGCAATTATTTCTGATTAGTGGACGGTAATCACGATAATGATGATGATGATGATGATGATGATGATGATGACTTTGATTATAATGATTTTGATGATATTTTAATTGTTGTTCACCGCTCCTATAAGCTTATAGAGACATTAGATTCACGAATTAATATAGTTGTAGTGAAGACTTGTGAAATGACTATCGATTTTTTCATTGCCTATAAGCAATGCAAAATTAGTTGAATGCGGTACTCTTCTCGATACCATATAGATTATTATACGTATTGTCATCATTACTGAAATTTATACCAAAAATAATATTGAGATGATAAAATGTATAATGAGGAAAATAAAGATAACTGAAGTGAAAAAATACTAAAAATAACTTTGAAAAACAGAGTGAAATTGTTTAGAGCTGTCTCCTCCTGGAATATCTAACTGTATAGCACTGCTAATCTGATTTACACAGGGCAGAATTCAACATGTTTGTAGATAAGAGCCTAATACGAGTAGATTCGTACGTTGCTTCAAAAAAGTTTGATATTCCTGTGGTATAAGTTTATCGACTATCGAAAAAGCAAGATGTTAGAATCAACACAAAAATAAATAGTACTGGTTACGAATCGCAAGAAATTGTATTGGCATTAGCGGGCGACCTGCAATAAACTAAAATTATATGTATGTTTTTGGTATACAGGTGTTGATCCACGACGGAACCTTGCGTTAATTTATATGTTTCAAAGTCTTTTAATTTCAATGTTTTGGGACTGTCCTCGTTGACAGCAAGTAATCACATTTCACGTCAGTTGAACACGAATAAAGCAATTAAATATAATACAAGAAATCGTGGTTGTAAGGATTGACAGTAATTTTGAATAGACCAGAATGCACGATTTAAATGTGATCGTGTTTCAGAATACCAAATTATAGAAGGAATTTCCATCAATTGAAACGTGGTTACAATCTAATTAGTGACATTAGTGACACGGGTATCTCTGAAATGAATGGTTTATTGATTGGTTGGTCACGTGACCGGGGATGTACGGGGTTTATCAGGGTCATGGTCCATGACAAATCTGCATTATCTTTTCGAGTCGCCCATTCGACTTCTATATTAGCTTAAATTTACGCATAATCGTTATTGCAGACTGACAATTCAGTGCATGCGGATTAGTCCGATTTACTCTTTTATCAGAACACACTCTCTGAGTGGGCGGGCGACGGCTAAATCAGGTGTCTTCATTAGAAATCTTCTCTCGCTCTCGGAACACCGGTACAAGACGTATGCTCGCGAGGGCCCACGGGAATAAGTTTGTCTCAAGCATAACAAGCCAGACTCTGGTCCATGTGTAGCAGTGTCATCATTTTATTTTACACAGCCTGCAGGAAGGCAGTGCGATTCTAAATTTCCTGAAATTCAAAGCAACACATACGATCCAACACTATAATTTTGTTTGTTCACTCGAATAAAAATAAGAAATAAATAAAATAAGAAATAAATACATTAATGGCAACATTTTGATCTGTTTCCGTTTATGAAGCGTAATTCACTGCATGACTATTTTCTCACGCCAATTTGACATGGAAGAAGAGACATTCCCACTGGATTCAATTTACGAAGTAATTATTCTACGTGAATATCAATCAATTTATATATTTTTAACAGTTTATGTTATAATTGTTTTTTGTACTACATCTTTATTATATTTTGATGTAACGTAAGTTCAACAATCTTGAAATTTTATCCATTGCGTGTGGAATTGAATAAGCAGTGCAAATCTTGCCAAATACTACCTTATATGGTAAAATAACATATCAGTGTCTCGAATAAGTCGTTCTGATTGGACGATACACCAGCGCTAAAATGAGCCCCTCAACCAGCATAGAGCGTTTTAATAACGAGGACAAATCGATGTTCGAACAAATCTCTATTTGTTAAAGATATGGAGATATAACTTTAAAAAGTAGCATAAACGTCGAAATTTGTGTGTTTAGAACAGAACAAGTACCAAAGTTATCACTTTATATCGCCTCCATCTCCACTAGACTTCCATTAGATCACGGCCGAGCATGACATATCCCCTTGTTGAGTATACTCGGTCCCGGGCTCTCAATTTTTCGTATGACGACGCTCACACAATGTACGCTCCATTTCGCACTCATCAAGCGGATTTTGATATCTGGTACGTATTATAACGGGATCTCGTATACACCCATACGGCCGGGGCTAAGTTAAATATGTGAGAACTATTTCGACCAACTCCTCCCCACCACTTCTGAACACTGCTTAATGATTAGTACAGTTACGATGTTGTCTCAATAAACTTATGTACCCGTATTTGTCGCTGAAGCGCCGTCTCTTTTTTTCATTCATTCATTCATTCAAATAATCAGTTATTGATCTAGCAAAATGCTAGACACATAGAGACATAAATGATGATGATGATGACGAAGAGATGATGGAAATAATGATGATGATAATGACGACGACAATGATATTGATATTATGTTGACGTTGATGTTGTTGTTGTTGTTGTTGTTGTTGACGGGATGACGGTGATGATGATGACGACGATGATGATAATTATGTCGATAATTGATGTTGTTGTCGATGAGATGATGATGATGATGATGATGATGATGATGATGATGATGATGATGATGAATGTAGTGATGAAGATTATGGTGGAGCGTGCATTAGGTACTAACACATGGCAAACGCCGTTTATTGCAAGTTTCGTTAGTTTTGAACCATTTTACTTGTTCTTTATCGCGTGCTCGAATTTGCATGCTTCTCATGATGATGGCGATGATTGATTATAATGACATTGACGATGAATTGTAGCGGTATTGGCGATTTCAACCATACATTTGCGGCACAAGCTTTCTAGAGCTAGCGTTGTATCACGTAGGTCAGGTTTGGTCCCAAGTAGCAATATCGTATTCCACTTTGCACACCATTACTATGCCGTAACGGACCTCTAAATGACGTCAAGTTGTAAGCCCGTGGCTGAGCAAGGAAATGTTCATTAAAAAAGCTGAACGAAGCTTGTAAGGAGAGCAGGCAAAATAATGTAGTTTGATTACACCTTTGCTTGCAGAGCGTCAGCCAGTATCCATAGCAACAGTGACGCTTCACCTTAACATCAGTACTCATTCAAAATTTAATGATTAATCAAAACATATTATGAATATTTAAGACAGTATAGTTCTTAATCAAATTCACGGGCGGCTCAGCGAGGCTAATTGTTGCTTTAAACGGATGTTATTGCAAATCGAATAAAATGCTGCCACCATTGACTGTGTCATCTTGCGCAGTTGGTTTTAATGCGTGTATTTGGTATGACTTTGCTTTCGGGCTGTGCGGTGATTAATTTCATATTGAGAGAAAGCTAAGAATAGTGAGAATAAAAAAAAGTCATTTTGACTGAGCGCGCAACAGGTGAATCCAGCCGTTCAAGATTTCAAACCTTTCATTACTGAAGGTACAACTAAATTGAACTTTTGAAACATTGGTTTTAAAATATCCGTGACAGAAGGCGTCATCTATGTGTATTCATTAGCGCCGCGGACTCTACGTGCGTAATTCGGCGCGCTCGTTCTATTCGAGCGCCTTATCGGAAAAATTCCCTGCAGTGTTCAATTTGTAAAGATAGCTACGTATAAAATCTAACACCTATGGATTATCCTTTTCACTCCAATTATTCCCAAGATCCCGAGCGAGTTGAAGTTTTTTCCCAATCATACTCCCCACAATGAACCTATCAGCAGTGAAGGCCCTAGGGACAAATATCTCCCGTACATCCTGTGACGTCATTACTTTAGTCGCCTCGAAAATACACCACCGCCATTTGTAATTCAGTGAAAATCTGATGAACTGTTTAATCCCTCGGATAAAACAAGATTTGTCACATGATCGTATCAAGGGCCTGGCGCATTCACAGCACATTCCGATTTATTACCGCGGATGTCGATGATGTTTTAAAAGTACTTTGAGGTACTCTCTGGATATAATACATCAAGTACATAACATTTTACGAGGTACTTGACAGCGAGCCACGGTACAAGTTAGTCGGCGTCGCCCATTTCTCGCCACCGAACATTTGTTCATGCGAGCCTTCTAGGAACGTGTGCACAGCAGATATAGGCGATCGTACTGTGGGGTTTCAAAATACAAAATGTTGTTGACTGTCCGATACCTCCATATGTACACTACCGCTCACCTTAGGACATTTAGCATGTGGTTTTACGCCTTTTGTTGGCAACGTGCAATTTACTCGTTACCATAGATCCAGGCGCACAATATATATACGTTACACATCTGCTCGCCTTGTCTGGGTTCATCATTTTGTGCTGACGTCACTCGAAGCAGTAAAGTTGCGCTGCCAATGATTATTGATGGAAAGTTTTTTTTCCAAATGACGTTACAGTTGTCGTCGGAGGCTGTACGGCAAATGATGGGGTCAAATGTGACAATTGTGTCTCTGGCGGCGATTTCGAGGTCAGTTGATTCGAAACACAAGATGGAAGTTTCCCCTTCGGTCAAGAATTAAAATGCCATATATCACGGAAATCTCAGGGCTTCCCTGGTAGGCAAATCATTCCAACGAGTCTTATATGGATGATTGCAAGTCTTCCGTTGTATCAGCGAATGGGAGCACTACATGCGGAACATAGTAGTCTTGCCCAAAGTCTGTTGGACAGTATATATATATATATATATATATATATATATATATATATATATATATATATATATATATACCGTAATACTCTTTGTACCCAAGTTCAGAGGTTCCCATAAAGCCATTATGGTGATAACCGGGAGGGAAAAAAATCATAGAAAAGAATTTCATTTATTGACTCCAATGCATTAGGCTCCGCTTACCATTCTTCAGACAATTTCACAGCCCAAGTGTCGTGGCAGATCAGTGTAGTTGTTTTGCCATGCCTCCGTTACCATGGCATTCTGCCTAAGATCCCTTAAGGGCGCCACGAGTTGCGTGCAAATGTACTGGTCTTGAATTAGTCACCCACCGAAGCATGCGTATGTCTTGTCAAAACGTTCCCATTTCTATGGTAACCTTATCGATATCCTCGGTAATAGCAAAGTTGGGGATTTGTTGAATAGGGGCTGTCGTGTTGAAACCTAATCTTTTGGAAAAGTATGTAATCCGTTGTCTGTCACTTTTTATATAAGTCTGTTTCATAGCAAATCTATCTAAATCCTAAACCATATTGTGAATTTGCAAAGCATTTTATCCATTAAATTAACTTTTTTGTAGATGGGCAATAAAACGCAAATCTTTATATGAAAATGGTATATTAAAAAAACGAAGGTTATATGGAATATCTCTCCAATTATTCCTCGCTGATCAATGCTCATGCCAGTGATATCTCCTAGCCACAGGATTTCGTGCCGAAGGATTTAGTTTTGCACTGACCGCAAGATTAAAGACGTATTCTAACGTCGGTGTTATCATCACATGTATCGTTACCTTCAAAAAAGGAAATTAGGTTCAGTTGCTGTTAGAGTAGGCTGCCGTTGGAAGTGGCTCGGTTGGTAGAGACGGTTGTGAAAGGAGATAGCCAACTAAATAAGGTATGAGGCAAGGTTACTGCGTGGGGAAAGTAAGGGGCCGTCTCAAAAAGGGACTGCTGAGCTAGGTTACGAAGAGATTGGAGTTCGACTCCAGCAGAGATTTCACGTGCACGAACGTGACGAGGCCGTGGGACTGTAGTTTCCAACAGCGCGTGAGCTTCAAATTGCCTTTATTAGGTTTACTCGAGCGGGGACATAGAGGGGAGGTTATCGTGTTAGGAACTCGCACCTTGGAGACTGGAGACGGTCTCGAAAGAAGGTGTTAAGAGGGCCCCCTTTGTGTTTGTAGATTGGAACTGACGGGCAGGAAATTGAGGTATCGCTTATCCAGACAGTATATCACTGAATGACTCTGTAACTAACGGATGGACTATTCCAGCATATGAACGCTAAATGAACACAAAATTTAACACTAAAATAAGACATGCAGATTCTTCCGCAGATTTTGTGATTTCGATTTACATGTGCGAATGCCTGTGTGTTTTAGGAAGGGCTATGATAGTATTTTTCTTGTAAGAAGAAACCATGTCACGTGACTGATATGTTCGTTATCGTTAAGTTTTATTGGCTGATCACTCCTGTGTAACGGTTACTAATAGGTTTGCCATATATGTCAATTTTATGCAAATTTATGCAAAATACTGATGCAGATTTTCATCAAAGGATCCATACAGTTATCCATGTTATGACGAGGTGCAAGTTGGTGGCGTGATTGGTTTCATTGTTTAAGGAAAGATGTCATTATAATCTATGTGTTTGTTTGAATTCCAAGCAGACTAATTACATCACACAAGTGAGGAATTACGATAGAAGTGGCCTGCCGGAAGACACGAACAACATCTACGACATCCAAGGTGCAGCTATAAGACAAGAACTCGAAGATGAAATCCTTCCTCCGCCCGATCTCACATACCTGGCTCCAGGTGAGCGCGTCGATGACGTCATTGAATGGGACGACGGAACTTTCAATGTCATCAGTAGTAACCATGGTGATTCAAACATCAACAACCGGAGACAGAAGGGCCACAAATCTGTGCAGGTAGTGCGACCATCCGGGAACCTGAAAGGGTCGGGCACGTTAGAACACGCACTGATTTCGCCCCCGAAATCTAACGGGCGTGTACATGGTCACTCCTCGGGGGCGACAGATGATGCAACGAAGGTAGTAGCGAAGGAACTTCTGTCGATGCTCAATTCTGAATGCGTCATTGGAGAGGTGTGTAGCGAAGATATCGATTGTTGTGCCAGTCACACGTGTAGAAGGTATTCGGACGATTTACTAGGTAAGTCAGAATAGACTGCATGCTATAGTTGTTGATCAAGCACTGCAGGCGACGAGTCATCTGCATGCCGCCTGATACCAAGTTTTGTTCGATTTCCCAAGTTAAGGTAGGATGCACCTCGGAGACAGGTATGCGGGGTCTCAAACCTGAACAGTACCTTTTTGATTTACACTTGTTGGGGTCCATTTTGAAGCTCATAGGGTAAATAAAGTTTTCACCCGCTTGTTTTTGTAAAAATCGAAAATTTTACTTACCCAATAGAGGTAACATAGGGATGCGTCCATTCGAAATTGTATGTGTTTGCGTGGTAAATATTGGGTAATCTGTTTCTCTAGTACCAGATTTTGCGCGCTGACCCCAGATTTTTATTTTTTATTTCGAAATGGAAATGGTTAAAGTTTTCTTCTGGCTCTTTTGAACAAAATTGTAAAATATTTAACTTTGACGGAGGCGCATACTACCTACATACCTACCTGAAAATTAACCTATTGAAACCCATGATAAAATTGGCATTTCTGTCCAGGAGCTAACAACATTGTCACATAACAGAACAAGTACAACGTTTTTTCAGCCATCACCTGATAGCGATGGTACCAATGCATTTCTGCTAACTTTCAGCAAATGCACTGGCTGCTAGCAAATCTAGGGCATGCTAATTACACTCCATTAGCAGTGTACTGTAACTGCTGCAGTGGACCTATTAGTCTTACTTACCGGCTGCTAAAACTCTACCGGTCAACGGCTGTTAGCAAATCTACTAGCGGAAAATCTATTGCCTATTGCCTATTGCCTAATAGCAAATTTATCGTATTCTATTACCAACCTGTACGGTACAAGCGTAGGGCCCGCTATACCACTGAGCCGCGCCATTGGCAAATGGAAGCCCGACCAATTACAATAACTTGCTGTCCCTTCGAAGTGTAGCCAAACCGTCTATAGCTGCAAACAAACATATAGATTCCTAATATCCACTTGAAAACGAAACATATATACTCGCCGTCAAAAAGCCAACAATTCACCCAGAACTCTGGCTTCGGAAAAATCTATCGTTTGGAAGACTCATGTGATAGTATTCATTATGGCACAGACAAGGAGAAAAAATTGTCCGTGATTATAATAAGATGGTAGATGGTTATGAGGACAGTGTTGTTCAAGTTGAGTACACAATTCAGATGGTTAAGTTGTTGTATTGTTGTTGTATTTTATTTATTAACGTGTCCTACGTGGGCTTAAAGTTTACATTTGCTCACATGTGTAGTACAATATCTGTTAAAACTTGCCACATCCAGCCCCTTGGGCTTATAAGACACAGAAAACCAATTTCAACAAGAAATAAATAAATAGAAAAAGTAACAGTATTCTAAGTATTCATTCTCAATGGCAAATACTTGTCTATCAAAAGTCTTGTACTGTATTTCATCAATGTCAAATATATGTTTATTTCCTTCGTTGTCTTCATTTTTGTCTATATCTATTGAATGTTTGTCTCGTTCATACATTCACTTCATGCCTACATTCTTGATTCTCTGCTGCCCGTCATGCTCCGAACTCCACGGTGCCTTCTCTTAAAAAAAAAAAAAAAAAAAAAAAAAAAAAAAAAAAAAAAAAAAAAAAAGGTTTTCTGGAACAGGAACGTGACATTTGATTTGTCTTACAGGTAACTGCTTCCCACGATGTGATGTTCTGGTAAGCGAAGGAGGTAACTGCAACATGTGCGCATGTGCCAAAGGCCTAGAATGTACAGAAATACCTGTGGCGCCGGCACCCTTTGAAAAGATGTGTCTAAAGCCGATACCACAAGGTAAATGTAATCATGATTCTCATATTTCTATAAAATATACATTGCCCTCTACGGTAGCACGTGTTGGTGGAGTTTGAGGTCGATGAATATTTCATTTCAATTAAAATTAAATCAATACTTCGGTACGGTGCAACCATAAATTTGAGTACCAATCTTATACTCTTGAAAAGCAAGTCGGAAATGGGTTAGGATTATCACTAACGTGGCCCTCGATTCTCTTTTTTTTCCCCACAAGCTATACATATTGTAACATCGCCCCCAAAGTTCGCTTTCTATTAAAGTAGGCGTGAAAGTCGGCTCAAACACTAACTGTCTAAGTAAGCAGGCCTGAGTTAGGCCGATCGTTTGCAGCGGTGACCGACAGACACTTGTAAATCTGTAAAACTTGAGGCAGACATAAATTGATTCAGTCTCATGAATAAAAAAATGCACACGTGATTTAGAAAATCACGTGGCGTGCTCTTTTGATGTTGATTTGATTCGGCTGCAGTAAATTGTTGTTTTTTTCAGTTGTATCGCTTTGACAAATAAAGGATTTGACATTCATCATAACTGTCCATTTTCTGAATCATAAAAAGGCAGTTAAATAAACTTGACATACGCCCACAAAGAGGCACAGTTAGATATTTGCAAAGGCAATATGGACTTTCCTCCCGATGTCGCGATGGAATCCATTGACTCCCTTGCCCGGTTAGGCGCTCGCATCACTTAAAAGCCTTCGCGTAAACATAGTCCCTCTATGTGGATAGAGGGACTGTGGCGTAAACTTTTTTTTTTCTGTGAAGCAGAGATCGATGTTGGAGAAAATAAAGCTTTAAAAGTCACAAAATGATGGTATTCTTTATACAAACTACGTCTTCCTCTGGCATTTAAATAACCAGAATTCAATACATACGCGACAATTAAAGCCCCATTTAGCTGTATCTTTTTGCATTTACACACAAAAAACTTAAAATTCAAATGTCAACAATATAAAAGTGCTTTTTGTTGACAAGCTAAATAGAAGGTGTTTCAAGGTACTTTATGTAGTAGAACAAAAACTTGCAATTGACATACAAAACAAAAATAGTGAAAAAGCATCAACAGTTACAGCTAGTACCCCTTTAATGATATGTTTTGAAAGAAGACTGACTGGCCCGAACTAGAAAGTTACGTCGCCGCATTTGTCGAAAAAGACAGTTACCAAAATGGAAACAATAATTTTTTTTTTTCATTTGGCCGTACCCTTTTATATTGACACATTGAGTCAATATTCCCTACCTGCAATCATGATTTATCACGTTTTAGTAATATACAATGCAAGACTGGGGAATACTGGATCCGTGCTAGGTCGTGGTACCATCCGACGACATTAGTTTATTAGGTGGAAATTTGTATTATTTCACCATGCGAAGTACGCTGAGACAGGTACTGCTTAGCGCGAGGAGGATATTGCCCCGTGTACAGCTCTGGTATAAAGTATTGAGAGTTAAAGCTCCATAAGCTGTATCTTTTGGCTATTTTTTTCAGAACTTTTGTTTTGTGGTTTCCCTACTCCTTCTGCATTGATTCCCTAAACTGTAATTTAATTACAATTATTAGCATATCAACACACAAACCGATATGAGTATAATCTTCATTGTTATTGTTGAAAATTGTGTTCATGTCCGGACTAGAATTCATTTGTAAACAATAAACAATGATCACTACACACATACAAGCTGTGTTGACATAACGAATACTTAAAATTTCAGCATGACAAACGGATTAGGGTCAGACACGGTAGTTGATATACAGAAGTAGAATACTGAAAACTTGCCACAAGTTACAGCTTATGTCCCTTTAATACTTAAAAAGAATATTCTCAACGAGTGTATGCGGAAAGGTCAACTTCCATTTATTATCAATAATCGATATGCCTGTCAGTTTGCGTGCGTATATCTTTGATATTTAATACTACCTTGTTTTGTGCATATGTGACATAATATATTTCAATGAGGTGATATGTAAGTACAAGTATTAACCCTCATCCGGAATCTACAGTGCAGATACTTTTTCCACTGACTCCGTAATAAAGTCAAATGCGTCCAAAAACATAAAACACCTCGCTGTCGGTGCGCTCGTAATCTTAGCCTATACCGTCACGACACAAAAGAACCATATCAGTTATTTTACCTTCGATTCAAGCTTTATTATTTTGCAAAGTAGTGTCTTTTGTTTGACGGATAACACATTTTCTGTCGTTTCAGGCAAGCCGTGCTCTGATAACAACGAATGTGAGCCCGGCGAGTGCTGTCTGATGAAACCAGACGCAAATGAGGGCGCTATATCCAGATGTCATAGAAATCTCGGTCCACATGAAAGTTGCCGGCATGTCCAACCACATCCGTTTATGAATCTCTTTGAAGGTAAACTATTGCATGTTTTACCTTAAAACTTACGATTGTCAGCCATAGTGGATCAGCAAAAATGCATTTGATCATTAATCGCATGTCGTTGGATCTTTACGTCACACGGCTGCCTATACGAGGGGTAAAGTCACGCGTGGGGATAAGTTAACTACTTGGGTAATAAAACCGACAAGGTAATAAAACTTTGACAGAACTGACACATTTTTCGAAGACTTTGTCAATTAAGGGGGCGCTGCGCCCAACACAGTGTATTTTGCTCAAAAATCACATTTTGCAAATATTCATTCAACTTTAATTAATTTGTTAACCAAAAATTAACATATTGGTTGGGTTCACCTTTCAGCTTGTCAAGCAGTCGTACCAGCGTATGTTGCGTGATAAAAAAGTCTTAATTTATGCAAATGTATGCAAATAACTCGATTTTCTAGCTTCTCTTTTCTCCCAATTTCAAGAATTCCAAAGAATTTAACTCTAGCTGGGTCAAATTTTCTGAAATTTTCACATTATGTTCTTTAAATGCTATATAACAAAACAACTATTTTGTTTGGCAATAAAGTTCTTACATTTTGAATACTAGAGGCATTTTAATTTTGCTTATATCATGATTTTAATCACTTTTTTGAGTATCAGTCTTTCAACCCATGCCATTTTAAGATAAGAATAGATAATGCAAAATAAAATAGCCGTTTTTGCTACATATACTCTTTCAAATGAAATATAACATTTCAGAAAATAGTGTCAAGTTTTTTACTTAAATCAATTTTTATCATTAATACCAAAATTAAGGTTTTTTACCCCAAATATATACCCACTTCATCCTTCGAGTAACTACTGCTACCATACTAAACTTTAGAGTCTCTGGTTTTTGAAAATATATAGTATGAGGGGGTTTCCTTGTCATCTTTGATGAGAAATATTCCTTTTAACAAAACTGTGTTGGCAACATGCAGCTCCACCTTAAAAATGTTCAATCTTGTGTCTGTCATCTTTCTGCGAAAGTAAAACAAACCCATGTTGCAAACTGAAATAAGTTTGACACCAAATTTTGGCGGATTTGCAGCGTAAGATCTTTTTTCTGAAATGATTTTAAAATTACGCCACTCCAACTTCCGACGCCTTGTCAACTTGTTGTATGATGATATAGGCACAGTTATCTGATTTTTCTTACGGTGTGCTCCACATGTTACGGTGTCCCATGGTGAAAAGATTGTCCAGTGCTTGTTAAATGTGTCTATCGAAGACAGCAAGGGGAGACATGTTAATGAGACAGAGTGGCCGTATTATTTGGCTTGGTTAATTGTCTTGAAATGTCAAACGCCCACTTGCATGGCTGATAAAAGTGTCCAATTAAGTACCATTATAATGGCACGCGCCTTGGGGACTGATATTATGACTCAAAAAAAGTTGTACATTGCTTTGTAGATACGCACGCTTGACGAGTAAACGAAGTACCGTCTTGCTTGGTGGAAACAATTTAATTTTTCCCCCATAAAGTTAACGAGGAATGGTGGCCATTTTGAATTTCAAATATTGGTAAATTTTAGTTGATTTGTTTTCTTTAGCACAGAAAATTGCGAGAAGATCGCCGATATATAGCCCTAAATTTGAAAGAGAACAGTTTGATCAAAGTCTCTGCCATCGATACCAGATATTACACCAACCTTCTCATTCATCTGCTCCTTATGTTAGATAAGTTTAAGGTAATGATGATGATGGTGATGGTGATGATGATGATGACGATGATAGTGATGATGATGATGATGATGACAACGATGACGATGATGACGACGACGACGAATATGATGGGCTCGATGGTGACCTTGTGATGGTATTTTGACTTTTGTCTCTTTCAGTATCGTGTCCGTGCGACCACAGCACCGGCGTGGTCTGTATCGATGGAACGTGTGGACGGAGGCATTAACACTGCTGATTGGCAACCATCATCACCTACCACCCTCATGGTATCGATACCGGAAGTCATCAGCGGTGACGTCAGGGAACATCACATCTGAACACAGCGACTCATGTCATACTTATAGCTTATTAATCTGTACTTGCCCCATAAGTTTATCATTTCATCTTTTTCTTTTGTTAAGCAGCTGTGAGTTCGAGCCTTTCCATGCTAACCTGTAAACATACACATCCCATTGGTTTAGATTTATCTTTAATATTTGTCGTGGTGCTATTTTCAGAGGATTTTGAGCCCCATTTCAGAGGAAGAGCTACAGTTGGGACACTGACATTGATTGTAATGTTCAGAACATAACCATGGAATTGAGAGTAAGGGAGTAGCATTTAACTTTTGACCTTTGACCCAGGTGTAGGAAGCCAATAGATTATTGAGGTTTATGTTGTTAGCATCTGAATTATAAATAATTGTTCGTTTACACTGCTTTTGTTTTGATTCGACCGCCACGGAAAAACAGCGCCCCTCTTTGCAATCCTCTCAACCACGGAAACATTGTTTTATGATAAAACTGCACTTTAAAAACTTCGTATCGTTTTAAGTCTCAGACCTTCCTCTGTTGCTTGCATCCTCTTTATGGAGAAACTTTGTTAACTGTGACGTCACAGAAGTTTTAGCCTCAGAGCAATACGATTGCAGCACTTTGCAGGATTTATAGGCGTTTTCACTTATGTTGCCGACGATCTATGAACGATTTCTTTGAATTTTCCCCTTTTTTGGTGTATTACGATGATCCGTTATGTTTTTGATGGTCACTTACAACGGCAATAAAGGAACTAGGATTGAAAAGGATATTAAAACTTAAACTCTACCGCAAAACATATTTTATTAGTATCCAATGTAGACACACTTTTGTTTTACGAGACTCTGAAGAGATAATCGATTTTGAATGATCTTCACGCTTACATCAGACCGAAATCATACGAATGAAATCGAGACATTCGTCATAGAGGGCTTACTTTTTCTTTCGCCATATATTCATGTTTTAACGTAACGATTAACACCTAACTTTTGTTGAAAAAGAGGAAAAGTACATGTAATAAATATTTTGTTCGACAAAACGAAAAACATTGTGATAACTTGGTGTCGATATTGTGTCACCTAGAGGTATTTGTTTCATCCAATATCATTTTAGAAACGAGTCTCTTCATTAGAGTGAAACTCACCTCATGCGAAGTTGTTGATGTACCCTGTATTCAACGAACGGATAACTTTTATCGTTCTAGGCTAGCCAATAAAGTAACTTATTCTATATAATTTCGATTTCTTGGGAATATAACCTATCAAACACTAGTCTCGGTTTACCCAGACTGCAGTGGGGCTCTACTTCCTCCCGCCCACACGGGCGGGCGGAAGTAGAGCCCCACTGCAGTCTGGGTAAACCGAGACTAATCAAACACATGCTTTACGTGACAGCACTCAAATGCAAATCTCAAACCAATGGAACAAAAGGATGTAATGGAAGCTTTCGCCGTTGAGGGCCCCACTCATATTTCGCAAAACGTAGAGAGGCCATAAAGGACAAGCCAGGGTGTTCGTTGGCGGATGTCAGGAAATTAGCATACTTGACGGGAAATAATCACCAAGCAAAAAGTGGAAATTATGCTGAGTTTCCCTATAGAGATCTTATATCCGCCACCTAATACCCGAGCGTACCGTATATAGATTAAATATAATATAGCAAAATGTGATATCAAAAGTTACAGTTGCTGTTTCAAAAGTTGGGAGTACATCATAACTACGCAAGTTCAGGGGCAGCTGTCGTACAACACGTTAAAATCGTACGGGCTCGTCCACTCAACAGCTTACATGATCGCTAAAAAGCGAGGTTGTTCCACCGAGGGATCGTGTTCTCGTTCTATCGCCATATCACTTCCCCGACAAGCTCCTCGTCTGTTGCCTCATCTAGCTATTGTGGATATATTAAAATCTTTTGAACTTTTTGAACTCTCGAGAGATAAGAATCAGCGAAAACTCAAGGCAGCTGCCAGGCATACGACAGTTTCCTTACGCTTCACCAAATTAAATGCTTATGTTTTTAGTTTTATTTTACTGTTAACCGTCAGTGGCCCAAGTCTTCAAATTAAGGTAGTGTGCGCCTCGAAAGTGAAAGACTTAAACTTTTGCTCAAACTTTCCTTAAGGAATCTTTCAACAATACCCTTTCAAAATCAAGAATAAAAATCGGGGGTCACCGTGCAAACTTTGGTACTAGAGAAACGAATAACCTAAGATTTACCGATATTTAAAATTCGAAATGGCCGCCATCCCTGTATTAACTCTATGGAGAAAAATACAATTTTTCGAATTTTGAAGAACTAAGGCGGTGAAAAGTTTTCTTACATCAAGAGCTTTAAAATGAACCCCAACAAGTGGTAGGTCAGAAAAGAATTGTCAAAGTTTGAGAGTCTGAATATCTGTTCCTGAGGTTTTTGCAAATAAGATGGCTTGATTTAGACAAGGCATACTATAATTACGTTTTAAAGTGTTGGTGATTTTACCGAGAAAACTAAGTCGCGTGTCTTTAATGATGAATAAGATGTGAAATGAAAGTTACGTTCAGATTAAAATGCAAACGAACCCAAAGTTTATTTGGCAAAGTCTTGCAGTGATTGGAAAGCTACAAAACTGTTGAATTATGTACATGATGAATTGGCTTTCAAATGTGGTCTACGGGACCGTCTTATTAGAGCGGGCAGGTTGACTTCTTCTGGGCAATAGGTAAGATGTAATAAATTGTTTATGAAATGTTGTCGACCACTGTTTTTCAGACGGTATTGTACTAATCTGACAGTGATAAGTCGCAAAGACTTTCGCATTCCAGCAGATCTATCGAATGCAGATTTCCGTTTCTCAAATTTGGATATTTGTCGATTATTTCGAGCAAAAAAATTGCAGGATACACCAGTGTTTTCGACAACTGTTTATAGATCTCTTTGCACTTAATCAAAATGCATTGGGTGGACTCTTAGGATTGCAATCTTGAGACTGTACCTTCTGGCACGTACGCTCGATTTCAAACTTTTTGAAATAACCCAAACTTTTTGTGGCGGAAAACTGACTTGTTTCTAAATATGATAAAATTGTTAAAAGTTACGGCAGTTATTTTTCTTTTAATATTTCACAAACTATGGTGGAGTTCGCGAATTCATTCTTTCGTAGATTTCATGAAAACTGGATACATTTTTGTAAATAAGCAACTGTGAAACTAATTTGGAGAAAAAACCGAAGAATTTCAATGCATAGCTTCGCTTCTAAACGGTTGGTGGTTTGAATAGAACGTCTGTTAAAATTACCAAGGTTTTTGAAGTTTACTAAGCTTTCGTTCCGTGGAAACCTTTGTATGATTGCGTACAAAAATACCCCCTTTACCTGTTTACACGATGGTAAAGCCACATAATTAAGAAAAAGACCACACAGTCTGGTCAGAGAGAGACCACACACAACGCCGTACTCAACGATTGCAACGTATAGTAATTTGAAATGTACATCAAGCATTATGGTACTCGTAACGAATATCCACTCATCAAAACCATAATTAACCGAGTATGAACTATTTTTTGCGATGGGTATTTTTGAATATTATTAGACTTTGGGTTAAATCTTTGTAAATGAAAGTGTTTACTTATTTTAGGGAAAAAACCCCGAATACTTCATAACTATCTACAGAATTGTAGATTACACACATACAGGTTGTGTTAATAAGCTGAACACCAAGTATTTCGACATTACACATCAAAGTAGAAACTGCATTTTACTAACTGGGGTAAAAATGAACAATACATCAAAAGTTACAGTCAGTGAAGCTTTAAGGGGAAAACCATTTGATTTCGGGGGGGCTGGAGGAAATGTGTATGGCAGCAATTTTTTTTTTCAAAAATTCCTCCAGCCCCCAGAAATCAATTGGTTCTCCCCGAAATCTCGATTCCTCCGAAAATGTCGAGAATATCGTTCAATCAGAGTGAGAATATTCTGGGAGTGATTGAACTGGTCATTGAGAAACGATAAAGGTCCATTGTCAAATTTGAATGTTACGGATAAAATCAGTAATTTAATTGTACATGTTCTCCCACACATTCGAACTCTGAACGAAGAATCCATCGTTTTCATTTCATTTGCGAGACGTTTTGACTTCTATTGCTGTTTAAGGTAGTATGCGCCTCGAAAGTGAAAGACTTAAACTTTTGCTCAAACTGTGCTTAAGGGATGTTTCAACCATTCTCTTTCAAAATCAAGAATAAAAATAGGGGATCACCGTGCAAATTTTGGAACTAGAGAGACAAATATCGCAAGAATTACCGATATTTAAAATTCAAAATGGCCGCAATCCCTGTGTTAACTCTATTGAGAAAAATAAAATGTCCGTATTTTGGAAAAACAAGCAGGTGAAAAGTTTTCTTACACCAAGAGCTTTAAAATGAACCCCACAAGTGGTATATTTAGAGATTTTAAAAGTTTAAGGGTCCGAATATCTGTCCCCGAGGCGCGTTCTACCTTAATTCGATTCATGTGATGAGTAATGCCGATCATTCTTTTACTCCATATTTAGAGAGTTAAATCAGAGTTGTCCGATTAAACATAAATGATAATGTTTGCAGATAGTTTTTTAAGCGTCAGCAATTCTCTGTTCGGGGTGTCTAGCTCACGCGATGACGTGTTACCAGAATACCGTCTTGTTGTACCATAGACCCTCGAGGGTCTATGGTTATATACATTACTATTTGAGTATGGGTGAATTGCAGTATACAAGAATTGGGTGGAATAAATAAGAAAAGAAATCCATTGAATCAGATGGAAAAAATGAGAAAATAAATCTATCTTTGAAAATGGACGATATCAGAGTTATCGTCAAAGCTCGGACAGGGTTCCTGTTTTGTAAATCAATTCAGCAACCCCCATTTTACCGATGTGTTCGTATTCAATGATACAAATATCATGGCCCTGTGTTCCTCCGACAAGAAATCACTCATTACTAGTATTGTAAAGGTAGTATTGGCAACAAACGTTTAAATTTGGAGTAACTCCATGGTAACCCTCGATATAAAGAGCTGTGACAGAACATTCGTTGATTCGCTGTAGAGAGGTAGTTGTTTATGCATATCCATAAGCTAGATAATTATTCGCCTGCGTGAGTCTCGCAGTGGCAATCAGGCAAAAACGGTTACCAGCGCCCTCACGCGGAAGCTAAGGGACCGCAAGGTCCTAGACTTATGAAATGCATTCAAGGTTTTTTGTGAAATGAATGGAAATGAATGACCTTTTTATATGAACTCTGGCAGAGACATCGATGTGTTCAGTTACTCTTTCATTTGCACCTACAATATCAAACGGGCAGATTAGGAAGGCAGCCATATTGCATGCATGACTCGTAACCCACTTTTTTCGACAGGGATTACTATCAACACAAACTGACATAATTATATTGGTATTTACTCCCGTTTGCGGTAATGTAAAATGACACATCAGTAAAGGAAAACGCACACTCCAAGGTTTATCACGATGTCAAGGACTGCTACCAACAACGAGTCACTCACCGTCCGTCAACTGTCAGAAAAAGAATCGTTATTGTAGAAGCTGGAAAAAATCTTACATTGATCTTATATCACGGCAAACATCAAAAAAGGGATATCATTTTCATGTCATGTCTTGATTGAAGAAATTTCATATCTTGTGATACGTTTACCAAGCGGTAACACGACTGTTTCTACGACTCCCAACCTATTCTAATGTAGATCCTGAAATTTTAAGTTTCTTTTATTACGCACTGAAACTCAATACAGCTATCTTAAATTTCATCACCATTTGTACAATGTTTCATATTCATAGTAATGCATTACAACGACTATTTTGAATCTTTTCGATTTCAAATTTGATACCATCAGTGCAATGAATTTTTCATTTATCGTGACATCTATTCTCTATAACGATGAATTTGATGAGGCATTAATGTATGAAAGAAAAAAAATGATATGAGAGAGAGAGAGAGAGAGAGAGAGAGAGAGAGAGAGAGAGAGAGAGAGAGAGAGAGAATATTAAAATTTAAAGATTAGCCTCAATTCTCTTCATAACTTTCAATCGTTACATTATAGCAAGTTTCGATTTCAACATTAATTAGATGCAAATGGATATAAATCAAAGTATTTGACAAACAGAGGAAGGTAGGTTGAAACCTTGACGTAGACATGGCACGCTGCCCTCCTGCAAGGTTCTGCCCTTCACAAGGTTTCCCTTCGCCGCCCAGGAGTTATGGCAACGAGTGATTTGTGTGATTTTTCGCATCAGAGCGGTACAAAATAGATCGGGTTTGTTATTTGGCATATCCGTATTGATCCTCACAAGGAACCAAACGTTTTGTTAAGCAAATATTATGAACGCAAACAAATGCATGAACAAAGAAAAGATAAACAGAAAAATAGATAAATAATGTTGTTTCCATCAAATTGCATCGAGACAGATGAGGGTTGAACTCATTTCGGTTGAGGTGAGCCTCTTATTTTTTTCATCAACAACTTTGTGGAGGCGTTATATTTCCGTTTACCGACCTTTCCTTGAAAACATAAAATGCACCATAGACACTGTTGTCATTTTATGAGAGAATTTTTAATTGAGTGGCATTTATTTAATTTCGTGTCGTGAAACATTTCTTCCGTGATGGTGGTCAGCAGCTTACCCAATCAGCGACCGTGGGACGATGCCACAGTCATGACGTCATCTGACTGGACCGGGATGAGCGGAGCGTTTGTTACTTCAAATCACGGTCACTCACGTTGGACTCTGATATTCGGTGTTGCTAAAGCTACCTGAAAGCTGCAATATACTCGTAATCCATACGTCGAAGTCGGAACAGTTAAACAATATTCTGGTGATTGCCACCTGACCGTAGCTTTACAGAAAGAAAGTAAGTATACACGTAGCAAAACCAGTTTACTAGTCGTACATTACAGGGTAATAGTATTAGCTATATTCAACAGTAATATGCCATTGAGTTTTGGGTTAGTGTACTGTACGATGCCATAAGAGTCATCGTTTAATATATAGACATTTTTTACACTCCTTGACATCTACCAGTCTTCAAATGATTACAAGAGGTATGTTATTAGCAACTGATCGTTCCAGTGCTGTCTAAGATCACTGCATTTACAATTGCATTTAATTGTTAAAGTGTCATGATGGAATTATTGTATGATTTTAATCAAAACGGTATGGCTAATTAACCGCACAAAAGGAAACCTATTACCGCAGCGTGTCTATTCACGCTACGGTCAACAAACCTCTTCCTGACGGGCCCTTTCAATGTGTTTACAAGTTTAACAGTCATTCTTTATGCTCCCCATCGCGTCTTTATATTATCTTAGACACTTGACTACAGTCGACTACATGTATTTAGATTAGCATAAAGGAGCATTGGTTTGTTTGTTTCTTCGGCCTCATTTCGTTTCATAGTTTTGTCTCAGTCTCCTCCACTGAAATTTTCTGTCGTTGGTGATGCTATCAATACCATGTAAAGAAATCAAGATCAAAGTCCTCTTTGCAAAGAGCTACAGTACCTGCCATGATGTGTGTCTTTATCTTTAAGTGCGCAGTTCCTTTCCATCTCGAGCGTTTAACATTTGAAGTTGTCTGATTCAAGGAGTTTTCAGAAAACATGTGTTTCGGACAAATATCTTTTAAGATTCTTCACAGGAATCTATAATGGCAGCATTTCTGATAAAAACTGTGATTTTATAGCGGATAAAGTTCCTTAACTAGATCTAATTGTGATGGTTTTACACTGAGTGTCACGCATAGAGTGGAGAGTGCTCACTCTGTTCGAAACATATGACGTCACACTGTAATCACATGACCTAATATCCATCTAGCTTTCCCTCGATGGGACTGCCAAGCGTTATACACTGTGTAAGTTGTCCATGGTGCATTTGGTTGTAAAAATTTGACATTATGAAATTAAGCAGGACTTGAAAATGTGGGTTTTCATGATCACTCAATATCAAAAAAATATATATTTTCAAAGCAATCCATTTTTATCCAATGTGCATTTACCCACGAAAACTAATATTAAAGATCCATGGTCTTTCCTAGCCAAGCACTATCAAAATCCCTCATTACACGAGTTCAGAGAAAGTAGGGGAATAGGTCAGTAGCTGGAACAGCCTTGATTTGCTGTGTTACAATTTTTTGTTAACTGATTTAATTTTTTTCCCGAATGGAAAT
Organism: Ptychodera flava; assembly: GCF_041260155.1. Classification (NCBI taxonomy): domain Eukaryota; kingdom Metazoa; phylum Hemichordata; class Enteropneusta; family Ptychoderidae; genus Ptychodera; species Ptychodera flava. The sequence continues at coordinate 16,968,197 of NC_091945.1, read as the reverse complement.
AAGTTAGAAGAAGACAATCAGCCGACACACAGTGGTGATTACGTGTTGGTTGGCCATGACGACAACGTGATTAATTTGTGAAATTTGGGAAAATAACCTGATCTTGCAGATTCAGAAACTCAAAGAATCATTAATTTGTCGTTCCAAGGTCTTGACATTGTCATCAATGTGTTTGGTTCAATGACGGATGGGGACATTTGGCATGCACACATTACGTTACGCCTGGTTCGTCTTGTAAATTATTCATTGAAAGGGACATCGTCGCTTATCTTTTTCGAATTATTTCTCTTATTTTCGTGTCATGCGAGAAACTATTCACGCTGTTCTGCTCGCTGAAACATGGTACATTGTCAGCCATCACAACTCTACTCACTCTCTGCTTATAGATATAAAAGTAAACGCTTTGATGGCATAAATTACGGTACATACTAGAGTTGATGTCATCAGCATATTTGCATGTAATAGGACGTCATCAGCATATTTGCATGTTATAGGATGTCATCAGCATATTAGCATGTTATAGGATGTCATCAGCATATTAGCATGTTATAGGATGTCATCAGCATATTTGCACGTTATAGGATATCATCGGCATATTTACATATTATAGGATTTCATCAGCATATTTACATGTTATATGTATACGCAAGGCATGAGTAGAGCTCGGATGATTGATAACTCGACATGTTTCAAAAGGGAGAACAGCATAAACAACTTCTCCCATTAAAAAAGATACATTTATAATTTGAGAAGATGGTGACTTTTCTATTTAAACTTAGATTCCATGATCAACATTAGGGATGGAATCACGCTTTTGAGATACCATGACGTAGGCAACACATCGTCTAGTTTATTGAAATAGTGGCAGAACAGGAAATTTTATGTGAGGCATCGTCAAAGTTTAGATTTCCCCATTGAGACCCTGGACCGACCACAGATTTGTAGTCAACGCCACACCTGTAGAACACATAACGATAGATGTCTCAAAACGCACGCCGCCATCCTCTTGAGTCACCTGGCAATGTCTATCGTCAAGGCTCGAGAACTGTTGCGAACTAACGCGAGATTTCGAATTTACGTTAAATTGGCTTGTATAAAGATTTGCCACTCGTTTGCAGTCACACGGCATCACGTCTTAACCTTGCGGTGAGGGACTCGCATATCACAAACGGCGTTTAAAAAAGTCACTTCAAACAGGTGAGATTCATATTCACCATTATTGTTTTTGATTTTACCGGTCTCAAATGCACCTTTCTATTTTGTTCTTGCGCGCTACGTTCGTCCTGGCGTGATCCGTCCCGGCCAAGTGCCGTGATAGTGTTTTGTATAGCTGTACACATAAAGCCATAAAAGACTTAGAGCAGAAAGTAGTTATTTCTATGAGATATGGGAGTGACATGAGACTTGAATATCAATCTGATAGTGGTGACGTCAATGCTTAGGTCGCTTCTGTCATCGATATGACATTGATGAAGTTGCAATGGAAAATCGCATTTATCATTTAATCACGTAAAATGTGTAAAGGAACTTACTACACAAAAACAATTGTTTAAACAATATCTCCGAAAAATAATGGATTTGCCTTAATTTTATCTCGTATGGTTTGTATCACCTTTGTGTAAGACCAATGGCGCTACCAAAAATATACATATAATATGAAAGTGTCCGTGTTTCTGTACGAATAATTGTTGTCATTACCGTAACGCTTCAAGTTTGCACGTACGGCTGTTTATGAGGTAGGTTGTTCCCGGAACAAGTGACCTGTAGTTTTTCCGTGACAGAAAATTCCAAACTTTACTGGAATGTTCACGTCGTCAATCAAATACCAAACGAAAGAGCAAGTTGAGCATTGCATCGCACCGCATCGATGAAAGTGTCTCAGCTTCGTGGCAGCACGCCATTTTAATAAGGAGGGGCACAATACTGCGACGTTTGAGCATTTTGTTTCAGAGGCGATGACATTTCGCATTGCTTGACATTTCACTACTCTGTTTCAGCCTTTCTTTGTCTGAAATAAACATACCGACGCACAAAATGATGAAGTAAAAAATTCATCCCATCAGTTTTAAAGGGAGACTTTTCGGTGTATTTAATGGTGACCAGGCAATTCAAGAAAACTGGTAAGGATAATACTGAATACTTAATTTTATTTATCAAGTTTGATGATCAAGTCATATATTTTTTATCAAACAACAGTGGAAATATTAACAAATGCCCATGTCTTGCGTCTTTGATTGAATTGATCCTGCGAAAAAAATACGGGCGTTTTGATGTTTTCCCCGTACCGTGTGATGTTGCATGATGAAATAAAACGGTTAGGGCTGCAAACAATTGTGTTCCTTTCAAGGCTAGGGACAGTAGCTGTAACTTTTTGGTGATTTTTTTATACAATGTTTGTTTTTTTATGCCAACTACAGTTTCTTGTTCTACTCCCCAAAGCATGTACTTGTCAACTCAACCTATGCCCGTACATGTGAACTGCATTTGTTATTGTTAACGTCGCACGCGCGAATTCTGGTCAGTACTAGAATTCAAATGTGAGCAACGGAATTACATTCTACACATACTGACCTGTCTTAACAAGCGAAATAGTAGGTACTTCAACATGCTTTGGGGATTAGAACAAGAACTGGCAGTTGACATATAAAACAAAAAATAGTGGAAAGAAAATCATCAAAAGTTACAGCTGCTGGTTAGCTATGCTATTTCGTTCGACGAAATCACATAGATATGCAAAGACGCCACAAAAGTGTAATAAAAACAAAGAATATTTGGGAAAGCAATATGTCCCCTTCTAAGCATATGATCGCTTAATTATTGAACACAAAAAACAAAAGACGCACGATTGTAACAATCGTTATCAATTTTTCAAGGCCCCACCCACGTCACGCACCAGGATTTGTTGAAACACTTTAGGGGAATAGCATTGAGTAATGCCGAGACAGGTGATTACAATGCCGCCTCAGTCACACTGAAGGAAAAACAGGCATAGTGAATGTCATCATTAGTGATGTCATAACGACACCACGGCGACCGCTTTGTTTAAACGCCTTGCTGTCTGTGCGACCGTCGCTAAACCATCACCCGTCTGTCATTTCCTGGATCGTTCGGAGAGACGTTGATCAAACGACAACAGATACGACAGTGGATAAAGATCGTATTATCCGCAAATGTCGTTCGAATTTCCCCTTCTGCTTAGTCAACGGAACTTCTTGATCACCAGGTGCCCGCTGAGTAGGAATCTGAAACTACTTTTCAAGCTAACGATGTCGGGAAAGAATGGGGTCATGAATTGAACCCTCTTCCTATTAAACCTGGACGAATTTGCATTCCTTAGCAATAATAACGCGGAAATAAAAAGCATGTTTTCGTAGCCGTAGAGCTTAAAAAAACGTATTTGTCGATCGCCTTGGACAGCATTTGATGCTGTAGAGTTTACACATGAGCAGGTGATTCTCTCGACTGCAGAACAAATTTCATTTTGGTTTGACTCAATGAGCATCCGGAGACTGTGGAAGTGTCTGTTCAAATTAAAAAGGTACGACTCAACACAGTGTTGCTCATCCTCTTTGTCCATCATGACAGGAAAATCAATCTCTGAATTTATTGAATGGAATCTACGATGCACGGAGAAAACCAGCAGTCCTTGATAAATGTGTCCACGTTTTATGGCCACATGTCACGTGATCGACATGGTCCAGCAGATGCTCAATAATCTTATATTTCGCCTCCCTAGGTTGAACGTAAACGCGTCGTGCCTTTGTAGGGTAGTTAAAGGTATACTGTCAGCTGTTCCAATTTTGCCACACTTACCATGGAAAGAGAAAATCTAACCAATCACAGATTTTAAGCGGGTGGCCGCTTTTTAAAAAACAGCGCCCTCACATGGGCATTTTGAATACCAAAGAACGCCCCTTTGATCATATATGGGCATATTTAGATTACAGGTGACTGTATACCTTTAAGTCACGTATTCTGAGTATCGGGTATGACTAAGACAGAAAACGCAATGCAGAACTTGAACATAGCTCATTCCACAGTATTGCGTAATGCATGCATTGATGAGACACCTCGCCAGCAATGACGTCACAGAAAATTTAGTAACCTTGTAACTAAGGCCTATTTTTTCGGAAGTAGTTCAATTTTTTGTTTTGTTTTGCGTCAGTGCGCGCGCAGATTTTTGGAGTTTAAAAGAGAAAACCCACAGTGTATTTATTTGAAAGATCTTACCGACAAAATTCTTGTTAAAACAGTTGTAAAATGTACTTAAACACCTGTTTGCTTGCAGGATATCATAATAGTATAAGTTATTGAGGTGAAAAAAAAATTCTGCTTCGATTCTTCAACGGGCACTCATATTGCTTGGAAATAATCAAGACATTGTGAACATAAAACTTGAGTGTGCAAATTTTGAGCGTGTTTGAACGACTCGCCCGCCAACCTTTCAAGACTTTGACGGAGTGGACGCAAAATACAGAATATAATCACTCTGGCCTAACTGGTCAACCAACGAACTGACTGACTGACTGACTGGCTCATTCACTCCCCCGAGCCAGCATCCGGGTAATTAGCCTGATGAACACCAACCCCAGGGCAGGTAACAAACTGTGATGTTGCCCCTTCATATGTGTTATTTAATTCATTACACCAAAGAAAACCACGTTTCTCTATCGCCGCATCCTAATTTGGTGGTTAGATACTTTATTACAGTTCCGTTTTCAGCTAGTCATATGTACTTTAGCTGGATTAAACTTTGTTTTAAACACATACATGCGCAACTAGTACGGAACCATTAATATAGAAATGTGGCGCAACGTGCAGTAGGCTGCACACGACAGGGCTGAATCTCCCAACCATGTTATATCAATTTTTTATCGACGCCACGTGGATGAGTATAAACCAATGAAGATAAGTTGATATAAATGTATGAGGTGTAATGACATGTTTCGTAATGAACTTTTCTTGTTGATATGCACCTTCTCAAGATAAAAATCAAAAGCATTTATTCCTGACGAGGCTTGCACAGCGAAGATGTAACAGAGCATGTAAAAGGATAATATCATTTTAGAAGTCAACTCAAAGCTTTTGCAACTTTTGTGTTTGCTATGGTTTTGGAAAATTAACAAGTCATGGTTGCATTTCCTTAACAAGTTACTCAACAAGTGCACATTTGCATATATTCATGGCCGGCCATATTTGGAAACGTCAGTAGAACTACAGGGTTTTGGCGGCGCACTTTTTTTGGCGTGGCCCCACGGGAAAATCGATGTTAGCCTAATCTGAATACAGGTGACTGAATTTCTCGTGCCGAGGTATCGAACCTGCGTAAGCTTTCTTCGTCAGGGCACTGCAATCGATGAAATAAAGTGACAAGATATTATGACGACGTCGCGTAAAATTGAACAAGTAGATTTACTATAATAATATGTAAACGAATCTGATAGGAACGAAAAATAAACTGTGATGGAGTTACGTAAAAGCAAAAGTTTAAAATTTCAGAACAGGAATCCGTTGTGATTTTGAAGTTACAATGATGGCAAATCTTGAGATCTTTTAAACTGCAATTTTATGGTCTGATGGAATCATCAAAAGATGAAAAGTAGCCCATACGTAATGTATCAAAGGATACAACAATCAGACAAAACAGGTTAATAGTTCTGACCCAAAATATATACATTAGCTGATTTGACGGCTCTATAGATCAGAGATGGCGTTGTCATGGTGATATTGAGCAGAATTCCATGGATGCGCAATTACGCTGACAGTCTGTAGTTCCATCTCCTCTCGGTTATTATCATTTTTCGATTCTTGAAGGGATAGTCGGAGACGGATGTCATCAGAGACAATGACAAGAAGAAGATGGGAAGTAATCTCTTCTTCGCCCGGTCGTTCAGATCGTATCTCAAAGTTGAGATCACCATCAACGTTATCTGAGTACTTTTTCATTTATAAGATTGACTTCAGTTTCCTGTTAAGTTTTTTATCGTAGGATGTAAAATTCCCGCGTCCGCCCTGTGTAACGCACCGCGCAAACAGAGCGGGTGATCTGCAGCACACTGTTCACATTTTCCCTTGACGAGTTCTAACGGAACATCAGTAAGGTACCGCGACTTGAGACACATGTTGCCTATTCGTACACGATGCACGTCACATCTCACGGATGTGATCAACGCTGCACAGAGATGAGTACTATAGATACTGTAAACAAGGGAGGGAACAGATCGAATCTTACACGAATGACACCTGTTACCGCTGAATGATAAGGGATGCGCTTAAAATAGTCTTGAATTGACAAGCGACCGTGGAACACCTGTATCATGTAATGGGGACGGCTTTTCCTTCAGAAATCGCCACTTTCATTCACCCTGTCGAATTTTCACTCGCACTAAGGCACCGCCCTCGTTCCACTTGTCCCTCGGCCTTATTCGACGATTCAACGTGTCTTTGGTCGTAACTTGGATTTATCCTCCCTTACGCCTGAGACTTTCGATGATCCACAGTTCTGGCAATGAACGTGGCAAGTATTTGTAGAATTACGAGAGCAGGGATTTTATTCGGGGAAACGAAATCCTCGAACAACGAGCTCTACAGATAAAAGCCTTGTGAACGACAGATAGACAGAGAGTCGTGCAATTTTCTGTGTACACTAAATGAATTATGAACACGTGATCAACCTTTTCCTACATCTTGATTGCCAAGCCATTTGGCATGGGACAAACTTTGTCGATGTTGAATACCTTTCCAAACGTACAGATGATATCAAGCCAATAATGGTCGATTGTCATCGTTGCTGATGACAAAGTCTAGGGTATAGGGGATCGATGGTTCACTTATTGTTCTTGGGAATTGTGGTCAGCTCAGTTGAATTGGAGTGAGATGATTGGGCTTATTGTGATGACTGCCACAGCTGTTGTTGTTGTTGTTGTTGTTGTTGTTGTTGTTGTTGTTGTTCTGGTCCTTGTTGTTGTTTTTGTCACTGCTGCTTCTGTTACTGATAGAAACGGAAATGATGATGATGATGATGATGATGATGATGATGATGATGATGATGATGATGATGATGATGATGATGATGATGATGATGGTGATGATGATGATGATGATGATGATGATGATGATGATGATGATGACGACGACGACGATGATTATGGCGATAATGGTGGTGCGGATGACGACGGTGATGACAGTGGCGATGACGATTTTTCATTCGGAGACGTTCCCTACAATAGTTGTCACTGAATGCCAGCGGTATCATAAAATGCATGTTGTATATTTGATCTTACAAAAGGATACCGAGAACATCAGAGATAATAGCTGCCGAGCTATCGAGCTATCTATCTGTAACACAATATCGTCTGGATCTCAACACCATCTCATGAGAAACAGCAAAGAGCTTTTCACTCTTGATTTCAATCAGCACGAGACATTATTTCCAATCTTGAAACGTGTGATACACTTTGAAAAGTTGTTGCAAGCAGATGGCGTCACTTGACAATTAGTTCACAAGGAGATTCATTTTGTTGAGTCGCAGTTTAACGTTTCTAGATCTACCTGATACAGGACTGGACATTACTCTTTGATACGCGTGCAGGGCTGTTTGCTGTTAATGGTGTTGGAACTATTATTGGCCCCGTGTCTTGCGTTGAGATAAGCGCCACCAACGCACAGGTTTTCCTCTTAGGGTAGCATGCACCTCGAAAGTGAAAGATCTAAACGTCTGCTCAAACTTTTCTCAATGAAACTTTCAACCATACTCTTGATAAATTAAGAATAAAAGTCAGGGGTCACCGTGCAAAGTTTGGTACTAGCGAAACAAATGACTTAACATTTACCGGTGTTTGAAATTCAAAATGGCCGCCATCCCTGTGTATGGGGGACAATAAAAATTGCCGATTTTCGAAAAACTAAGATGGTCAAATTTTTTCTTATAACACGAGCTACAAAATGACCCCCAACAAGTGGTAGACGAGAAAGCTTTTTAAAAAGATTTAGAGTCTAAATATTTGCCCCGTAGACGCAACCGATAGCTTTCCAGACTACAATTCATATTACAGTAACACGGCTTGACATACACAGAGAGTGTTGAAATAATGAACGATTATATAAAAAGAGAAAACATAGTTTGACCAAAAACTCACAAAAGTAATCGAAAATACATCAAAAGTTCATGAGCTTGTGGAACAAGAAACTTATGAAGTCAATGCTATTTCATCATAAAAAATGGCGAATATATAAACCCAATACAAAATTATGACGGTAAATTTTTGCTTCTAATATCTCACTTTGCACATTCGACCGTTGGACAAACGGAATGATTTACTGTTCCTGCCTCACAAAGAATATAATATGTGGACGTGTTAGAATGCATTTCAGGCATTCGGGAGCTTGTCTGTCATTTAGGGAGAAAAAAATTGACGATTCCTCATATTGCCATGAACAAAATAACCTGCTTATTGCGTTTTGCACAACCTCCTCAATTATCCACGCGCGATATTTTTTTATCTCCATGTAAAAGAATTTTGAACAGCTCATATTTCGGTACTTTTAACTTAATTTTAGCAAAATGACCATAAAATGGTGAATCGAATACCTAACCCCAAATCAGATAATTATCAGGCAATATTGGTTTACTTTCAGGCAGTCATTTTCATACATTTTGTAATTTTTCAAGGCAATTTACGATTAGTGTACAGGTGGTGAATTCATTATAGAACCCAGTGATTCTTCGTCTCATTGAGACCCGGCTAACATAAGCCTGGTTTCATAGGACCCCATTTCTGCAAATTTACCGTTGTCACGACAACCAGTTTAATTTCCACGTTCATCAAAATATCAAATCCTAAATTTGAAGATTTCTTTTATTAACTGAATATGCAGGCATTCAATTTAATCCCAATTTGTACAATGTTTCATTATTCATAACAAGACATTGCAAATTGATACACACTATTTCCAACTCAAATGAAATCCAATTAGGGTGATTGAGTTGCCGTTTGTAGTGACTTCTGCTCGTCGAAAAGTCTGCATTGGATGACGTATAAAGGAAATTTGGAAATGAACAGAAATATAGACACAAACATGACGGAACAAGAGAGGTAAGGACGTTAGTTGGGAGAGAGAGAGAGAGAGAGAGAGAGAGAGAGAGAGAGAGAGAGAGAGAGCGTGTATAGGAGAGAGAGAGAGAGAGAGAGAGAGAGAGATAGAGAGAGAGAGAGAGAGAGAGAGAGGAGAGAGAGAGAGAGAGAGAGAGAGTGTGTGTGTGTGTGTGTGTGGGGGGGAGAGACAGACAGAGAAAGACAGAGACAGAGAGAGACATTGGCATAGGAAGGAAGCTTAGATCCTAAAAAGATTACAACAATATCTCAACTTTTTTTTTTTAATTTCATAACTGTCGTCGACTGATAGGACAATAACGCATTGATCCGTACTAATCCAGCACTGTGAGGAATGTACAATTTTGCATCACAATTCGAATGAACACAAAGTGTACAAAGATTCATCCATGATCGCGAAATATTTCTGATTTCAACTTCAAAATCAAGAGGAAGTATATGCATTAACTGTATTCATATAAACAAGCAAGTATAGTATTTTTTGTGGTCAAACGATGCATGATTTCAAAAGTAATGAAATAACAAATATTATCGTTTTCAGAGAGCATTGCTATACTGCTATATATTTTTATCAGACAGAAACAACTGTAGCATAATAAATATATTTCGAGCAGTGTTAATGCTTCTAGGCGTCATGGTGCGTGTAGGTTCTCACATTTGCAGCGTAATCAAAATGTTTTACATATACTGTGATGATATTGTGCAAATTTTTGCAGCATGTTCAGAACCGGACTAATTTGCTCACAAGGCTCCCACTGAAGTTCTACGGTTCGTGCAGTGACAACTAATTCCATTTACCTGTTTGTGGTAATGCAAAAACACGGCATCTTGATATCGTCATTTCCTTGAATTTCTAACACACACACACCACACACACACACAAAGAGTGGTTTTACCGTGCTGGATTTCACAACGCATTATGATAGTGTTTCTTTATAAAGGCACCTGCGGAAAAAATGCTGACTGTGTAGTTTTCCTTGATAAATGCTGGTTTTGTAGTTCTTTTGCACTCAGTTGCTTAGCTACAGACACATTTCGACACACCCTCAAAATTCTCCCGTAGAGGAACGTTTTAAAAATGTCCTCTGAAAGGAAATGACAATGTATTAATCTAAGTCAACTTTCTACTTATTTGAAGATTGAAATTTGTCATAATGCAATATTGAAATTTGTCATAATGCAATATTGAAATTTGTTATAATGCAATATTGAAATTTGTTATAATGCAATATTGAATTTGTCAAAATGCAATATTGAAATTTGTCATAATGCAATATTGAAATTTGTTATAATGCAATATTGAAATTTGTTATAATGCAATATTGAAATTTGTCATAATGCAATATTGAAATTTGTCATAATGCAATATTGAAATTTGTTATAATGCAATATAAAAATTTGTTATAATGCAATATTGAAATTTGTCATAATGCGATATTGAAATTTGTCATAATGCAATATTGAAATTTGTTATAATGCAATATGAGCTTAAGGTAGTATGCGGTATAAGGTATGAATATAATGTAGTATCCTTATAGGGAATCTTTTAAACATTCACTTTCAAAATTAAGAATTTATAAAAATTGGGGGTCACTGTGCGAAGTCTTGAACTGGAGAAACAAATTGAAATTCAAAATGGCCGCCATACCTGCGTTAACTCTGTTGAGAAAAATAAAATTTTCGATTTTCAAAAGCTAAGGCGGTGAAAGATTTTCTTACTCAAAGAGAGCTTCAAAATGAACCGCCATACGTGGTAGATCAGAAAAGAATTGAAAAAGTTTGAGAGTCTGAATATCTTTTCCCGAGGCACGTGCTACCTTAATAAAATGAAAGGGCAGGATTTGTTCGATGAGTATCTCAAAGGTAAGACAGGAGCACTGCAATTTCAGACGCTAGTCACTGCTGCCTACATAATACGCAGTTATGAAGAAAATGACAGTAGTTTTACTCTTGCATTAGTTGTTCGCCTTGAAGGGCCAGTAACTCAATCTTTCGATGGTTTTTTCACTATTTTTGTTTTCAAATGTCACCAGTTTCTTGTTCAACTCCCTATAAAAGCATGTTGAGACAGTATTCAGCTTGTCAGCTTGTTACATTGTTACTGTTGACGAGTGAATTCTGATCAGGACTAGAATTCAAATGTAACAAAAACAGTGCAGTTTACTCATATACGCGCTGTTGGCAAGCTACATAGAAGATGTTTCAATATTCCTTGGGGGATTAGAAAAAGGAATTTGCAATTGACATACAAAATATAAATGATGAAAAAAAGTATCAAAAGTTATAAAGTTACTGGCCTTATAGACGACTGCGTTTGAGTGGGGGAACTGGGGAACGCATGCGTAATTTCCTTTGTGGAATTTTTACGACTTAGATCTTCGGTCCTTTCTCCACTTCTAATCAAAAATACGATAAATTATGTATGCTTTCGATAAATGTCGTGAATACCAGACTCAGCAAACACGTATTTTTTTTCATATGTCTCCAAACAGTCAGAATTCGTAATGGTTTAACTTTCAGACCCGCGAGCTGTTTGAATTTATACTGTGCCATCCATTCCCTCTGCGACCGCATGGAATTGAAAAGTGGCACAACCTGTGCCTGCAGAGCCCTCAACCAATTGTGTATTACTCTTTAGAACTTAATTTTGCAAAGAGCGAAAATGTACACTCCATCTGCTCAATAAATCGTCAGCTTTATATATACATTCTCTGTATGTTGATGTGTGAGATAATGGGCAAAGTCGCAGACCGACGTTCGGAAATTTTGAACGACGAATACTTTTTGTTTCCTTGATTCGCAAAATTTCACCAAATAAAATTTTAGAAAAGAAAAATATTGAGTGAAAGTCAATATACAAACCAGGCTATTAAATCGTAAAGAAACAGGTAGCCAACAAAACGGATATATCATCTCTATATTTTATGTCATTTCACGGAAAAATCTCTCATCATAAAACCACCTGACGGCGTTACACCTGATTTATTCTGCCTTCATGCATCCAATAAAATAACTGGTATTGACATAAAATCCATCCCGTATGCATAATTTTCTTTTATCATTATAGATCTTCAATTATTAAAAATGGCCAGAGGACAGAGATTACGGTATTGACGAAATCTAGGTGACTAGCCCGTCTGAACATACATCCTTTTTAAGAATACGAAAGTCGCTTTGAATCCAATTTTCAATGCCTCTTGCCTGGCTTTGAACGCTTTTCATGTTCAGTAATGGAATACTCCACCATAATAATGGGGAAAGTCCTGCTCATTTTGACGTTAACCTAAGTATGAGTTTTTTATAACATTCCTTTTATAATGGAACCTTCAAAGACACTTTCATAGATTCCTGCAAAAAGGAGAAGCGTGATTTACAGAAATATTGGTTATACTATCCGTAAGGTATGTCACTGAAACTTCTATAAAATCCTTTATCTATGGCATTACGGTTGACCTTCCAGTTTAACGCTGTAATTATTCAGTCCTTCTTGCCTCAACAGACCTTTTGTACGTATCCTGTGTACACCTTACCCATATGTCTGGTGTACCCTGAGAATAAATTCCCTATTCAGCAAAAATGATAAAACGAGCCTAGCTTTTAACTTTTAATCTCAACCAGTATTCTCCTGGTAACAAGCGGTAAGAGAACACTAGAGTAAAACATTGTTAGTATTCGAGCAACCATACGTTTTAAATATTTATGTCAGCCGTACTGTCCCGAGGATGTCCAATTTTATTGATTTGTCATCGGCATAAATGTTTATGAAAGTCGGTTTCCCCGGGGGAAATGGGCAATGCAATACCAGCATTGTCCTCTTGAAGGTTACGACGTGAATATGGTCAAAAGGCGTCCTGTTCAGCGCTAAAACTTGAAGGTTGATTAAATTCGATAAACCTGCTGGTCTAATAATATTAGAAAACTAGATATTAACCTTTTGAGTGCTGTAATTTTTCCCATCAAAATTTTAGTGCAACATTTTCACCAATTTTTATGAACTTTTCTATAATTTTTTTATAATTTTGTACCAAATGGACATCACATTTCATTGGCAACAGTTTTGTTATCAAAATTTTGACAAAAATCTGAAAAAAATTGACTAGAGTATATTTTCTAAAGGTGACAAAAATTGACTTTGGCGCTCAAAGGGTTAAATTCGATAAATCTGCTGGTCTAATAATATTAGAAAACTAGATATTAATTTTTCAGTTAAACGCGTCGATCTGAGATCATCATACTTGTATTTTCCCCTGCCTGAAATTGAGTTAACTGAGATCTATTGGCTATTTAAAGTATTTTATTGAAGGTTGAGATGTAAATTATTCAGCATTGTAGATACGTTGCACATATACAGGTCAAAGCATGGTGATTCAGTTGCTTCGGAGAGACAGTCACACACTTCCCTTCTCCTGTCGTTTGATATTGACAGTTGATTGACATTGATGACAATGATCAGTCTGCAAAGTAAAATAACATGATTCTGCAATTGTGACGTCGTTGCTACGCTCACGGCATTGACTTCCACGGCGACCATGCTCATGCGTGGGCTTTTCCTTTTCCCATCAACATGATAAGACAGCTATCATCACAGAATCATAAGACGTAATCAGTCATGATCAAAGCGTAAGGTAGTAAGCGTCTCAAAAGTGAAAGACTTAAACGTTTACTCAAACTTTCCTAAATGAATCTTTCGACCATTATCTTATTTATAGAATGAAAATCAGGGGTCACCGTGCAAATTTTGGTACCAGAAAAAGAAATTGCCTGACATTTACCGATATCTGAAATTCAAAATGTCCGCCATCCCGGTGTTAACACTATCGGAAATAACACAAGTTCGAAAAAAGTAATGCTGCAGTGAAGATTTTTCTCACTCCTCGAGCTTTAAAATGAGCCCCAAAAAGTGGTAAATCATTAAAAAATTGTAAACATTTGAGAATCCGAACATCTGTCGCGTCGCGCATTCTAATTTACATATTTTTTACCCTATTGATAAATTTATGAATGTGAAAATTTCTTGTAAAATGTGATATTGCTGTCACAATAGTACACCGACATAAATACCTACTACAGCGTCCACTAGAATCCTTAATGATATTTAGAATCTATACAAAGTCGCGCTGTTGTTTTGTAGCATGCAATGTGCACGATAATTCAGTACATATGGTTACTTTTCGTGTAAAAATCTCGTCAACCGTAGAAATTCAATACCTTGACATTTTTAACCAGCCAAATGTTTCCAAATCATGACCTTATAAGGCGAATTATCTCTGTACTTTGGCACTACTATCAGTGCCAATAAAAACTGAAAAAATAACGAAACAAAACTTGACAAATCATGAGTGACAGGTGGACTTTGGTAGTAGTATTACATTTTCCCTTAGCGTTTTAATATTCCACGAAAGGAGTTCTTCGTCAGCTTGAGTACGAGGATAGTTTAAATCGTACTAGGTTTTGCTCGCACTTTCACAAGGTAGTGATCTGCGTCCTAGCTTGTCCTACATCCAGAACAAAAGCAGTGGCGTTTACTGCTACACTTGAAAATGAAATTGACGGTTGCCTAAACGGCCAGTAAGTATTTTATTGCTTCAAATATAACTTGCACTGAATATCAAACATCTGCAACTCGTCGAATCTGGAGTCACATATGTAATTGAGAGGTTTGAAGAATTTATATTGATGGAAACTTTGAAGTAAATCCATAAAAAAAGTTTAATATCAACAAAACGATTCAAAAAAACTATCACATTTATAAATAGCTGTCGATTAATGGTTGCGCAGCGGTCTGTAAGTGCTACTAACGATTTAAGCACCTCTAAACTGATTATGTGAATTTTTCGATACAGTTATTTTCAACGATTAAGTCATTCTCAGAACATATAAATATGATTTTCATGAAAAGATTGAGTCGAAAAGACGCAAACACACGTCGTGATATTTTGAAAGATAAACAAGTTAAAACAGCTGTATTCGGGGTGTTGTGAAATTCTTTCTTTTCGTTTAATTGCCATCCTCAGAAGCCATACCGCGCTGAACTATACACGATGCATTGTGGGTAATGCAACAATGCATCGTGAATGTGGGTGGATTTTCCCGTAATATTAACCTCAAACCAGGTGGTCGTATCAAAACAAAACGAGCCCTTGTAATGGCATCACTAAACCATCAAGTTATTATGCCTTATTTTCGAAAACAAACAAAGAATTACGTCAGGTATCACTAAACCTTCGATCATATGCCTGACGTGTTTATTTGTTTTCGAAAGTAAGGCATAATAACATTTTCTCATCAGATTAGGTATTTGTACCAAAATGTGGCAATTATGACGTCAAATGGCGCTACGTTGGTCGCTTAAAGGCCTTTCCCCATTTCTGTTATATAACGTATCCTAAAACATTCTTTTCTTGGCTTTGAGGGAGTTTAAACAAATTTCTGAAATGTTTAAAATGAACTTGAACACATATTCTAGGCTATTGACAGAAGCGGAGAATTAATCGGAGGTCGGGGGCGACGAGGAAATGATCATGATCTGTCACGTGAATTATATATTCGTTGTTTTTCTATCTGTCTTTCTCAGTGCATCTAATGCTGTTTGTAAGTCTGTTTGTGACTTGGTTTGCATCTCTCTCTCTCTCTCTCTCTCTCTCTCTCTCTCTCTCTCTCTCTCTCTCTCTCTCTCTCTCTCTTTTTCTCTCTCTCACACTTCAAGGATACCAGGATGATTGAGGTAGTTAGCGCCTCGAAATTGAAAGACAAACTTTTGCCGAAACTTTCCTTGGTGAATATTTAAAACATTTCTTTCGAAAAAACAGGGGTCATCGTTTAATATTTGTACTGAGAGAAACAAACTACCAAATTTAACGACAGCTGAAATTCAAAATGGCCGCCACCCCTGTGTTACTCTACAGGGAAAGAAAGTTTTTTCGATTTTCACAAAACTAAGCCGGTGAAAACTTTAGTAACTCCATAAGCTTCAAAATGAGCTCCGAAAAGTGCTTGTCTAGTCCAAACTAGTGTTGTAAAAGTTTGAAAGTCCGAATATTTGTCTCTAAGATGTATTCTATCTTAATATTCTAATTTTCCAATGAAACGAGTGTCACCTTTCACTCCTGTCATTCAACCATCTTTTAAAATTACAAAGACGCAAAGTAGGAAAAATAATTGTGAAAACAAATTCATGAGTAAGAACCCGCATTTTAAGCTTAGATATATCTTAATGAGTTACTTTTTGTCGAAGAAAATAATACAACCAATATTTCCCAGCATATGTAGATTGGATAGCTTCCTTATTTTGATTGATTGTAAAACATACAACCTTTAATATCGGAATCACGATCGTGTTGCGACATATCTACACTTCGAAGTAAAACACACACACATCGATTTGAGACTGGTAGTGCAAATATTCGTGCGCAAAATAGTCAAAATAGTGAATTGCCACATTAACCGTTTTATTTCCTACATTGATCTTGTTTCAGTCATTTTTCAAGTATAGACACAGAGTATAGAGTACAAGACACGCCTAAGAAAATTGTGTACACACGCACTTTAGCCATTCTAATTATAGACTAGGTTTAGATATCGGGCAATCCATTTTAGTTATTTTTATTTTTGACAAAACTAACATGTTTAATTTTGTTCCGAAGTACGAAAAAAGATCCAAGTTAGTAGGGGATTTCGTCGTTTTAGAGGAAAAAATGTTACTCAAGCATGCTTTTGGAAACGTTGTTTTCAAGTTCGATAGTGAATCAATCGATCAACCAACTGTTTGTCAAGCTATGACCGCTTGAAAACAATCAAAACAAACAAACACGATTGGAACAAATTGGGGATAATTGGATTTTCATATTTTGCAAATTTCTCAAAACTATTAGGTGCCATATAGCTGAATGTTGCAATATCGCAAATTACTCATAAAAACAAGTGTGTGATATAAAAAGAAAAGCAGATGAGATAACATTTGTATATTAAATCGACATTACTTCACCAACCAATTGTCCCAAATTAGTTCCAATCGTGGTAACAGTGCCCTGAGGCAGGTTGCCATGTTATGTAATAGGCATGCGCAGACCGCTGCTTGAGATACTGACGAACGCTTAGGTAGGAGGCGTTCATGTCGTCGGAGAAAGTCGACGCAAGTCTTTCAGATGTGACGTATTCTGCTGCAATCAGGCAGAGGGTATAACATGTACTTCGTAGAAAGGAAGGAAAGCTGGGGGTTGTGACGTCGCACAACTAGCTGTATATAAACAGCGGTGTTTTGCGCCTCCCGCCACCTACATGAAGACGTGCTTCAGAGTTGTGAGCACGCTATTGTAATGCAATTGGACTGTTCTCAATGAAGCTGTGTCAATTGGCACGTAATCCCATCTCAACAAACATCGGACGAGCTTGTTGTATTGTAGTCAGGCGCGGGGCACAGGACGTACAAAACCGTAAATCATTGCGATTAATTACGGCAACAGTTCGGAGAGTCATCGCAGAGGCATTAACGTATTCCCCTTACACTGTTACAGACGTTTTAAACTGCAGTGATGATGAATGGAGCCTAAAAGCCGAAGCCCTGGAATGAGAAACAGCGCCTGAATTGAGCTTACTGTCTAACGTTGTCACCCAAAAAACAAGGCACTATTCCACACCAAGCTTCTGCAAGGTAAGTCCGAAAAGGATATAAACGGTTGAATGTCTTCATCGTGTACTTTCGGTCATTAGGCACGTCCCTCTGAATCTGTCATCCACGATACATGTAAACCTTGATTATGATTCAGAGTGCTCGACTGGCATGTATAGGGCAACTTGAAACCCTGGGTACAACTACGATGGCAGCGTTACACCGGCATTACAACTCTCCGAATCGCTGCGACCGACCCTTGGGAGTGTAGCACACTGCTATCTTTGCGTACATTTTTCACCATAACTGCACCTCAGGGAATCACCCAATTTAGTCCATGGTTGTGGCAAGATGACTTTGATAGTGTCGGACGTAAACTCAACCGATGTTCATTTGTTGAAATGCTATGAATGACCCGGGCTTTCGAATTTACTCAATAATTTACAGTCGATTTGTTGTCGTGTAGAACTGTCGCTATTCTATTCAGGTTGCCTGCATTTCTTTTCAATGCGTCGATAATAAATGCAGTATGCTCTTTGGTTACTCAACGAAATTTCCTGTCTCAAATTCCGTTCATGGTCGGGAAAACAATGCCATATATTTCCATCAGAGTAACATAATTTATGAAAAAAAAATTAACATTCTGTAGCCATTACATGTACCTCATTCAAATGACAAACACACACGCTCTGCTAATGTTACGCCAACAGCCCCTTCAGATACTGATATATCGTTGTATTTCTTTCATCGTTTTCATTTTCTGACGGCAGTGATGTGGGTTTAAACAGTGTATGATGTTTCGGAACAGGAGAGAAGCCATTTAATCGTTACCTTGTGACGTACTTTTACAAGGAAATTGTTAGTGTGGAACAAAAAGAAAGACAGGGTTTCAGCCAGGGAGCTTTAGTGCTTGTAATGTGCTTGTAAATTTTAATTAGACTAGCTGTATACTACGAGAGATCTTGAAAAAAACACGGTGGTAACGAAAACGAAATACCGTAAGATGATGCTCTCGCCTTGAGTTTGCCCAGCCGCGGCCAGAGGATGCACGTAAGCATGGAGGTGGCACACGTGATGGATGTCGAGTCTATTTCTGTACATCCATGCACACATGAACCATGCATGGAGGCAGCACACAGTGCTATCTGCATGCATAAACCATGACTATAGTGACTGTCTGCCTAGGAATAACTTCTATAACGATGAGTTTGAAGATAAACTGTCCATTCACAGTTACACTGGTTGCAATTTGATGCCAAGAGAAAGACTGAAGATAGCAAGTCTTGCCTTTTTACAATTCTTCGGATCATCTTGCCGGTACTTCCATGGTGGTAGAACGAAGGCAGCTCGCCATGGTAGTATCGACATGAAAGGCGTAGGGAAATATCGACGTTTGCAGAAAACAATATACATTAGAGGCAATACGCGTTGACAGAAACACCACAAACAAACGGCAAAATCACGTTTACGCGGTGACGTCATATGGAGATGATCGATAAAGACACCAACATCAATACTTCCTTCTGTAAAACACTCTACCCAATCAATCAAGCTAATTAGACTGTTATTATTGATAGCAACCAAGCCAAATCATTCCATCTCGAAGTTAAAGAATGCGCTGTTTTGATTGCAATGACGTACAGACGCAGGCACATGGAATACGATATCTTGTGAGTTTGAAAAATTAATCCCAATCATG
Organism: Ptychodera flava; assembly: GCF_041260155.1. Lineage (NCBI taxonomy): Eukaryota > Metazoa > Hemichordata > Enteropneusta > Ptychoderidae > Ptychodera > Ptychodera flava. The sequence goes on along the minus strand of NC_091945.1, from coordinate 16,948,777 downwards.
CAATTTTGAACTTATTCGGTGGCCCTTTCTGCTACTTTTGTGAAGTAAGGGACTTCTCAACATTCACTTTTGTCATTTCACAAAATTGCACCGAGTTTGTCCGCTATTCCCAGTATCTGTTGTGAAATTATATTTCAGTTTTTGCACCGCACGTTCTCTCTTTTGCCCTAATACTCGGCATACCGACGGGCACTGAGTATAGTTTGCCTGCTTGAGACCCATAAAGACAATCTCTTAGGACGAGAATGTGTGTCATTGCCATGGTAATATGTTTGCTTCGATAGGTCCGGGCGATGTTGTACAGGAAATGTGTTGCCCTCTAACACGTCATTACACTTCGATGAGGATTATTTTGCTCTTGAAATGAAACGTACGACTTTGATATGAATATAAGGTGTTCTGTTGAAGCTCCATTGGCTATTGTGATTCCAGTAGTTTCCATTTCATTCTGGTTGTAAACAATGTTTCTTTTTCTACCCCCTGAATCATGGTGAAATATCTGGAATTTAACTTGTCAACACAGCCATTGGCAGTTGAGGGGAAGGCCCTTTACTGTCTATGTTGCGATATTCCATGTGAATGTTGACAACTAGAATCAACTTGTGAACAGTAACATTGCTTACAATGCATTGTATTTGAAAGATTAAAACTTTTTATTTCAGGGAGAAGAAGAAACTGCGCATGACAATATTATCAAACGCTAAAGCTATTATCATCCGTTTGGCGCTTTTTTATTTTCTCATGAAAAACCTTCTCAACATCAACCATGAACTATGAGTGTCGCATGTTACCTCGAAATTGAGGCCGAGGTTTTGCATTCTGTTCGAACATACACGGCAGGCGTCAGTTCATTGATAATAGTTTTTGTAGCAGACACCAGAACGTGGTGCACTGTTTTCCTTCTCTGCTCTGTCTGTCTGGAGCGCCTTGCCCATCACAGCCAGGTTCCTAACCGACTTCTCGAATAATACGACACTGACCGAGACAATGTCATACAGATAATGGCTTTGATCCATTAAACGTTTACGTCTTCAAAAGTATGTTTCCACAACCTCTTTGACTTTGAACTCAAAGTGTAGAGTGTGTCTCGGGGATAGACATTTTGACTATCATTTTTTTTAACAATATATCTTTCTAATCTACCGCTTGCGGGATGAGGGTCATTTTAAAACTCGTGGACTGCGTAATGTTTTCAGCGTGTGAGATTTGTTGATAAAAAATACAGGGATAGCGACCATTTTGAATTTCAAATTATATGTAAATCGTTTCTCCAGTGCCAAAATTTGCATGGTAGAGCCTTATCTTGATGTATTTTTGTTATTTTAAAAGGGAATTGTTTTAGGTTTAATTGAGGAAAGTTTGAACAAAGGTTTAAGTATTTCAATTTCGAGGCGTAAATGAAATTAACGGTTCAGTTGATTCTTGGAGTGCAGTAGACAGTAAGAGTGGAAGGCAGTCTCAACGGTCAGTTGTATTTCCTCAGTTCGGCTGATTTTTTTTTCGGTCAAGAAAATGTGATGTCATTCAAAAAACTTTTTTTACATAGACGCTTTAATACATTTCTTTGATTGGAGATAGCATATAGACAAACGATCCTTCACTGGCAAAGATGTGCTTGCAAATTTATCATCACATATTAATAAACACTGAATGCAACAAGTTGGGATGGAAATTTAATTATCAGGGCAACCACAGAAACATTAGTATTTATGTTCGTGTTAGGCTGAACCAAAATGTAAAAGAAAATATCAGCACAATTGTACCCCGCTCGTCTTGTAATTTCTTGTACATTTTTATCGAAGCTTACGTAATATCGATATGGTCGAACGTCGTGTCTCACTATGTTTCCTTAGCAACGGGAAGCGGCTATTATCGTATTTATCGTCGCATCATGATTCGGTCAACGTTTTCACAAAGTCGAAAAAACAGTCATAAGATGAATGGTCTATGGCAATATACGATGATCAGATATTAGATATGAAAATCAAATAATTTGTATATAATTGCAAGTTTGGCTATTTTGACTTTCTTTACATTTTAACTAACATTCGCTCACCTATGTTTTTGTTTCGCACATTTAGTGTTTGCAGGGTGGGTGCCTTCAAAATTTGATTAAATAAAGAAAATGTTAAAATACTGCTCTGCGGGCAAATCCGGTCACAACGTTATTTTATATTTTGTTTTTTTTTTCTTTGAATCAGGCTTTAACGATAACGACTCAGCGAAAACTAAAAGAGCGAACCAAAAATAGATGAGTGGGTTTTATTTTGCAAATAACGTTAATTTATCTTTATATGCGTCGACTAAAGATTAAGTCAACGATCTTCAATCAGTTTTTGACAAATGGAATACGGCATAGGTTTAGTACAGGTACTGGCTTTATGGGCGATGAAACGACCGAGCTGCCTTGAAGGCAACGACTTGTTTCAAAACAGGATCTGTACACGAATTGTAGATGAAATTAGAATGTAATGTCCATTAATCTGAGTAAACTAAAACGTTTCTAGACTTCCTTAGGGTAACTGGATACCTGACTGCATTAACATACAAATAATGATATCTTCCAGCGTTGATGTCCGACACAATAGTCTATCAATCAAAAATATCAATATAATTAAGAATGAAGACATTGTCGGTTGATTAGAGGACAGACATATACGGTCGTTTGAATCGAAAACAGGGAATTTAATCTTATCTTCTATAGGGCCAGTAAATTTGCACGATTTATTTTGAAAGCTAGTATTCGCTTTTAGAAAATGAAAAATGTTAACAATTGAGCAGAAAAATCCTACATATATTACTGAAGCACTTTAATTCGGCAACGTTTGACATTTCAGGAGTAGCTGAAGTGTGTTTGATCGAAAGAAACAAATTTCTTTTATTTTTGTCCGAATTTTATTTGTGGCGCGAGAGTGTGTCCTCAGTCCTTGCAAGCCTGCTTAGGACGGAGAGTATGCTGAAAACGAGGCTGATGATGGCGACATCTCACGTCACCGCTCCTCAAATTTTCCTAAGTCCCCATTCTTGTCGTTGGTGCGAAAATTCATCTTATATTATAAACTCGAGGAGACTTGATCAGAAGCATTATGCTTTGACTGTTATCACGGAAAGCGTAATTCTAATTTTTTAGTTGATCTGAAAAGGTTTTCTTTAGCTTTTTTAGATTCAAGTGATGGATTTCAACTGATCCCCTCCTTCTATGATGCGTCATTGATCTACACGCATCTCCAGTTAATTCCTCTTTTCCCGCTGCGGCAGTTTCTTTCTACGTCGCACGAGAAAGTGTTCGTATGGCATACAAGTTCCCGGGTACATACAAAACAACCATATCCATAATCCTTTTACGATACCGTATTTAATGACTTTATTGCGCAAAAAGTATGTCAAGGCAAAAATATGCCAGTATACCAACATTTTAAGTATGTTCATAGGGGATCGCACAAAAGTCCGTCCCCAGGGGTAGGGATGGGGTAGGGGTGTCTTGGTCTAAGCAAAAGTATGGTTTATTTTATTTTAATACGTTTGACTATGATATGTATTGCTGATAAAGATTTATACTACCAATCTTTCTTTGCAGCTTTGGTGTCTTTGTCTTAGCACTGGTCTTGTAACAATTTCTTTTTCTCCTTCGCCGTGCTACCTATTTTTCCTTTGACAATCTTACGCGAAGTTTTGTCACTGTTTTGCGTCTATTATCTGACTAGTTTGATTGCCTAATTTGCCAAAGTAAGCAAGAGTAAATTACTAATCTGTGGACGCTGTCACCAGCTTATCACTGGATTAATTTCGACAAAGTCAACAACGAACGCACCAGCAAGGTATAACACACGTGCGTGGTATAACAGAAGACTTGCTGGCGCGTTCGTTGTTGACTTTGTCAAAGTTGATCCAGAGGTAATCTGGTGACAGCGTCCACAGATTAGCAACTTACACCTTCTTGCTTTTGCGAATTAGGCAATCAAACTCTTCAGATAATGGATGCAGCATGGTGATAAAACGTTTAGTTGGTAGAATAATTCTTTATTAGTAGTACAACAAAACACCTACCCACCCCTGGGGACGGACATGTATGCGGCCCCCAATGGTATGTTAGTCAGAAAGCCAAGTCGTACCGCTGTTCAAGTTCACTTGTTACATACTCCACTCTACACTTTTTACTTCTCGGCATGTCAATATGTTCTTCCCCAGCCGGTCAGCAAGGTAGGACTTACAGTACACAAATTGACTAACCATGAGGGTAACAGCGTGCGTTTGTTGCCCGAGGGCCTGAAAGTCGCCCCAAAACAGTCTGTTTCACTCAGCGGACGGCCACGTGAAACATACGTTTGGTCGACTCTCAGGCCAGAGGGAACACCAACGTTAAATGCTGTTACCCGAATACGGCCAGTCAATATGTATTTTATACCACACCTCATTCAACTTTCTTGCCAAAAATTGAGATGTTCCTCAGCTATCACCACTCGTCTCAGTTGCAGACGACACTGCCATTCTCTTCACGCGTTCCAGAATGTGCGCATGCGTAGACGGCACTTTCAAACTTCCCGAATCAACAGTTGTACCGAACTGTCATAACCGGTAAACAGTTTTGTAAACTATTGACTGGTAACTTACTCTTTGCATGTATCAGCGTCAAAGTGATGCATACCAGGTGACAGTAAATTAACGAATCACGACATGTGTGTTAGAATATACATAAGCTCACACATTACAGAATTGGGCCCGTAAGCCGTAGGAGTCGTCACAAGGCATGGTTCTTTCTGGATATCCAGAGTGAACATAGCATACGTGACATGTTTTCAGACATAACAGCTTATTATTCAGGCTAGCAAGACTATCTATGCTCGTGTAGACCAGAATTACATTTTACACCGTAGGCAGTCAATCACCATGCACTGTTGTCGGATCTCCGATATCTGTTAATAGAGTTGTCTTTGCTGGTATTCAAATCCCAAAAGATTTAATATATATATATATATATATATATATATATATATATATATATATATATATATATATATATATATATATATATATATATATACATACATATACATATATACATATATACATATATATATATATATATAATATATATATGTATGTATGTATGTATGTATATATGTACGTATGTATGTATGTATGTATGTATGTAATAATGTTTCCTTAAAAGGACTTTAGTTCATAGAAAACTCATAAACAGCAATAATTTAATGAATAATACGTCGAAAAACTGATATTAAATATATTTTTGTTCACAACGTTGAATGGTTTCAGTCTTAATATTTTTATTATGTGAAACCTTAATAGTTTTAATAGAGGGTATCGGAAATATTCACCAAACTGTATGAAATTACTCTGCAATTCGAAAAGCAGTTACAGGACGGACGAGAGAGAGAGAGAGAGAGAGAGAGAGAGAGAGAGAGAGAGAGAGAGAGAGAGAGAGAGAGAGAGAGAGCACACTGTGCTGCCGTATCAATTGAACTTCATTGAAGAAGCATCAAGATTGTGCACGCATCTACCATCGGAAATAAAATACATCCCCTTTGAAATATACCGTGTAAAGAATTATGTTTCACGATGTGATAACCTAAACTTAAGTGTCGTCGATTACTTCTCGTGTCAGTGTGTTATGCGCATATTACTGTTTGCTGACGCTAATGACCTCAACATTTCTTTTCTGTTCAGGAAAACGAATGAAGTCTGTTTGACCCTCGGGTATTAGAGGCCATGGTACTCTGTGGCAGTGACAAGGCCACTGCTGTGACTCACCGATGATATATGGACTGTCCTCTCAGCGATGAATAATTCTAATGCATCTAGCGATCTGAGCGGTAATCACACTGCGAACGCCGGGGAGTTTACAGACTCCATCAACGCTCACGCATGGATGCAAGTCTTGCTCATCTGGATCATTGTCTCAGTCTCCCTGGCAACCAACAGTATGGTGCTCGTTATTTTGATAAAGAAACCCAAGCTACGCACTGTTTCTAATTTGTTGGTTTTCAATCTCACAATCACCGATCTTGCTCTGTGCATAGCGACTGCGCCCTTCGTTACTGCCGCGGTTCTCGTGGACGACTGGAAATTCGGGAACGTTCTCTGTCAAGTGGTCGCCTTTTCCTCGCTCTGGTGTTTGTGCGCCCTCTTATGGACTATCTTTGTCATTTCATTAAATCGGTTTTACATGATCGTCCACGCTCAAAATTACGCGGCCAAGTTCACCAAGCAGCGGGCTAAAACATCGATTTGCCTGCTATGGATAGTTTCCATGGTGACCGCAGTCCCACCTTTGATTGGCTGGGGTGAATATTCATATGACCGCGGCAAATCAATTTGTTTTTTGAACGCACGTGTAGATGTTTCCTACACGATCTTTTACATCACTGTTTCCACATTCCTTCCTTTTATCTTCATGGTGTATTGCTACTGGAACATTTTCCTCGTCGTCCGTCAGAACTCAAGGAGGATAAAGAACACTGCCAAGGCACTGATTCAGACATCGGCGTTGGTGATCGCCGAAGGTACTGGCAGTCCTCATTATTCGACCCGCCACGGGGTCGGGAAAGCGGACTTCCTTCCAGGAGTTGCGGATCTCGGCGTCAATCCCCGGCTCGGCTTGCCGTCGAATTCTGAATACAGAAGGTTTTCGAATGCGTCGTTGGTGTCTCGCACCGCGCTGCTACAACCGCCGCAGGAAAGACAAGAACAGGCTAAACTGACTCGCATGCTGGGCTTTGTGTTTGCTATTTATTTACTCCTATGGATGCCTTTTGCTATTACCATATTGGTCGAAGCCACCGCACAGGTAAACATGAACAAAATATGGGACAGGGTTTCATTGTTTTGTGTATACCTTCAGACTTGCTGCAATCCAATCGTCTATGGTTTAATCAACGAGACATACCGCAAAGTTTTCTGTGAAGCCTTATGTTGCCGAGTCGCCCACTCAACGAAGTCCAGACGACAGATCTCCGTAATAGGAGTAGAAAATCAATCGGGGACGTTGGTTTCATTAGAGCGGCGCTCCATGGCTTTTCAGTATTCCAGGAACCAAGTATCCTTGCCGTCATGCAGTGACAAGTCTGTCACAGGCGAAAGAGCTTTCGTAGGTGAATCGAATTCAGCCGTAAGTCGCACCGACGCGGCTCAGATCGAAAGTTTATTTCAAGTGAGACAACAATCGTCTGACACCCGTTCTGACTCATCCAAAGATGTTGCGCAGGGCCAGCAGGTGCCAGTGTCCCCTCATCAAAGCAAACCGTCAGCTGTACGACCCACGGTAGCATGGTCTTCGTCCGTGGAAAATAGATCTGAAGATGTAAGCATCGCTGATTTACATAAAAACCACTATACAGGGCCAAAACAAGACGGGTTCAGCTCGAACACTTGAAAAGTAGAACGATTTACTTTTCATTTAGTTTAGCTGCAAACGTTACGGTTTCTAGTGAACTGAAAATGGTGAAATTTATCTTTTAGAGTTAACTTTTATATTACTTTGGTTTGAGGACTTCAAATATCTGGAACAACTGATTCAGTGACGATGTATGTTTCTGTGAGAGAAACTTTGTATTTTATTGTTTCTTTAATTTATGGCTGTTGAGGTTAGTTTCCCGAGCAACTCAATAAAATGACGACCAGACTGGCGATCTCTTCCTCCGCCCCAAATGATTTCCTTTTTTCCTATGTGGCTACCATATGACAGCGGGAAACAGCTCGGTGTATCGTCCTATGGTGATTTGATGAAAAAGCTGGAGAGCATTACGATTAGCTTTATTTTTCAGTGTTAAGCTTTTCAATACGTATTTATTTTGCTCTGTTTGTCAAATAAAGATTCTGACCCGCTGTGACACCCCACCCCAAACACGTCGATAAGGGACTGGTCAGTTTCTTCGGCCTGGGGGGGGGGGCGGTGGATTATTTTTTGCCGACGTCAAAAAGTGGCTGACCCCCCTATTCCAAATTTTGAAAACAGGGTGACCCCCCCCCCTATTCCAAATTTCGAAAACAGGGTGACCCCCCCCCCGCACGCGACAACTGTAAAACAAAAGGTGGACATAATATATATATATATATATATATATATATATATATATATATATATATATATATATATATATATATATATATATATATATATATATATATTTTATATTTTACATACATTTATATTTTAACAGTCATTCTGTGTTTTAATGAAATTGTTGACATGTCAGTTGTAAGATAGGAATTTCAAAGTGTCAATCTTGAAGTTTGAATACAGTACATTTTGAATGAGTTGTGAATGTATTTCACATTTTTATGCTTAACCAGATGTCCTGAACAGAAATGGATGTCAATCATTAATATCAAAGAGGAAAAAGCAGTAAATCAAAAATTTTGATGGGTGTTAAGACTTGCCAGCCATCCAATTAAATCTCCTGAGGAGCCATAGAGAGGCATTTTAGCTAAATCTGATGTGTGCAGTATCTGAGATGACCTTTTCTTGTAACATTGAAACCATAAAAGCACAGCTAATAATGACAAAAACTGCCTTTTTAAATGTTATTTTGGTCATAAAAAAGCATCATTCTACAGAAAACCTGAGACACAAAGGAAAACAGACGTTGCATCAATGACAACGAAAGATATCTTGTCATTTTTCTATCTCTAAAATAAGTCACTTTATCAAATATATATTGTGAAATATTTGTGCATGTTGCTTTCTCATACTGAATTCTCATACAGAGAACAGAAAAGTATCAGGAATTTGTCATGCTTTTCATATGAAATGCAGATTTCATAACGGTACACTTTCACTTAGCAAACATAAAGATATCTCTGGCTTATATCTCTGATTTATTAAAGTATGGCGCCTGAAGGGCATCCTGATACCTCTGATATATATTTTTTGTATATTAAAGTCATGCAAAGGAAGGGCGAGCTGAAAAGTGTCTGATATATTAAAGTGATGTGCTCGAAGAGCATGCTGAAAAATATTGAACATACAGATATCTCTGATATATGTATGCCTGATATGTTAAAATTGGGCGTGCTGAAAATGTCTGATTATTAAAGTTACGCTCCCGAAGGGCGCACCGAAAAATGCAACTGAATGATGAAATTTGTGGCTGACACGATGCATTTTAGGCAATGATGAGCCTGTGTCGAAATTCAAAAACACACTGACCCCCCCTATTGGGCATTTCAAAAACATGGTGACCCCCCCCTATCACCAAAGTCAAAAACAGGGTGACCCCCCATGAATCCACCGCCCCCCCCCCCAGGCCGAAGAAACTGACCAGTCCCTAAGCGTAGTGTACAAGTCGTCAAAACAGTTAATACATTTTAATGTCCAGTTACTGGAACTCTAGCCCTGACCCAGAATTCATTTGTGGACAATAACTTTACAATAGGTATAGTGTTGGTTAATAAAATATTTTATATTCATGCATAATTCAGAAATATATATGAAAAGATAACACTGTCGTGCAGAACAAAAATTATCAACAGCTATTTACCTGTATCGAATCATGTGTACGCAACTCCCTTCTTACAAGATTCATCTGTAGTCACGCTGGTTAAAAACAGCAAATGGTCCTTGGATGATGTATTCTGATCATTTGAAGACCCGTACAAAAGATGAAAATCAGCCTTGCCTTGAGAAGGCTCAGACTGATATAGATTTTAACAAGTGGAGACTCGATGTCCCAATTCACATCTTTTGGGCACGTGATTTTTATACTGGGTTTGAAGAATCTTGTCTTGTATTAAAACAAAATAGAAAGAGAACTCTAGTTGCTAGTGATATTTTGAAAATGTGGTGACCCCATGGGTGAAAACGGTCTGATTTAAACCATATAGATTAGCTCTTCTTTGCCTCGTCCACATAATTATTGTTGTCACTCGACGAGGCTCGAGTGTTGCCAAAATATGCCATTTGATGGGGGCACCCGTTTGGTGAGTTTAATGGTGATATCCCTAAGGATGCTGTCTTTAAAAGGAGGTTGGTAGATGATCACTCGACCTGCCGACTTCTTTGAGCGTACTACGTGGTAAAATAACATGATATTCAAGTGCAGCCAGACAGAATTTCAGTCGCCTCTCGCCTCGATATTCTGAGCGTTTTTCTTTGTAACAATGCTAAACAAATTGTTTTGTGAAAGTGTCATGAAAGTTAAATTTGAATCCCCTAATTCATTGAAATGAATGACAAAGAAACAAAAAGGATATCGAGACTGTCAGCATCTGATTTTCAGCCAGATTGTTGATACAATGAACAACATGCATGTCTAAACCGTGCATACAAACATGTAGTGCATATTTTAATACATTTATACGCAGTATTTGTTATAGCACTAAGCGATTTCTGTTTGCATTTTCCCTAAAACATGCATTCATAGATGAATGCAATGCATAGTCACATCTATACCCAGAATTTCATTATCAAGGAAGGAGTTCTGTTTTTCCCCAAAAGCTGATATTAACTCACAAGATTAACTCAATGTCGAACTGTTCATCTGTTTGATACACATGCAACAGAACCTGAGGGCATCTCATCTAACCACTCAGTCATTTATACGTCAATCCACATTTGTTTGTCCCATGCCACGTGGCACCTATTTGAATTGAGACATTTCTCTCCGATAGAATTGGGTTAATGTGCAGCTTCTCGGAAGCTGTTATCCAATTGGTTGGCTGAATCTTACCGTTATCATTGAATTGTACACAATAGACTCCCTAAGGAGCTGTGAATATTGACAATCGACCAATCAGATATAAACTTCCAAGCCAGCTGCACATCAGCCCACCAATTACTAATGAGTCATGGCGCCACCTGTGGTGCTCGTTTAGCACGTTTCATATCCATTAATTTTAAGGAATAGCAACTCCAAGTCACTCGTTCAAAAACTGGCCATAAACTTCAATGACAGAAAGTGTGCGTCGAAACCCATGCTGTTCAAGAGATTTCTCAAGGTAAATTAATTGTAGTTTATGCCATTCACGTTTTAAATCACCGTTGTCTTTGTTGATTCGCTTCTGCAAGTTTCTCAGATAATGTTGATGGTCAAAGCGAGGCTGCAGTCTGTTTACCGTCTGGATACGAAAAGTTGACGGCATGCATCACTTTTGGCGCGAATGCAGTTTCTGTCTGGGGTTTCAGGGTCTGTGAAACCAGTTACTACTAACTCCGACTTTCTGTCAGCAAAACCTTTGATCCACGGCCAAATTGTGGACTAGCGAAGTGGACCAAAGAGCCTTATATCCCGGCCTGATGTGAGGAAGTCGGACACACAAGGGATCAGCTGCCTATTTTAGCTCCTTCTCGCTGTAACCGTAATAACCGTATCGGCTACCGTAAAATTCGTTTCGGTGTTCAGTAGAACTTACCTGGTGTGTACCAGGCTGCGTATGCGACGTGCAGTTTTATAGCAATCCAATCACAGAGTACATGTTCTGAGTTTTTGTTGCGAAGCAAAGTTTGATTTTTGTACATCACTTCATTTAGTTTTACTCATGAAAGTTTGTGAAAACTTTATTGTCATAGTTAAAAAGTTAGCAATCAATTGAAATTGTTATGGTTATGATCATAAGCAGTGAAGAAGGAAATGTATCTCATTGGAACATTTTCCCTGATTATATGGGGATAGATTTGTACAAACAAACAAAGATGGAAATAAAAATTTCTTATATGAACATCGACTTTGTGTTGTGTTACTAGCATAATGCTTCTGAATTTAGATAAGTGTTCGGGGGTATTTAGAAACATGTAGAATACGCTATACTACAAAACATGACCATTACGATAACATCGGGTTAGTAATCCAGTGAGAGTTGTGCGTGCGTTTCTTTCACAGTTGTATGGGAAGATACGCGCTCAAGGATTGAGTGTTCGATTATGGTGAAACTACAAGTAAATCCAGATTGCACACTTATCTGTCAGAGGCATTTAATGTCGATCGACGTTATTTGTTTGATCTCGTACGTCGAGCTTTATGGGCTTTGCGATTTCTGCACGGAAGGCCGTGTCACAGCTCCCCGCTTTGCCACAACGATTAACGTTACACTCCAACATCGGATCTCCGAGTTTTAGAAGTGACATTTCGCCGTTGAGTTGTTCAATTTTCTTGGCCAAACGTAGAATGTGCAAACGGAAGAAATAAATTCTCCACAATCAATGCATTTTGAATGATGAACCAGAAAACTTATTGAGTGGGAGGAAAATTAGCTGTAACGGTTTTAGTAAGAGTGATAAAATGCATCGGGAACGATTCGCGATAACTATCGTCAGTGACATGTTTCTCTTTCCCAGTATATTGGTCAGGCTACGTCCGCTTTCTTTTGCCGCGAAGTATTTATACTCAAGTTTGTTTGTGGATAGGGTTAATTGGTTTAATCCACGCATTTATTGTGTCATTTCATATTCTTATATTCACTCTTTTTTTCATCGAACACATTGTTACCTCGACTGGGCGGGAAGACGAGCATGATTTATGCCGGCGTGTATTGCGCCCTCTACATACAGAAAAATGATCGGAAGGGACGAAGACTTTTCCGGTGGTACAGGCGATCTTACTCCGTGGAGGGACTGTGCTTTCGGAAGTATAAAGCTAATGTTGGAAATCCATTGTTTATGTACATCCCTAAAGACGGTATTTCGTCCAAATGTACGCTTATTTTATCTTGAACAGGTTAGCGGACGTTGTACAGGTGTCCCTACGGTGGACTCGCACTGTCGCCCTCGGAGGTTAGTGAAGAGGGACAGTGCTTTCTGAAGAATCGCGCTAATATCAGAAATACATTGTTTATTAGTATGTAAAGGACATAAACTTTTTCTCAAACTTTCCTAAATGAAACTTTCAACCACTCTCTTACCAAATCAACAATAAAACTCAGGGGTCACCGAGCAAAGACTCTCTGTCCCCGAGGCGCGTTCTACTTTAAGTGAGATAGATTATGTTAGAAATACTGTTCATTTGCATTTCGTTCAAACATACGCGTCTTCAGTCAAGTTGAACAGGTTAGCGGAAGGAAGGAAACGCTGCGGTTGAAACACTCTCACCCAAGGACGTCAATGAAGAAGCCAGTTATCGTCCCTTCCGAAAGTCCCAGTAATGGAATAAAAGGAATCGAGTTTGCCGGTTGATTGAAACTAGATATTGACTGTGATCCTCACAAATTAGAAGGACAGAGGTGATAAATGATGCATCAGAATATAAATAATTCTGTTTGACCGGAAGATTAAGAAGAATAACGAAGCAGGTGTGTTTTTCTCTCAAAGAAACAAGAATTTCGTTGAACACTGTCGCACACTGTGCTCGCGGCTCTTCCTTTCTCAGTATACGTTGTGAGTCAGGCTGGAGGTTACTTTTTCCACCGGAAAAGTCTTCGTCCCTTCCGATCAAAAAAAGAATAAAAAAAATTAAAAGGATAAAAAAAAGAATGCGTGAGGTATTTCTCATCTTTTGAAGGACAATTATCAATTATGCATTGTCAACATTGGACACAACAGCTCACAAACAAAGTTGGCGCGCTTGACTTGTACCGGAATGAGGCTGCGTGACTCATAAACCAATAATTTACAAGGTATCCCTGCCTCTACAGTAATCTTGGCAGTAAAATTGTCCACGTCTTAATGGAAAGTGGATTGCGAGTGATTGCGAGTAAAGCCATGAATAAATCGACAACTCGCATTACTGAAAGCCGCCTCCAATATTTAGTGAATCTCAACGAAACGACGGTGGCGTGTCAGCGGGCCATCGATTTGACTCGTAGATATAGATCGCGTGCTGATCAGTCGTAGACCGTGCGATGATTAAGTTGCTGTCAGTGTAGAAATTGGACTGGAGAGCTGACCATTGGCAGCAAATAACTCTTTTGTTGGGAAGATCATAGACTAAAAAAAAGAAGAAGGCATACCAACACCCAAATGCTGCAAAATGACGTCCCCAATTTTTCCTGTGACATCTATTCTGTCCCTACAGATAGGCGAACAGCGGTCGCTCGTTACTCAACCGAAGGTGGAGCACTTCGCTTCGTCATATGACTTAAAAATCGTGAGAGAATCCGACACTAAACGAGTAGGTTGTAGGATATTGCATGTCACACGGAAACAGATACAAGTCATTTCATCACATACCCAACATCAGCCCTTAAATGCTTCTTTGAGGTCTTTTACGTGTACCTGCAGTAGTTAGTTCTCATTAAAACAGTCTCATGCAAAGGAAGTGTACACGACCAAGTATGAGCACATTTCAGATCACCTAGATTATTGTATCAAACACTGCAGATAAGTATGGTGATCAGCTTTTTTTCTCAAAACAACGTTCCGCCTTGACCTAGAAACTAAAATATTGAAACAGGGGACAGTCACTGCAAGGTACCAAACACTTAAAGCATTATTTCTGAGCAACCAGATATTAACTCACAGATGAGAAAAAAATCAAGGACATGAGGGGTCACATAAAAACGAAGGAATCGAATGACGATTTCTCAACTGCCATACAAATGAATAGAGAATCCAGTATCCAAAATCGTATGGTGCTTTGGTGTACATTGTATGAAAATCTTGAAACCGATTCAGTTTCCACTGCTTCTTTTGAGTACGCGTAAAGAAAGTCTATCCATAGACCCTCGAGAAAACGAGGCTCTACAGCCTATCACGTGCTTCAGATACATAGAAGTTCGTCTCCCACAGGAATAAATTTATTTTACATATGTGACTCTTGGTTTTCAAGCCAGTAACAGTCATTTTAACTGGCCATACACAGCGCGATTTCTCTAAACCAGTGGCGAGATATGAAATAGAGCAAGAATCTGCAATGTGGACGAGACTCTGTAAATATTACCCGTATAGTATACCACTATTGATCAGGGTTCTAAACGGGAATCTCACCCGAAATCTTAATTGTTGTTAGTTTTGTGGATTTTTTAACCCTTTGAGCTGTATTTTTTCCCACTAAAATTTCAGTGCAACATTTTACCAATCTTTATGAACTTTTCCTTTATTTTTCTGATAATTTTGGACCAAATGAGCACAATATTTCATCAGCCACAGTTTTTTATCAAAATTTTGGCAAAAACCTGACAAAAATTAAACTGAGGTATATTTCATAGGGGCGACAAAAATTGACTTTGGCGCTCAAAGGGTTAAATTGTCAACACCTCATCGTCTAGATAGCGATAGCACATATTTTAAGTAATAACTTTTAAGTTCGTGATGTTTGAGTTGGAAGAACAGGAATTCAATTATATTCAGAAGGGATACCAGCGTTTTTTGTTATATCGTTATGGTCATTAAGTTATACAACAGATTCAGCTGAACTTTATACAAATGACTGAAGATTAATCTAAGGTTGTAAACGATTTCTTTATAGTTAATGTCAGTACATAAGGAGCAAAATTCATACAAGCCACACTTTAGGTGTAAACAATAATTGATTGATCAATTTTATTTGACTTTTATCAAACTTGATTTCAGCGCTGAGTGACCGGTTAACATTGAACACCACTTCAACGAAACCAAACACGAAAGAAGAAATCGAATCGATACAAGTAAAGCATAAATGCATTCTCCTGTCTTTGCTCAGATTATTAAAGGGACAGTAGCTGGAACTTTTGATGTGTTTTCACTATTTTTTTTATTTGCATGTCAATTGCAAGTTCTCGTTCTACTCTCAAAAGCATGTTGAAATCTCAACTACTGGTATTTATCCTGTCAATAAATGCATCGATTAATGTAATACATTATTTTGTTTTTTAATTTGAATTCAAGTAGGGACCAAAATCACTTGTCAACAATAACAATGCATTTTGTATATGTACAGGCTGACAAGCTAAATATTGAGGATCACAACATGCTTTTGAGAGAAGAACAGAAACTGTAGTTGACATTAAAAAAATCCAAAAATAGTGAGAAAAATTCATCTCAAGTGTAAGCAACTGGATGGCACTTACCACAATTTGAATGTCATATTCACTTCATCCGTAAATGTAATTGTCTTAATAGGAATCATTTTGTTTTTCAATAAGCGATTCAAAAGGGGCCACCGTACAGATCATATTCACTTTCACAATTCTATGGATGACAGTAAGAAATATTTGTATTAATACAACTACAAATTTAAATTAATCAACTTTAGATAGACACCATAATAACAAACCGAATACAAATAAAAACTTCCGCAAAGCCTCCGATTACTCAATTCATCTTTCTGGGGATAGACAGTTTACATTTGAAACATATTTTGTAAGGTAAAATGCATGTGTACACACAATGCATTCACATATCACGCCAACTTCTGCAATCAATACAGTTGGCAACGAATCCAACAATCACAGGTGCAGCTCGATCCGCATGCACACCCACAGCCAACACTGCAGCCACGTTTCCCACGAGCTGTTCAGAATGTGAAAATAAAAAGGGAAGATTGGTGAGTATCGACGTAACTGGACGTATAGGTATATTTATACTTGGATTTGAAAACGTTTGATAGTTTTCATAGTTTGGAACATATTCTATGGTTGAGAATAATGTACTAGCTAAAGCATACGTTTAACGGTACACGTATGATCATAACACACTTTATCACATTTGATGTTTTATCGCAATTGACATATTCAAAGTGACATAACTTATCTCATCGGAAAGCAGAACCTATTTGTTTTGGCGTAGTTTTCTGTGAATGTTATTTCGCCGATTTGACCAGGCGAATGTTCAAAATCTTACAGTAGGTCATTTCCATCTAAAATAAACTATTGTGCTTGTGGGAGTCTCGCTGTCCAGACCTCGTTGCTGGCACTATCACGCACAATGAATCATAGTAAAGTTCGCCGCTGGCGGTGGGAAATGTACAAGCCTGTCGACGAGTCGCTTCGCTTCTTGCCTTGTCTTCGCACTTTGCCTTGATTATTTAATCGCGTCAGCGAAGCGACAATGTCTGGAAAGCGAGATTACAGACGAACTGGACGTACCGGACATCTCATCAGTGAACTAGTAGTATTCACAGATTTGAACATGAAACGGGTGCGCCAGATCCCGTCCTCACAGTTATCTTGTCAGTAAATTCAATAATTACTTCAATTAGTGACGAGGAGGCGCCCGGCGCCCATTAAGAATTACATGAGGCCTACATTTGTATTGGTGTAGTTACACCTACCATGATCACCACGTGGAAGTGGCTTCAACCAAAAGATATCCCGGCCTAAACATTTTTCAGCAATCGTGTCTCCAACAACGGATCGGTTTTTGATAGCGTTGCCAGCGAGTGTGTAATATTTATAAGTGGTGCCCTTGTCTTTTGCGCTTTCGTCCTAAATAAAGAAGATTATATTGATTAGATCATGAATGAAGATGTAATAAACTAATTTTCGGAAAAAAATAACACGTGAGGATAAGCATGAGCAATAAATAAATGCTTGGCTGATCATACCACATAACGGGCAAGTTACAAATACCATGATGCACCATTTTTTGCATCATGACTTACGATTTTCTGAAATTGTATACACCCAACATATTGCAACTGGTAATAATATTTTACTTCCTCACCTCTGGCTTGGCACTTTCGATACTGAACTTCAACTCTGCTGGCGGGATGTTCTCCTCCATGTTCAATGGCAGTACATAACATGAGTCGCTGTCCCTTGGGACCATACCTTCAATGCCCTGTAGCGAAACAACGATAGTGACACTTTATAATCAAAGCAGCACCCACTAAAAGTAGTGAAAACTTGAAAAATTCCGTCAGCTTTCTTTCGTACTTTACAAGATTTTTTAGACGGGAGGTCTCTGCTTTAATGTGACACGTTCACTTGGGTGTTCACTTTAGTCTCCTTATCGTTAACTTTTGCCCGAGATCAAGAGTCAAAAGCGAATCGTAAATTCTTACCTAATATAATTTTTTATAATTTACAATTTCACATTAGTTAATGCCCGGTTATGAGACTCAAAATAAGCAAAAGCTGCTCATGGAAAGCAAGTGTAACTATTTTGATTCGAAGTTTGTTCCCATCAGCGGGACAGTCGCATTTCGTGTGCAGTGTGTGAAACTTTTTCTTTTGATTGGGAGTATCTGCGAACTTTTCCTTTGGATGCGACGGTCAAGTTTAGAAAAATATATGGCACAACAGAATTAATATTAATAGACTCTACCGCATCGAAGTCTTCCACGATATCAACATCATCGGAGCCAACACTTTTGAATATTTCCACGTCGTTCTCTTCATCTATGGTGACGATCTCTTCTTTCTCAACACCCTCGACTTTGACTGGAATGGTATAAGTAATTCCCTGACAATCGAAGCAAAATATAGAAGCAGAAACAAGATTGAGACGGGTGTTCGGAGGACATACATTGAAAGTGAATAACATAATATAATGATATACATGATTGAACTGGAAACTTCACATCACGTTTCCTCGCATGCACAGCTTGAACAAAGATGCACCTACACCTTTCCAAGGAATACCCTAATAATATTAGGCTGCACAAATTCGCTGGATTTTTGACGAAAAGTTGAAAAAAAAAAAAACCGAAACGCAAGCAAAATTTAGAATAAGTGTTCTCATCATAACTTGTTTCTTTAAAAGGTAAAGCAATAACTTTTTGCAAAGAAAGTAAAAACCACATCAAAAATTACCTGCTTTGACTCTTTTTGTTCTTCTGATTCAGCGGGAGCTGAATGAACTGCGCTCACCAACAGATAAACAGTGAAAATTTTTTTAAGTAAAGTTTTCATTTTGTCTTCAAACGCTGCCGCTTCTCTATCAACTGTCCTATGTGAAATAAGGTTGGAGGTCTGCTTGGCCCAGGTGTAGTCAATTCGGCCTATGTTGATGCTTTATATACAATCTCGTCGCTTGAATATTGCGAAGTAAATTTCTCTTTTGTTGACAACATGCCAACTCTGCACAGCAACGTTGACTTTACACATCATCAATAATTGGGCCGGTGCTTTCTTTTTTGGAGACAAATTGTATAACTATCCGGACTTTCTCCTAATAAAACCGGACGTTTTTACTGTCTAATGTGGGTGACTTAAATTCGGGTGGTCATGTTTAGAAAGTGAGGGTTGCTGCTTTTGCATTCTATATGATGATACTCAGTACAATTCAGTTCGTAAATATCTCGTCGTGTTATATATGCAGTCGCAAAACACAACAAATAGTATTACAATGACCCAGAGGTAGCAAAAACGGTAGCTGTTAGACAGATATTGATGAAATGAGGGTTCAACAGAACATGAAATAAAACCATGTCTTACCTTTTCATTTCAGGATGGTTCAGGATGGTCCTACTTAAATTTGTAAATCACAAATGTTCCGTGGACCTGGTAATGTATTACCTTGAAAGGAAATGATTATTGGACCAGTTTAATGTTATTTTGCTGGTTTTCAATATTTTCTTACGAGGCCAACTGCAAAGGTCCCTGTTTTTTCAATGATGTCATCTGACATAGTAGACAGGGTCATCTTAATAAGGCCTTTAAAAATGTATGTATGTATGTATGTATGTATGTATGTATGTATGTATGTATGTATGTATGTATGTATGTATGTATGTAGTATGTATGTATGTATGTATGTATGTATGTATGTATGTATGTATGTATGTATGTATGTATGTATGTATGTATGTATGTATGTATGTATGTATGTATGTATGTATGTATGTATGTATGTATGTATGTATGTATGTATGTATGTATGTATGTATGTATGTATGTATGTATGTATGTACGTATGTAAGTACGTATGCATGTGTGTGTGTATGTATGTATGTATGTATGTACTTACGTACGCACGCACGCCATGATCATATTGAAATAAATTTCTTTTTTTCCAATTATGTAATTGGATGTTTTTGTCGTGAGATAAATTAAGGCATTGAGAAGATTGTGTAACTAGAATATCATATTCATATTTATACTGCCGGAATAGAAAAAATACTGATATCAGTGTACAGATAAAATGTGCCATTGGCGACTGTGTTTGATTTCCAATTTTTGGTAGATCGCTATTGGACGGTTAATAGAGATAATAATAAGACTTCAATCACGACCCTTTACAAAATGTAACACTTACACATGTCGAATTAAAGGCCAGGGACTTGATCCTCGGGATCAAGTTTGTTCTAGTCTGTAAGAGGATTATGGAGTACCATAGCATTTTGTTTTCCATTGAAATTGTAATCTAGTCAGTAAATTTCCTTGCAAGGCAATCTGACGCTGACACAGGCCTCCGTCGAAGGTTTAAGGCTCGGCTCTTGCAAACTACATACTGTGTGTTATTATTGTACTTCAACTTACTGAAAATGCCGCCTTTATTTTCAGGACCTTCAGGAGATCAAAATTGAAAGAAGGCCAGAGTAAAGGTCATATACGCAGATATCATTCCTAATTAATTACTGTTACTGGGATGAAAACCATTGAAAGGTCAATTTGAAATCAATAAATCCACCCAGGGGTTCAAAAAAACCCCAACAACAACGACAACAACAACAACCTCAACTAATAAATACTCAGAAATGGTACCCCATAATTGAAGGGTAAAAAAACGCACCCAAAAAACCCTTATAGAGCAAATTACCGTTAGTGTTGGAATCGAATCTTCACATATGTCGTTATATTTTCTGAGGTCATTGCCAGATCATGATTCGTCACTTAAAATTCTAAATATATTGCACTTATTTTTGAAATTAGCACAGTTGACTGTAGTCGCAAAACGCAGGTGAATGCTTGCTCCTCATAAAATGGGAATTTAACAATAAAATCATATTCATCTTCAACTTTGTTAATATCACAAACTTAGATTACATGTTCTATAACCGAAGTACTTGTAACCTACGGAATCGTTACGGTTAGGGTTTGCGATAGAGTTCCCAATGACTTCCAAACAGAACCTATATGGCTCGTAATCAAGGGTTTGTGTCCACTTATCGTCACGTGCTTTGTAATATCATCGTTCTTTCTTCAAGCAGCGTTATTTTTCGTTCATCCACATCATTACAAACAACAAGTTATCTAAAGAACATTGCCACATACAAACTCTCTCAGCAAGCAACTTAACTCCATCATGAGCTCTCTGCGACCCGAGGCTTACATAGTTCCCATACCATTGAAACTATAGACTAAACTAGATGATATCGCAGACTTGAGTTAACCCATATGTCACTTTTTTCATTGTCCACAATTGCTGACCTTGAAGACTTAATTGTTGAATGACAATCCGGCAACAAAACACACGGATATCCGGTAAGTATGAGGTCACGTTGAGATTTTGTGTAAGTATACTGGTGCGCAGTGCAAGACTACCGGGCTGTTCTTCACTGAATTACATCTCTTAGGGGTAGTACTTTCTCAGATGTACTTTATCATTACAGTAGCCGATAAAGTATCTATAGACCGTGTACTAAATTAACGAGGCACTGGCATGGTTTTGACGTTAGTATCTCGCATGATGTTGAAAGACTGACATTGTCGCCCGACACGGTTAACATAAGTTCAATGTTTGATTAAAAACGTATTTCGTAAGTTTCCCTAAAACCCAACCTCTTAGAAACTTATCCCATCAAATGTATGGGCATGTATTTGAAGTATTTTTGTTATTATTTATAACTCTCTGCCTTAAGCATCGACCACTGTAATTTTCCACAAAGACATCTGTATACTCATATATATATATATATATATATATATATATATATATATATATATATATATATATATATATATATATATATATATATATATATATATATATATATCGATTATGTTTGTATTCATTACAAATATTTAAATAAATATATACATCATCATCATCGATCAGTATCATCATTCTTGATGCATGACTTCTAGAAAATCACGTTACGTCTTGCTCTTGATTGTTCGAGTCAAATCTGATTAAAATAAGTTGTAGAGATGACGACATTGTCATCTTTACAGCTTCTTTTTTTGCTGTGCTAGTTAGCTGCTAATGAGAACAGCAACGAACAAAAAAAAAGGTTTGAAACGTCGCCATTTCTACATCAGATTTTAATCAAAATGGTCGAAGTTCTACATGCTGATCTTCAAAATCACACAGTACTATTCATATCAAGATCGGGATGCAGACACCATACCATACCGACCGTTTCGTGTGGGCTTGTCGAGCATCATTTAGTGTAAAAATGATGATTTGAGATGATAATTTAGTTGCCAAAGCATTTTTAAATCATTGACTGACTGTCATTCTCGCCACACTGTTGGAATTCGTTGGGTGGTAAGGACAACCATAATTTATATCACTTTTGTTTGTCATATATTCAATAAGGCCGAGGGAAGTCTTCGCTGACGACTGTCTCTCCATACGGACTGTGTGCACACCCATCGTGATTGGGCTTCCCACTGACCTGTGACAATAACTGGCTGGCTCGCTCCACCAACAGTCTATTGTGCTTGAAAATGACATGTTCCTTTGTTGGAATGACGCATTCTACTCTCTACCGATTTCATTGTTTTTCAAAAAGAAAAAAAGCCGCAAAGTTGTCTTCTATGTTTAATAGTGTCCGTGTGCTCTTGATTTTGAATTGCGTGGTTAATGTACTTTTGGTAATTTATTAAAATTAAGTATTCATTATGATCCCATGATAAATTTGCAATGCGACTGATGCGAGCATTCTATCGCACCCTGGATGACTGGAATGAAGAATCGTCAGTGATTGGTGAGTAGCCAATGGATAACTAAGTGAGAGAGGGAGGTTGAAATATACATTGATACAAAAACAAATAAATAAATAAATAAATAAATAAATAAATAAATAAATAAAAAGTTAGATTTGCATGAACAACTGATTATTAGACTGACAATAAATTTTTGGTCGAACATAGCTCATAAGTTGTTGAAATACAAATAAATCTGTCAACCGTATCCTTGTTTTCATCTCTGTCTCTCTGTCTCTCTCTCGTATGAATAAAAAAAAATCGGTCAGTATTGGGTAACTTTGGGTAACTAGAAACCGTGGCTATCAGTATAAACATTGATGAACTTTTATGTCATGCTGTATATTTACATACGACGGACCACATAATACATTCCAAGCAAATTGACAAATTTGTTTGCTTGAATGCATGACACCAGCCTCATGCCAAACAATGATAGTGATGATGATGATGATGGTGATGATTTTCCTCATCTCCTCCTTCTTAAAACAACAACACACACCACCACCAACAACAACAACAACAACAACAATTGCATCACATCATCATCATCTTGCTTAGCTCCTAGAAGGTAGTCTTTAATCACGCGTCTGATAAACTTTATCCGTTGATTGACAAAGCACCGTTTGCGAGTTCATATTGCGATATACCTGTAGCTGTCCAACACAATATCATTGTTTCAGATTGGCTAGCGGGACATCAATTTCTGAAGAAACTAATGATTTATGGTAGAAATTTGGTCAAAAACACGACCTTTAGGAAGCAGTTTGGATCCGATGGAGGCATGCACGACCAAAGTTTCACTTTTCTTTTAATGTCGTGTATCGAATCAAAAATCTTACTATCGAAGGAATTGACCGGACTACCCTGTTTTTTATTTGGCCTTAGTGTGACTTTTCATGACGTGGTGAATACACTTTTGGTACAACAAAATTTAATGTAGATATATGCAGTGACAATGCATTTTACAGAACCGAACTCTTTAGATGGAGTGGAAGGAATATCGAATAAAAGGTTGGTCAGTGAGTAGCCCAGGTGGATAAGAATTTAAGTGAGTAAATTAGGGAAAAAGAAAATAAACAAAGCAACGAATACAAACAAAAACACGTAAAAATAAATAAATAAATAAATAAATAAATAAATAAATTAATTAATTAATTAATAAGCAGGGATGTTGTCAAGAACATGCGAAGAGTATCACTTTTATCTAGATCCTTTAAATCACAAGCTTTATGGATCAATTTGTCTGGCAATGTGCAGCGGTTCGGAAGGTTGTAGCTGATTGGTAGATTGACGTTATTTACGGAAACTTGAGGGGTCTGAAGCTAGGGCTATGCTTTACCTGCTTGGCTTTTCGGAGAACAATGAGTTTCAGCCAAAAAATTGGCTAAACTATAGGCTACTGTCAGCTTTCGAGGCGCTGCACGTCGTCCTCAATTGTTGGAGTAAAGTAACAACAACCCATCGAGCAGATTTACCTCAAGATGGCGACCCTCCTGTGTCGAGCACTCTATCGATGTCAGGTAAGGTACAGTCATTATTTTTTGATGTTGGAGATCCAACAACAAAACTAGTAGATCAGAGCACGCCTTACATATATGTCAGTTGTTCTATTGGTTTGATTCGTTCCACCCTTTTCACTGCAGAACCGTCGTTCCAAAGCCCACGTGGTGTGGGAATGGAGCCGCGGACTGTGCACGATGTACTGTACACAGTACAGTGTTGCTGCGGTTCCGTAGCCCTACCATTTACTCCCTTTGCTGGTTGTGTTGGTGGAGTGCCCACTCCCCAAACACAACCAGCAAAGGGAGTGGTAGGGCTACGGAACCGCAGCAATGTACAGTGTACAGTGTACCGTGCACTAAAGCTTGAGGTTTTGCCTACGGTTGCTGGTCGGACAGCACAACCAATTTTGTCATCCGACCCACAGTTTCAGGCAAATAATCGAACTGCACTATGTTACTCCACCTAAGTTGAGCAATGAATACTACACAGCTGTTCCTTGCATCACCAAACCCATGTACAGCAGTACCAATGACCCGGCCCCATTCCATTTCCAGTATTCCCACCTATGTTCTGCCATTGTGATACTCGATCGCTAGATAGGATTGATAGCTAGCTACAAAATTGTACCTCTACGGTGAGGCGGTCGGTGAGTTTTGGTTTTTGTGACATCGCTCACCAGTAGAGCTACAATGCGAAGGCCCTGTAGCATACAAATAAGCGCGCCACACATGGCGCGGCATTTTCATGTAAAATCCCACATATTTACTGCATTTGGTCGTACCGATTTATCACTACTGAAGACTAAACACTATACTACACTAACCTTGTCGTTTATGGGGTTTGGTATTAGCACAGACACGTCGATCGCGTTCCATAAACATTGTTTCTGGGAGCCGCCATTACCGGAAGTTGGTAATGGCGGCTCCAAGAAATGTTTTGGAACGCGATCGACGTATTTGAACAATACCAAACCCCATACACGACAAGGTTAGTGTAGTATAGTGTTTAATCTTCAGTAGTGATAAATCAGTATGACCAAATGCAGTAAATATATGGTATTTTACATCAAAATGCCATGCCATGTGCAGCGTGCTTATTTTGTATGCTTCAGGGCCTTCGGCATTGTAGCTAGAGCTACTGGTGAGCGATGTCGCAAAAACCAAAACTCACCGACCGCCTCACCGTAGAGCTACAATTTTGCAGCTAGGATTGATAGCATGTTTAGCATAGCAAACTAACTGTATGCAGAGTGATAGCAACAACTGACACCGTCATCTTGGTATGTATATATGCCTCAAACCTGGAAGTTTTAACGTTTTGCTCATACTTATCTTAGAAACATTTAAACAATTCTTCCAAATCAAGAATAAATATGAATGATCCGCATGCAACGTTTTGAATTACACACGGTCCGGGACCGCGAATTATAGAAACAAATAACCTAAAATGTAGAAATATTTGTCGTTAGAATTCACTTTATCTGTTAAAGTACAGTACTACTACTAGTACTAGTAGCCGTAACCTTAAATGATTATTTTTGTTTTTAATGTCAGCTACAGCTTGTTGAGATACACAGTATTCAGGTTTCATCTCCATCTGCACATGTGCAAACTGCATTGTTATTGTTGACAAGTGAATTTAAATCCGGACTCGAAATGTAAACAATAACTATGTACCATTCACATATCTGATATACACAGTGTTTTGACAGGCTGAATAATGGATGTTCAAACATGCTTTGAGTAGCAGAATAAGAACTTGCAGTCGACATATGAAACAAAAGTGGTGAAATTATCTTCAAAAGTTACAGCTCCTTTCCCTTTAAACTGAATTTAATTAGCTCTAAAGCTTTCATCTTTCAAAATTAATCCACAAGAGCAGTAGACTGGAAAAAGTACTAGTATTGCACAGTGTCTGAAAAATGGTGCATTCCACTGTACTTAAAAACCGTGACTTTGACAATTGTTTCAGGTATCACAGACATCTGCTGTGTCAGTTCTCAATCCACTCCCCATCGCATCCATCCCAATCAGGGGCAGGAAACGATGGGTCAGAGCAATGCCAAAGAACACAAAGAGGCCGCACTGGCACTTTCTCAGCGATGAAGAGAAGAGGAAGGAGACTTGGAATATAACGCTTGAAAGACTGAATGACTTGATGAGGCAACCACCAAAGCAGTCCTACCTGGATAGGCAAATATGCATTAGCTGTACAGGTCAGTATGTTAACACTGTAAGCGCCAAAGTCTATTTTTGTCCCCTTTATAAAATAAACCCCAGTCAATTTTTCTCATATTCGTGCCAAAATTTTGAGAAAAAACTGTAGCAAATGAAAGGTGATGTCCATTTGGTCCAAAATTATCAAAAGATTATTGAAAAATTCATAAAAATTGGTAAAATTGCACTAAAATTTTGGCGGGAGAAAATTACAGCGCTCAAAGGGTTAAGGTAGTTAGCCCCTCAAAATTGAATACCCGAAACTTTTGCTAAAACTTTCCTCAAGCAAACTGTCAAGCATACTCTTTCTTAATCAAGAATAAAAATTGGGTGTCACCATGCCAATGTTGGTACTATAAAGCAAATTACCTCAAATTTAAAATATTTTAATTTCTAAATGGCTGCAATCTACATTTGGCAAAACTTTTTTTTCAATTTCAGATAAACAAGAAGGTGAAAACTTTATTTACTTCGCAAGAGCTTCATAACAAGCTCACACAAGTGGTAGAATGTAAAATTTTGAGAATCCAAATATCTGTACACAATGCACATTCAGAAACTTTTATTTTTTATGTGAGAATCCAAATCAAAAGCTGATGATTCCTTGCTGATTGTTTTCAATGTCAACTGATCATTTTTGATCTTCATGGGTGTTTTCTTGACTGTGCAAATCCCCCTATTGAAACAAAATCCCCTAAAAGTAACAACAAACATGTGCCATGTCCCTGTCTTGAGATTGTGTATTGATATTGGCCTTTTGATGATCACTGCCTGTGATGTAATGCCACATAGTTCATTTAACCCTTTCAGGCCTAAACCCCTATATATAGGGGTAATTCTGGTAAAAGTCAGGCCTGTAAGGGTTTACCTACTATGAGTCAACAAAAACGTGACACCAGCTATGATTTTTGTACTAATTTGATTGTCTGAAAACCTCCCTAAGCTGCAATGCATTCTAACTACTTATTTGTCATTTTCAATATCACAGGTGATATTTATGAACCGTACGTACCACCAGAGGGCGATGGCAAAGCTTCAAGTCTCAGTAAAGAAGTAAGTGAAACTAGATTTTCCCCACCGAGTCAGTTTAGTCATAATAGTGAGAAGCTTTTCCATAGTTCTGGAAAAAGTGATATTTTTTGTGTCATTTCTTCTGCAAGGTTCAGATAAGAAAATTGTCACATTCCATGTTTCTAGCTTCAATCTTCTAGCTTCACTGATATTTTATACTCTTTACAGAAATATATTTAGCAAAATATGGTGGACTGCACCAATATTTTCCCACAAACAGCTCCCGCCTGCCATTCATGTCTTCCGTAATCTACAAATTTGCAAAAAGTTAGTTTTTAATGAGCGGTAATCGCAGTGATCTCCCCAGGATTTTCTGATAGAGTGGCGGCTAATTTGCATAACAATAAATGTAATTGTTATGGTAATGAGTTTCTATTGTTTACCAAAAATTATAGAGTGGCGGCCACCACTCTATAATAGCTCTGGGGAGAACACTGTAATCGCTTTTGGTTTCTGCATGTATATTAAATGATCGCGCTACAATATTAAATTTGTGCCACTTTAAAGGGGAAGTTCACCAAGGATGAGTTTTACATATGTGCTACCTTTGTGGTCACTTACCCCGGAAAAGCTATTTTCGCCATTTATAACTCGCAAGATTTTTTACAAAAACCGACAGAAATAGTACAGGAAGTTGCTCATGTAATTTGAATCATGGGAAAAAAGCGCCAAGCTTGGAGCTTGCATAATGTGATATGGAAGGGACAATTATCCCATGGGTATGGCATTGTCCACTCATCCATGCTTAAACAAGTCTGTGCATATTTACATAACTTTTGTTTATACTGAGTATCCTTGCATACAAGATGATTTACTTTTAATAAACTGTCCACTGTCAGATTTTGTGTTGCTGTTTACCACTGTGTTACTGTGAGTGGACAATGTGGGGGTCATACCCGTCCGGAGATGGTCCCTTCCATATCACATTATGCAAGCTCCAAGCTTGCAGCTTTTTTTCCCATGATTCAAATTACATGGGCAATTTCCTGTACTATTTTAACCGTTTTTGTAAAAAATCACGGAGTTATAAATGGTGAAAATAGTTTTTCCTGGGTAAATGACCACAGAGCTACCACATATGTAAAAATCATCCTTGGTGAACTTCCCCTTTAAGGGACAGAAGATGTAAATTTTGATGTTGTTTTCATATTTTTGTTTTTTTATGTCAAACTGCAAAATTTTGTCCTACTCCCAGAAGCATGTTGAAACACCGGCGTAATGATATAACTTATGGAATAAGTAATTTCTGCTCGGTTTCTTAAATTGCCACATGCATTACACGGAAACAATCAAGTAAATATAAAACTTCTGTGCATACAATTTTCTTTGTGTATCTTTGAACTGCTTAACCACTTATCTTTAAAAAAATTGCGCAGATAACAGAAACTATTTCTTTATTCTGGCCTTATGAACAAAGAAAGCAATGATTCTTTATTTTGTATCAATCTGTGCTCCAGGGTATCAAACAGAGAGCTGAAAGATTGAAGAATGTCGGAATTTCCACAAAAGATTTGAGAAAAATTAGGAAACACGAACCAGAATTCAGCACAAAGGACTTTGCCTTCGAAGCCCAAGACATTTTTATTAAGGCCCACGATGCATTGCAAAAGTAAGTAAACGAACCTGAATAACCAAGGTTTGGTGTTTAATCTGTGTTGCACATCCTCAAAGCAGTCACTTTATAAGGAAGATTCCGATGTGATGTTGACACTGTTAACTATTGAACACTTTGGGAAGCAGGTTGCGAGAGACTAAAATGTTTTAATTTTTTGCAAGGACACAGGCAATACCCAGTTCTTTACAGTACGTACAAAGCAATAAAAATTAAGAGGAGGAATGTCAGGTTTGATTGTGTAGTTACACATTTTGTGCATGCAAGAGGTGAAGATAGACTGATAGCGTAGTATTCATATTTGAATGTGTCACGCCAATGTTTGGCATCAGAATTCACAATTTTTCAGTCCAAATCATGTAAGATTTTTCGCAGTACAAAATATGTGCTTGGAAGTTATCTGTTTATGTTGAATAATTTAGTGGTGTATAAGTGGTGTATACTGTGCTGAATTGTTGATACTCAGAGGCTCTGAAGAACTTGACAAAAGGGAACATTCCAATATTGAGAAACATTCTGAAGCCTCAAGGCCTCTTTCTCCTGTTTAGCAGTGTGTCTATTTCAAAAGAAGTTGTTATAATGTAGACAAAGTGTTGATTTCAAAAGAAGTTGCTGTTTTGTAGTAATTGATTATCGTGTTTGAAGTTTGAATTTTCCATTACCTTTATCAGTGCGATTTAATGGTTGTACCACATCTTTGAATGTACTTAACTGAGACTCATAAATCGTAGAGTAAAGTGATTCACACTCGGACCATAATAAAGCCATTATGATATGATGAATGTAGTGGGTTTACCAGTAATGTCCAACAGCAAAACTCTGGCCAATCAGGACATTATGAGGAAACCAACAATATGTTATTATCACTCAAGGGACTGTAGTTACCTTTACAATCTGAACAAAACATACAGAGGTACAATGAAATTGCCAGTCATTGACTTTACTATTGTATATTATTCATGAGAAAAGGACAGAAGTAGTAAAGTTGTCACAATGATTTCCGTATCAGTTCACTGCCCTCTAGTGTTAATTTTCATGAGCTTATGTTGTTTCATTTCAGCTTTGATAAGAATATTCTTCATCAGCTGGTAACTGAAAAGTGCTATCCGGTAAGTTGTACATTTGAAGACATTTGTAGTATTTTCTGTTTGATGTCAAATTGGCTGTTCTTTCCCACTTCAGTGGTGAATTGTTGACATGGTTCATGGTACATGTAGTTCTGAAATTCAGACTTTTCCCGGAAAGTCCAGGCAAATGCGGGACACTTCCAGAAAGACCTGGAAAATAAAATTTGTGTGTTGTAACCTTTAGATGCAATGTATATGCAGGGCTGTCACATGGAAGATTGCCACGCAAATGTTTCATGAAAATGATCTTTTTCATACTCAAAAATATTCCTGGAATACTTTCAAGAAACTTCCCTAAAGTCCTTGAATTTTTGGTGACTTTTAATGTAGCAACCTGGTGATGACACTGCCATGAGATCATCGTGAAAACAGAACATACACTTAGTTCTTTTCTAACATATTTGATTAATTATCTGATTTGACAATGTTAAACCAGGTCTCTGGACAAAATTTTTTAAGCTTTATTTTGTAATGATGACGTTCCATGAACTCACACTTTTATCTGTAAATCTACACAGCAATGATGATTGCCTAAAGTCTGCCTCTCCGTAATAGTCATCCGTAATGGAATCAAGATGTCATTTGGTCTGATGGATTGTTGATGTAGTATAAATTATCGATGTTGATGTTCCTCAAAAGCACTGGTACATCTGAACTGATTTTTAAAAATTGATGTCATCTGTTGTGCATTAAAATTAGATATTATCTTTCTCATTTCCGACCGTGATATCCATAACATCTGACTGTCATTTGATCTATCAAATCTATTCCTGGTTTTATCTTCCTCCAGGATATGATCCGGGGTTTCAGGTACAAGACCATCCGGTGGAAATGGATCGAATCTATAGAAAAGCCCAAAGTTGTTTACCTCAGATGTGCGGATATGGTAACCCAGGGAAATACATACGCACAAGTGACAGTCAGATTTCATAGTAAACAGGTATGTGGTATTTCCTGTGTGTTGGGGGGGGTATAGTGTTTGCGAATTGTAAGAGTATGAGATTCTTAGCTAGTGTTCTTTGGATGAAGCATATTTCAACAATCTGTGCACCATGAACCTTGTTGCGCGGAATAATCAAACTTGATTGACATTTTGTGTCCTTGTGAATGTTGATTTTGAGGTTAGGGATAGGAAACTCTCGGAGAAACCACTTTAGTCTGCTTATTCAACTTGCTCCACAGTTTAGAATATGTGCCTGCAAATTTAATATGCAAGAAAATATTCCATCCTAGTGTTTTACCAGCACCAGTTACGATCTATAGTTTCCAGTTTCATCAGAACAAAAATAAATTTCATTGTTTGGTTGATATTTCCGTTTTTCTCCTCTCTATGATAGATTTGATGAGGTACCGGTAGCATAAATTGCTTTATTTGTTTTTTTCTTCCATCAAAAAAAGGCGTTTGTGACAGATATGATGAATTAAAATTATTTTGTGATTTTTACTCCAACAGACACTGGCAATCTACGACAGGTTTGGTAGGTTGATGCAGGGCAGTGAAACTTCCCCAAAAGATGTCCTGGAGTATGTGGTGTTTGAAAGACATTTAGCAGGAGCGTATGGATCATGGAGAATCCATGGCAAGATAGTGCCGGCTTGGGCAACACACAGACAGCCCATGGTGAAAACCATGATCGAACCAGAACAAGAAATCATTGTCGAAGAAGAGGAACCTGAACTGCCATCTGCTAATCCATCAGTGGACCAATCAACAACAGCGACAGCGTAGCAGCTGACTTGCAGCGTGTTTGCAAGGTTGTATCTGATTGGTCGGTTGTCGCTATTCACAGCAACTTAGGGAGTTTATTTGCATTATCCAATTATAACGGTAAGATTCTGCCAACCAATTGGATAACAGCCTCCAAATTGCTGCAAGTCGGCCCCAGCGTAGACCATTGCTAGGGAGTCCAGTTGTTTAGGTTGTAATATTTATGATGTTGTTGAGCAGACCATGAACTCGAGGGAGTGTGAAACAGTTTACTGTGGAGGTGGCGAGTTGAACTATCGATAGCTTGCCATTGGAAAGTGACGTTAGATGAAGACTTGCAAAGCTGTTGATGTGTTTTCACTCTTGTTTGTTGCAAGTACAGCAAAGAATGATCTTTTAGAGTAACACACTCAAATTTTTTTTCACTTCAGATGTCAATGCCAACAATTAATTATATATAAATCATCCGAGAGATGATTCATGCAAGATGGAGAGATAAAATAAATACATGCAGAATAGTATGGACATACTTATTTCTGTAGATGAAGTATTTGGAAAGTGAACCTCAAGGGAAACCAAATATTTCTTTCATCATAACTTATGTCATACACAGGTATGGGTGACTCAGCCATCCCATCTGCAGCAAGCATCGCCAAGGCAGATTCCCTTAAAATGCCAGAAGCTGTAACTTTTAATGTTTTTTTTCTCTCTATTTTTATGTCAATTTCAAGTTCATGTTCTACCACCCAAAGGTTGAAAGCATATTGAAACATCAGCTATTTAGCTTGTCAATACAGTGTCCGAACGTTCACGGTTCTTTGTTATAATATCGTTTACATTTTAATTCAAGTTCAGACCGCAATTCGCATTTCAACAATAACCATGCAATTTACACGTTGTACGGGCAGAGTTGACAAGCTGAACACTGTGTATCTCAACATCCTTTGGGGAGTAGAAAAAGAAACTGGTTGACATTTGGAACAAG
The DNA here is from genome assembly GCF_041260155.1 of Ptychodera flava. NCBI lineage: Eukaryota > Metazoa > Hemichordata > Enteropneusta > Ptychoderidae > Ptychodera > Ptychodera flava. The sequence continues at coordinate 16,915,875 of NC_091945.1, read as the reverse complement.
AAGGGTGAATAAAAAACATTAAAAGTTAGAGCTACTGGTCCTTAAACATGAATGATTGATGATATGCAGCCATGGAAATAAAATTATGGTTTCTTTTTGTGTTAAACAAACTGTCTCCTCATTACTGTTGGTCTTATCATACAAAATTAATTGAAAGACCAGCTGTTTCTTCACCCCTGAAGCACATTGGACAGTTCGAATTTCAAAGCACAAACTCCAACTTTCCATAAAAGGTGGAGGTCAAAAGTATAATCTCAGGCATACATTTTGTACAAAATGATGGGTAAAAAATCATGCCAGGAGCAAAAACTGATAAAAAATTCACATTTTATCAAGTTTTCCATTAATATACAAGGGAGTGTGACAGTGTAATAGAGAAAGTGATGAACACACAGGGAGTTGAGTCCAGACAGACACTGATGAGTGAGGATGTGTCTTTCTCTGGCTACAGGTTTGATGTAAGTCTAAACCATGCTGAGTTCACAGAGCAAAATTCTTAGCATGGAGGTCCTGAAGTGAATCCCAAAGTCTTGTGAAAATCTGTGCCACCCTGTATTTCTACAGGAAAGATGCTCTCCAGATAATGCTAGAAAATTGTAGACTTTCCATTGATATGTAGCCATGTCAGGCCATTTTAACTACTATAGACTATAGTCTATAGAAGCTATTGGGATGGGTATCCGTCCGGCGTCCGTCGTCAGTCTGTATGTATGTATGTCCGTTTGTGAGGCGTCCGTCCACTCAAATATCTTGAGAACCGCAGTACTTACTGATTTGATATTTGTTGGGTAGATGAAATATGATTTCGAGAAACTATTTTTTTTAATTTTTTGATATTGTTGAAAATAGGCAAATTAATGCCAAAAAAGGCGTTTTTGGTAAAAAATCTTCTTCTTCATAACCGCTGGTCAGACAGCTTTGTTATTTGGTATACAGGTCCCTAGGGACAACCCAACTTAGATTTGTTCAAATTGTGATGAAATATGCAAATGTGTATTTTTAAGGAATTTTTTTGTCATTTTTGATCAAAATTTGACTTACATTGTATGTAATTCTTGTACTGTATAAACCCTATCAATTCACCCAGAAAAAAATAATTAATATGATTTTAAATAATTCAATTAATTAGGAAATCATCAAAGCCAAAATAATTTTAGTGTAGAATTATCAGAAAGTTCAACTTTTTTGACAGTTCATAGTGAAATGCTTACCATCTTGGAGGATTAAAACATGTAAAGGCAACTTTCCTGAATCCCAACTTTGATATATTCTGAACCGTCATTTATTGTGCCCTGTATGTTATCTAAAAGAAATTGCTCAAAATAGTTTGTCATGATAGGGTGGTCAAATAAATAGAGATAGAGAAAGTTCTAATTTCCATTTATGGTTGACTTGGTAAGGATAAAATAAAATTACTTTTTGAGGAAAAAAATAGAGTGGTCAAAGTGATAGGGTTTTTATGGTAAAGCTGGGCTGTAAGATTCCTCATGTGCTATTTATAGCAATTATGCAATCTGTGTAAACAGTGCAATGAAAGTGTTACATGATGCTTTTGATGACCTTGAACTTCTTAAGTTTCAAACATTTGTCTCTTCAGTGTGCTTTCTCTGAGTAGTACAGTCTCAACTTATTCAACAGAACTTACTTACAATGTTAATTTGAAAGTTAAAATGTGCTTGGTTAATAGGATGAAAATACTGATAAAAAGATAACCAGCTTAAGATTCTTTATAACCTGACAGATATGCTGTTTTTTTATGACGAAAATCTTGATTTAAGCAAGTCTTGTTTACTTTAATTAGAATGTAATTAACTCTCATTTATTAGCTACTATAGACTAATAATAATATAGTCTATAGAAGCTTTTGGGATGGGTATCTGTCCGGCGTGCACTGTCAGTGTGTATGTATGTATGTATGTATGTATGTCCACTCAAATATCTTGAGAACTGCAGTACTTACTGATTTGATATTTGTTGTGTGGATAAAATATATGATTTTGAGAAACTCTCTTCATTAATTTTTGATAGTGTTGAAAATATGCAAATTAGCACCAAAAAAGGCTTTTTGGTAAAAATCTTCTCCTTCATAACCACTGTTCATACAGCTTTGTTATTTGGTATACAGCTCCTTAGGGATAACCAACTTAGATTGTTAAAATCGTGATGAAATATGCAAATCTGTATTTTACGGATTTTTTTTTTTCCATTTTTGGTCAGGCCATCCTGAAATGAGCTATCAAAGATATCCACCTTCTTCATCAATACATGTGTCACAAAAGGTTATTCTCTACATAACATAGCAGAGCTCTGTCAACTGTTGAGTCGCTTGTTAGTCCCCACGGACACCGTCCGGGGGGGACTTATAGGTTTGGTCATGTCCGTGCGTCCGTGCGTGCGTCCGTCCGTCCGTTCACGCAGATATCTCAGAGATGCCTGGAGCGATTTCATTCAAACTTGGTACAAGGATTAATTCATATGTCATACATATGCACGTCGATTTGTTTTGTGATACGATCCAATATGGCTGCCAGGCGGCCATTTTATTACGATTTTTCATGTACAGAGCCATAACTTAGGCATGTTTCAACTGATTTATTCAAAGTTGGTACAAGGACATTGACCAATGTCATAGATATGCACTTCAATTTTTTTTGTGATACAATCCAATATGGCCGCCATGCGGCCATTTTGTTACGATTTTTTCATATACAGAGCCATAACTCAGGCATGTTTCAACAGATTTTATTCAAAGTTGGTACAAGGACATTGACCTATGTCATAGCTATGCACATCAATTTGTTTTGTGATACGATCCAATATGGCCGCTGTGCGGCCATTTTGTTACGATTTTTTCATGTACAGAACCATAACTCAGGCGTAACTCAACCGATTTTATTCAAACTTGGTACAAGGACATTGACCTATGTCATGCACATGCACATTGATTTGTTTTGTGATATGATCCAATATGGCCGCCGTGTGACCATTTTATTACGATTTTTTCATGTCCAGAACCATAACTCAGACATGTATCAAGCGAATTTATTCAAAGTTGGTACAAGGAGATTGACCAATGTTATACATATGCACATTAATTTGTTTTGTGATACGATCCAATATGGCTGCTGTGCGGCCATTTTGTTATGATTTTTTCATGTACAAGCCATAACTCAGGCATATCTCAACGAATTTTAATCAAATTTGCTACAAGGACATTAACCTATGTCATACATATGCACATTTATTTGTTTTGTGATACGATCCAATATGGCCACCGTGTGGCCATTTTATTATGATTTTTTCATGTCCTGAACTACAACTCAGACATGTATCAAGCGAATTCATTCAAAAGTATTTTTATCACAGACCTAATGAAGAGGACTCTATCCTCTCTGAGGACCTGTAATCAAAGTACCCATTAACAAGTGGGGACTGTGTCATCAACGATGACTTGTTTTTTCAAAACCGCTGGTCAGACAGCTTTAATATTTGGTTTACAGGTCCCTAGGATGACCTTAGTGAGATAATTTCATACAGTCAGGAAATACTTAATTTTGTATCCATGTCTATAGTAGCTTCAGGGACTTTGGCCCTATGTTTAAATATTAGGAATAGAGAATTGGAATGTACTTCAATATATATAGATCTCAGTGAGGGGAACAAAACAAGCCTTGAATGATCAAGATTGGATGAGTAGTTCAGGAGATACAGATTTTTAAAGTAATAAATTTTCATATTTTTTTCTGCCGTTCATTGAAAGTTTTTGGCGTTTTTAATTTTAATGAAGTTTTGATGTCAATATATTCAGAAATGATACATAAATAGCTTTGATTAAAGCTTAAAACCTGTTGCAATATTCCTTTTGAAACCAATTGTGGCCATTCACTCTGAAAAAACTTATTCAACTGCAAATTATATGCGGTCAAAATTTGAATATTATCTAATTTGACTGACCATAAAAACAGTGCGTTCACAGAAAAACTAAGTCCACCTAATTAAATATGCAAAAATTAAATATCTTAATTATTCTCCCATATAGAGACATAGAATTTTAATTTTTAGGTTTTCTGACAAGCTGAATTCAATGACAGCATTCAAAATTACGGCTGACCATATCTTATGTAGTTTCCCTGATCAGGCTTTCAGGTATGCTAATTTATGCAAATTATTACATTTCAAAAAGATTTATTGATTGTAAGTTTCCTTAATTAGCAATATATCAGCTAAATAGGTAACTACAATCATTGGTGCCAGACTAGCCCATAAAAACACTCATGGTGTGCGATGTATGCATTCTACCACTAAATTTTTGTTTGCATTTGTTAACATTAAAAAACTAATATTTTGTTCAGTTTACGAAAATTTACCAATCCCCAAAGCATCTTCTACAGTAAATCCTGAATCACAGTGGTTTCAAACTTTCCAAAACTGTCTAAGCAGTACGCGACAGCGTACACACTGGCCTCACTCAAGTCACAATGTCGGTAGCTGCAATAATTGTAGCCCACAGGCCTTTGTTTATCATGTTGGCTATTCAGCCCCGGCCAGTGGCTGAATAGCCAGCAACACGGCAAACAAAGACCCGTGGACCACAATTATTGCAGCTATGTCGATAGCCAACACAGCAAACAAAGGAGCGTGAGCTAAAATTTTTGCAGCGGAAATGTCGATAGGCACTCGCGCTACCTCCCGATCGCGCTCAACGTACCGTTTTCGATCAATTTCCATCGTAACCGCTCGACAAAATTTCATAAAACCTTCGAATCTTACTAACTATACGCTAAATTTTATCATCAGATAGCAGATCATCCAAAATTTTGCTGTCTTGAGGTCGAGATTTTCGTTCAAAGTTCTTCTTTCAATTTCAAACGATGATAACATGTGAATATCACAATATCGAGGCTATGACGCATTAGAGAATTATCCGATGTTTCCAACAAGGGGTCATACATTGAAATCGGCCCATACATTTCAGTGGAATGTTCAATTTAAAATAGGGGTCGCAAAATCACCCTTTTCTGGCGATCCGCGCAACAGAACGAAACCCAATTTTCAAGTTTTTATAACTTTTTATTAGTTTTACTTTTTCGATTTTTTTCATGGCAAATGAAAGAAGAAGTTTATAACAATCAAAATGAGGTATCATGATGGAAAAAACATCATTTATTTAGGAGAAATATGCCTCCAAAGTTGGGAGTTTTTACATGAACTTCACTCGGCAGAACAATTGTTTGGGTGTTTGACATGATATGGTAATTACTGTTCCAAAAATATCTTCACTAGTAGTTAACATGACCTCCAGAATGTTCTAGACTAAACTCAGGTCATGGGGAGAATGACGTATATGACAAGTGTCACTTTCAACTTACATAAAGAAAATAAATATGAAAATTAGCAATTATCTTTCATGTCCCCTTCATACCTTTCACGGCTGACATATCCTGGTGTGATCAACATTTGTAGGAAATCTAATCAAATTGTGTGTAGCCGTTCTCAATTTATATCTGTTTTTTTTTAAACTCATTAATTACGCAAATGAGCAAAAAGTATGCAAGCCACATGCACCAAAAACTAATCAGTTCTTGCCATTTGCAAACTGAATCTATGTAGCAGATTTGATTCTGAGCTGATAAGCTGTTTTTGAGATATTTGACCAACAGATAGACAGACATCGCTGCGATGTAAGCTCACGTGTGTGAACATGTGAGCTAAAAAATGACACTGCACAGTCACTCCTTATGCTTGCTTTTTTAATATCATGCTGTGAACAATTAGAAATAAAAGGAATAATGTAGATGGCATGTTGTGAAATGAATAACAACACATTGAAAGATTGCAAGTTAGGAGAAAAAGCTGTCTTCTTTTGATGAACAATGTGATAACAAATCAGATTTTCTTTTGAGTACATACAGTAGAATACCTATGTTAAATTTGATTTGCGGCTCAGATTTCTACGATATAGCAGTGGCAATTTATACAATTTTCCTCCTGTAGTTTCCCCCATTTTTCACTCGATACTCTTCAATAATTTGTGAAAACTGCATGAGAAGCTGGTGCAAATGTAAAATGCAATTTGTGCCATTGACAACACTCTCATGGTCCAGTATACTCTGAAACAGTTCATCTTCAGGTCCAATTGAGGTTGGTGTGTCACTGAAAACTGTCCATTTTCATTATGGACTATCTAATCTTTTCCGTCCGGTGGCTCCTCCCAGTCTCTTTGGGGACTTGAATAAAAACACGAAAAAGGTTGGTTGATTGGAAGAAATCTTTTCCGACCAAATTTTCAATTTTCAAGATGTTTTTAACATTCACTAAAGTGGAACAGTAACTTAAAGGGACAAAGTCGGCCATTTTTTCATGAATTTTGTTTTATCGCGAGATACTACTTTCACTGTTTGACATGTTGAAAGATACTGAATGAATGGGTGACCATGCATATATTTGACCCCGGTTTTAGGCAAATTAAATGAAACCGTCGCGAAAATGAAGTAATGGTCATGACCATTAATTCATTTTAGCGATGGTTTCATGTATGGTGTCTAAAACCGGGGTCGAATATATGCATGGTCACCCATTCATTCAGTATCTTTCAACATGTCAAACAATATAAGTATCTCGTATGGAACAAATTCATGAAAAATGGCTGACTTTGTCCCTTTAACGTTATAGTGCAGGTTTATCCGTGCTGAGATATTTAAATAATTTTGTCATATACATAGCAAGTCAGATAGTACAGATTGCTGAAAACTATTTTCGTGCCACAACTACTGTTAATATATATGCTACTGTAATCTTCTCAACTCATGGAGGGTATTCTTGTCATGTCAACTTTTTCATTTCATAATTCTATGAACAGCATTGTAAAGTTGGTATCTATTTGCATTGTCACAAGGTATGTTGTACAATGGAGAGAACGAAATCCGAAAGCCATGCAGGAGTTTCCTTTAATCCTCGAACACTTCCTTGACTATTGTTCACAAAATAGGTAATAACTACTCGATTTGCGAAACAGACCTCTATTCGCAAATACTGTTAAATTTTACAAATCATGTATTGTTTTCGTTGTAAATATTTGCTAAATTGCCATGGAGATAATTTTGACACTCTCATCAACATTGAAAATTGACCTTGTAAACTTCATAATGTGTCTGTAGGCCGAGCTTTAATAAAATATTAAGACTTATGGCAGCGGAAAATATGTGTTTAGCAACACTTAATCCTCTAACTGGCATTTGCTGTCCTTGTGTGTCACTATGTTAGTCTTTTTCGTTTTATGTAAGCTTTTGAAACCACCAAATAATAACATTAATTATAATAATAATACCGGAAATCATCATGGAAAAATTTCAACTCTGACTTTTGACTACAGCTTTCAAAGTGTCACTTGTGAGCAAATGCATTCTAAAAATTGTTACTGAAGTACAATTAGTTCACTGATGAGGTATTCGGTTGAGGGAAAATAAATAAATTCCTTTCAGGGATAAGTTTTCTATTTAGCGACAAAAGCCCTTTTGGTTGTTCATTCGGCTCAGGAGGTCAAACTAGGTTTTTCCTCAGCTTCCTAAAAGGCTGGTAAGGTAAAAAAATACCGTCAATGACGCTGTACCTTCTCTAATGTGTGGCCAGGTCAGGTAATTGGTTGTTGGCATGGAGTTTTGGTAAATAGTTGATGATGTAGGGGCATGAGGTGGGATATGGACCCAAAGAACCCAAAAGATGATTAAATATATCAATCAAAAAATTCTAAGCTACAGTATAAACTGCCTAAGATAGTTCAATGTGGAAAAAGTTAAATAATTCAGAAATAAGAATTAACAGTCCAAAATAGTAATGACGCACTTCCCTACTGACCTGAGTGCATGTGAAATACACAACTTGGCATCTATAAATTAAATGTACCGGTATACCAAGTGATCATTTTAAGTCACTTTTAACTGTTTTAAATGGATTTTCCAAAGAGTCCTGTGGAAATGATGAAAAACGCTTATCTGGTATGAAACCTCATGGCTGATAATTGTCATAGTATTGAAAAAAAATTGAAAGTGAAGAAATTACTGTTTATGATAGGCATATTTACCTTGAAATACATGACCGTGTAAAGAATATATGCTAAAAGTGTTTAAGAGTAAATTTCTTTTCAAAAATAATTTAATCTGTGACCAAAGGATTTTATTCTTTGAGTTTACAAATTCAAACATTGCAATTTGTTCAATCATCTTGTGCAGTGCAAAATTTATAAAATGACTGAAAAATAAAAAAAATTGGCAGAATTACAGTCTTTGTGATGTAAAATTATGGTTGACATCACGATAATTGTTAATCTGTTCGAAGTACTACTATACTATTAAAAAGAAAAGTTCATGCAGAAACGGTAACATATATTGTCAGCAATGTAGTGTTAATTTTGACTTTACATCAAAATATGCCTTTGCTGGATACCAAATATATAGGGCGAATATTAAAATCAGCCATGTTCAGCAAAATCCACACAACAGCATTGATCCTTTTCTAATTTGATTTGATTTGCTGATGTTATCCTTGTATGACAGTCAGTACAATATGGAACTTGAACACAACACAGTGAATAAGTATGCTGTAAATGAAATGGTGTGGCTGCATCCACATGCAGCAATAGGAGTGTCTTTGTCTCTCACCCCTCATTTCCAACCTCTCCCATCCCTGAACAAATAGTTTGGTCTTATATTTATAATGTTAATAATTTCTGTATTTGTTAAAATGTGCGCATCTCAAAAACTTTTGATCATAAACATTTTCATTTTTTATAGCTGACCAGTCAGTTAACCTGTTTATTTTGAATATTTGCGCATTTTTCCTAAGTTTTTGACATTTTCAGAATACCTTCTTATTCAATTTGTCATTTTCTAAAAGTTAAAATGCTCCTTTGTGTGGTCAAGCTTTCCACAAGCATCAAATGTGGTACTTCATATAGGAAGGTCTGCCTCTAGAGGGCGGTCATCATGAACAGTGTTTGTTAGTTACTATATTTCCTCCACATAAATTTCTGATTGTACTGTAAACATTGAACATGGCCGATGTCCGATTTTCCTGTCTAAAACTTTCACTCATTTTCGTTCATATGACTCTGAAACTCCAGGAAACGATTGGGAAGAAATAGTTATCTTGAAATATTGAGATACTCGCCGATATTTTGCAAAATTAAATGAGAAAAAATCCAAGGAAAATGCCGACTGGCTATATCTGCAGATTATGCAACAGGCCCATATCACGTGAGGCCATGAGGGGATATCCACGCAACTCAGTACCAAACACTAGCGCACACAGAGTGAGCAAACACAAAGTGAGTACCCCTAACGTCAGCTCAGTAGTCTGTAATAGATTGTAGTCAACTAAGAAACCTTGGAGAAAGGCTTAACACTGGCTATGCCGCTAAGTCCCATTTGATTTTTGTCACAGCTCAAAATCGTCTCCTACACCTCAACCTGAACCATGAACACCCCCACCAGTTTATGATATGACCCATCACGATGGCATGACGTCAACGGATCTTGACAGACGGAAGTATTGACAGACGGAAGTAATTGACACCAGCATACTGGTTTTCAACTCTAATACCTTCTCTGTCTATAAATAGACACGAGAAGGTAAAAAAAGGGTTCTTTTACAAAGTCTTGTAGATAATATGGGTAATGTCTACTTCGCGTGCGCAATGAACTATGCAAATTTTCCGACCTGTTCCGCTCCGCCATAGGATGGAGATAATGTCTGAGCTCGGAGGTGGGTTGCTTATGATGGTAAATAAGGAGCTACATAAGGCACAGTCACCCAGTGGTATATTTAAAAATAGGTGGGATACTTTAACTTCTGCCGCCGTTAAAATAAAGTTTTGCTCGTCGGAAAAATGTTTTACTCTTTCCCAAAATATGTTTACACTCACTAGAAAGAGTTTGCTATGCATTATAGGTAATTGCGCCCTCACATAAAATATTTCTCCTCTCAGAAATAAATTTCGCACTGAAGAAAAGTAAGTTTGACTTTTTCATCCTTCCTTTTTCGTTCTTTCTCATTTCACTTTTACCAAATTCTTAAACCACACTCATATGTAGAAAATATATCTTGAAAGAATTAGTTTTGTTGTCTTCAGAAAATAATTTCTCGCCATTGAGAAAAAAAGTTTTATTCACTGTATTTCAATTTGCTGCTCTGAGAAAATCTTTTTTCCAGAAATTAATTTTACTCTTGGAAAAATAAAACTTTTCTTTAAGAATTTAAGTTTTCTGCTCTAAAGACATAAGGTTATGTCATTTAAGTAACTCAGTTCGCGCTTAGCAAAAATCTTTAACTCTTGCTGTGAACAATTTTTACTTCTTTTCGAAATAAAAAACGCTTTTGAGAAACAAATATTTTGTTCAAAGTTAAAGTTATTTTTTAAAAGTTAAAGTGTTTTTGTTGAAAGTTTTTAAAAACAGTTTACCCCAAAAATAAAGTTTCCCCGTTCAGAAATAAAAGTTTGCTGTGGAGAAATCTTACAAATATTAAATATATTGCCAAGAAATATGAGTTTATGTTCAAAAGTAATAAATTGCCATGACGTGTAGGGGAGTTTGTTATCATGAAAAATTTTTACTTTTGTTTTACAAAATAAAAAATACTTTTGAGAAACATATTTTGTTTATAGTTAAAACTAAAAATACTTTCGAGAAATTAAAGTTAAGATAAAGTTAAGATAAAGTTGCCCGTACAAAATTAAAAGTTTGCGGTGGAGAAATAAAATCTCTTACAAATATTAAAGATATTGTCAAGAAAATTAGAGTTTATATTCAAAAGTAATAGAGTTCCGTGGCGTGTAGGGGCCACCGTAGATGAGGGATTTAAAGACGAAATATTTATATCTACTATTAATCAATGGATCAAGCAGACGCGACGATCGACCGATCAAGCAGACTACCAAGACCGTAAACGCCCGTGTCCAAAATCGTCAAGGAAGGTTGTGGATTCAGGGAACGGCCAAAGCAAAGAAGGAAGGTCGAAGCGAAGCACGCTTCAGCTGACGCTTCCGCCGTGGTATTAGTATGGCGAGAGTGCCCGGCTTTGGCGACACCGCCTCCCCTCTCGCCTCACTATGCATGGCGGGGTTGTGTGTTACCAGCGGCGCGGCGTTATACGGCCTCCGTGGGAACGCCGGTAACATACAGCCCTGCCTCATGCCATACAGAGCTACCTCCCGCCTAGCCCTGCGTACCGTGCTGTGGGGCCGTGTAACGCCCGGAACACAGAGCACGGTACGCGGGGCTCGTAGTGCTCGGCCTCTGTCATTATTATTCACTGAACACTCTTTTCCCCTGTGGTGCTGCGTGCATGAGGATAGTAACTTTATGTTATTGACCACGTTACACTCACTCATCATAAACCAGACTATGATAACCTTCCAATTCATCTTCTGGAAATGCGTAAAAATAATAAATATTATATCAATTCTTTATAACCTAGGCTTGTCCCGATCCTTAAGCAAGTCAGGATGGCCGAGCGGTCTAAGGCGCTGCGTTCAGGTCGCAGTCTACTCTTGTAGGCGTGGGTTCGAATCCCACTTCTGACAATAATTTTTTTCTATTTGCTGTTCTTGTTTGCCTCAGTAGTTTTGCAAGTGGCATTTCTTCTTTCTTAGTTTGAATATTTCATTTAGATACAACTGACAAGGCCCGCCAAATGCACCATTTTCTTCAACTCCGATATTGATAGGAGCGCAGAATGGCGTATGGACAACAGCAATAGCATGCATGAAGAATAAACACACACCACCACACTAGCCATAATTGACCCACTGGTGGCGCTGTACATAATGAACTTTTGACGTACTTTTGAAGCCAATCAGGCACACAGTTGTTGAATTTTAGCCAAGTTTTCAGCTTGTGGAATTTAAAGACGAAATATTTGCATCTAATGTCATTTGACTTGGTTGACTTCGGAAAAAAAAATGTGTCATATATTATAATATAATTTTGGACATATGGAAATTACAAACCTAAATGTACGCTACGCCTCAGCTTATATCATGTCGCGATCGCACCTTGTCGCCTTGCTGCATTTTGCACTCATTTCGTTATCATGATTATACAAATTTCTGCAGTCCCTCTGGTGCCCGTAAATTCGCTATAATAGCGGCGTAATCTCAAAGCTAGTGTTGGCACTCAGCTATCGGAAAATCCATAATGTACTATTAAAGATCGTTCCTAGTTTTACTCGCCTGTCATCATAAGGTATTAATATTGAACTTCGAGAAGGAATGACCAAGCAGAAAAGGGGACAATCAATAACGCAGAAATCGTGAAAATGGTTTGTGCTGTGATGCCGATTTTTTAATATAAATATTGGCATGAATGTCGGGTGAAAATGTTTTCAAATTATAAGTGCATACTGTCACGGTTGAAAACGCGTCAAATTTTAAATGGATTAACCGGAGACGGCTTGGCATAGTCATTGTGTGGTGGAAGGAATTCGGCGTGATCTTTTAGCCTTATCGTGCAACAGATTGGACTGATGGCATAACATCATGGCGCATTCCATCACAAAATGAAAATGAATTATGATAATCGTTATTGCAATTATTGTCGTACGTCGTGATACTTGTGCTGCGCGACTCAGATGGCGATCGTCGTCTGATCACAGCACCCGACAGCTTCATATCATATCTGTATATCCGGTAATAACATATCTATATATAATTGTACATGTAAGTTTCATTATTATACATATAATTCTGGCATTTACAAATAAAACGGAAAAGTCGCCCAGAGCAAAGACCCTAAAACATCTTTTCAGTGTCTACATTTCCTGAGGAGCAATATTGTCAGCGTTGTGGCTTACATGTATTTGGCTCCAAGCATTGGAGTACTTCCAGCTTGAGAGAGAGAGAGAGAGAGAGAGAGAGAGAGAGAGAGAGAGAGAGAGAGAGAGAGAGATTGTCGTTATTTACACGAGGAATTTCTTTCAAGATTAAAAGAAAACTTCTTATCCAGAAATAAAGCTGGAAGTCGTATAGAAAGACCTGTAACGTGAGAATCCCTCATCAAATAGTCTATTGTTAATCGCTGCCTTCATTAACAATAGACAAAAGATCTGTAACTGGTACCATTCTATATACTGAGTCGGTTTAGGTGTTTGAATTACAAAGAAAGGTAATACCCATGGTCTCTCATTGCCGTCGCATTCGGTATTGTTTTACGGGCGTCGTTGTCTTGGAAACCAGACGATCCGTCACGCACCGGGTAGAGGTTTTGTGGTCAGATGTGAAAGAGTTCAGATAAGTTTTCACGTCCTTTTTTTTCCTCGGCCGAAGAGGGATCACTTTCACGTGTACAATACCTGTTTAACTCTGCTATTTCAACACCAGTAAACTTCCGTCCAACAGCCGCGAACAGTGGATTCAAGAATTCTTTTTTGAGGAGAGTTACGCCATTTGCGCATTGCGAAAGAAAGAACGAACCCGCATATGTAGAAACAATCAGTGGATAAAACCCGGAATCAATAGCTGTAGTCTACGGTTTGGTGAACACGTGAATCGAGTTTTAGAACTTGACAAACATTTACACAAAGCCTAATTTACAGTCATTGCAAATACAAGAAGAAAGAAAGAAAGGAGATGTCTTCAACTGGAAAGAGCGTAGAAGACGGGAAGCTGGCGGTCGTGCCGGAGAGGCGACTACGGAAGTTCAGTCGTGTTGAGCCGCCAACCATTATAACTGGAGGCGAAGAAACCGATCGGAAATCGGTCGTTAGTGAACGTCGTCAGAGGAACACAAGTCGCAGTGACCAGCCGTCTCTTGCCGGTCTAAGCAACCAAGACAGACGACAGAGGCACAGCCTGACTCGTTATAATCCAGCGTCTTCCCTGGACGTCGATATGCACAGCGAGACATCCATGTATCTGCAAACCGGACAGCGAAGGATAGAGTGTGAACCGACTTATCGCATGGAACCCAAGAAGAAATTTCGCGCAGAGGAAGTGGAAGATGTGGCGTGTAGTGTCTTGAAAAGTTACTTAAAGGACACGGAATACGACGCTGATACTTCCAGGCGACTTTCCCAGCAACTAGCGGGAATGATCATGGACAGAGTGAAGTCTCTTGGATTCAAGAGGTACAAGTTTGTCACAGTCGTCAGCATCGGAAGTATCAGAGAGAGACCCGGTATGAACTTCGGGAGTCGTTGTCTCTGGGACCCACAGTGGGACACTTTTACAACTGTGCAGTATAAGAATGCATCGCTCTTTGCTATTGCAATGATATATGGAGTTTACTTTGAGTGATCAGTGAATCACAAAGCCCCCTTTTTGATTGGTGGAAATACGGGAAACAGTAAAAGTTCAAGTTTTTTCTTTACTTTAATTCGAGATCGTTTGATATGGCTTAGTTTTTCATGCAATTTTTTGTTATGTATACCGGTATGTTGTTAAGCAGTAGGCCCTGTTTCATTTTGTTTGCATGACAATGAAGCTTGCCCGATTATTTGGGACAAGCTCTACTTTTGAAAGTAAGCATATACAGGCAGTCATGACGTATTCTGTATACGTCATACGCACGCTCATTGGTTCACGTTTCAGTAATTCCACCTTTCATTCCTTTGTGACGGTGTATCGTTTTGCGATTTTCATTGTCCCCACACTGTACCGCTTTCTACAGTCGTGGTACTTGTCTAAGATTTAACTAACTTAAAAATGGTGTTGTTTACTCTATTGGTGTATCAAATGGAAATCCTTATACATTCTGCTTGTCGCCTTGCCAACTTTGTTGCTTGTCACAGATAGCATACTTAATGAAATCATCTTCCGCTGGAAACTGTGGACTCTGCTGTGTTCGCAATATGTTGAAATGATAATACTGATTATTTGACTTAGACAAATTGTGAAAACCGAAGTACATTTTCAGCTTGGCTAAGATGCAACATCATTTTGGAGCTGTCTGTCGTACATATAGAAAGTGATGTTTGAAAACAATAAAATGAATTAACTATACACATGCTGTGACGGTACCTCGATCACGTGACAAGGCAAGACTTGATGAAATAATTTTTCTGTTGTTTGTGAAATATTTTCGACAATTTTCGACATGCGTGTCATGTCTGAGAAGATATCTTTGATGTCAATCCGAACTTGAAGACGCAACTGGTCGTCGGTAACTAACTTCGAGTGTTCACACATTGATAGAATTTGCCTTTAGATATTCGGACTCTAAAATTGTTTCAACTCTTTTCTGGCCTACCACTTATGAGGGCTCATTTTGTTGTTCGTGGAGTAAATTAAGTTTTTTACGGTCCTGCTTTTGTAAAACTCAAAAATTGAAGTTTTTCACAAAGAGAGTTCACACATGGATGGCAACCATTTTGAATATTTAATACCGATAGGTACTGTTAGGTTTCTCCATAGTTTTCTAAGTCTACGGTTTCTCCAGTACCGAAATTTTCATTGAGGCCCATGATTTTTCTTTTCCATTCTTAAAAGAAAATCAATGGTTCAAAATTGCCTTCCGGGAAATTTTGAGCGAAAGTTTATTAAATCTCCCACTGTAGAGATGCGTACTATCTTAAAGGCTGAGCCAGTGCACGATCATGTTCATTGTAAACTAGGGGAAAATGTAAGTAAGGTATGGACCATTACATCTCTTGAGGGGTCGGCCAGGATGCCGACATGCATTTTGCTGGTTCAAAAAAAAATTGACAATTACTTTTTCTGATTTTGCACAGCATTCATACTACTTTTTTGTCAAAATTTACTCACTTACACAGCCGCCCTTCATGTGAGCAGCTCCCCGAAGATCAACATGGATGCAAAATTGTTTGAACCAATATTTTGACCACCCTTCAAAAGATCTATTGGTCGATCCCTAAAAGCATTTCATAACTGAGATTAATCAGCCCAATGTCTTGGAAGTCCTGTTTGTTGCAATCTGTAGCATACGGCAAACCTTGATATGGAATAAAATGACATTTTTTCGAACGTGTTGAACTAACTCCATTGAAATAGAAATCTTAATATTTTTACTGATTGTAACAACTCATTTCAATGTTCATTTTGATATCACAAACAGAACAGTTTTCTGAAATAAATAATTTGCTTTTGTGTTGAAGATGGTAATGGTATGATGTTGTCAATGTACACATTACTGAATACAGGTTTATGAGCCAATGTATTTCATGGGCGTTTTTACAAAGTGTACGGGTTATGCTATGCACATTCAGTGAGAAAATGAACTTCTTTTGTGTAACAATTTCAAGTGTGCAAGTCTGTACGATACCGCGAATATTCTGTCGGTTGCGATGTAACCTTACGAGACAATGTTGAAGGCGGATATAAACATCATTGACACATGTCGCAGAAATCGAAATTTTGAATAAATATCTTTGTATCTGGTCATGATCTGGAATACTGTTCTACTTTGATACAGTCTCTGTCATTCATCTCAGTCCTTTGATCACGGTCCCTCCACAAAGAGGGACCGTTCTTTGATTGACAAACATTAGTTTGCTCACATAGCTTGGTTTTCTTTAGGGGTATACGGTTATAGTTGCTCCTTAGAACGTTGATCTACAGTCAAGAGTGTGGTCCAGGAGTCTGTGGTTCATCATAGCGCTCCACGGTCTATTTGCAATAATTGTAGCCCTTGGTTGGTGGGGATTGGGCTTCTGTCGTGCGGCTCGCGCCTTGCCCCACCCTGGTTGGGGCAAGGCGCGAGCCGCACGACAGAAGCCCAATCCCCACCAACCAAGGGCTACAATTATTGCATCATAGCGCTCCACGGTCTATTTGTCAGTCACACAGTTCCTCCACGCGTGTGTCAGCGAAGTCCATATGTTTTGGCTCCTGTAGTGCATGCAGCTCTATTTGAATACGTGGCAAACACTCATCAGATGAAAACAATAAACAGATCAATTACAATTAATTAGCTATTGTTATTCATGTACCTGATTAACTGGACGCTGAATCTGACTAATTACGTTGTGTTTCACACATTTGTATTATCACTAGTGCCTGGATTGTGTCTGCATGTTTAGTGGACAGGGCTTTTAGTACGTGTTCCGTGACACCATGGTGACACACACGGAGCTGATGTTCCTAACGAAGCTCAGATCGTTTTGTCACAGAACAAATAAATGGTTAAGAAATTGGTAAACAGTTTTTGTTGGAAGTTGATTTGAGAGACTTGGCATTGCATTATCATATCATGTTTATTTTATGGACATTCTCTTTCAAAGTCAAGAATAAAATTCAAGGGTCACCGTGCAGGTGCGAATTTTGGTACCAGAGAAATAAATGGGACCTAAACCTTACCAATATTTAGAATTCAAAATGGCTGCTATTAGTATGCAAACTGAAACAAGACTGTGAAAACCTCATTTGTTCTGCCGACTTCACAGTTCATCAAACATGTAAAGTAGCATATTAGTAAAGTAGAGTGAAATTTTAAGAGTCCAAATGTACGTCACTTTGCAATTGTAAATTCATCGACTTGGGTAAAATCTACAGTTATGGAAGATACTCTCTGCATTGAAATAATTACTCAAAATATGAATATTGGCAAGGAACTGTTTGGTAGTCAGTAATTTCACAGACAAGAGTGAATTTTCTTTTACGAAACATCGTTTTATGAAAAGACCAAAAGTTAAAAGCCAGGTTGAAATACCTGTGATCTTTACAACTCCCTTGTTAGGTTTAGTGTTACGTTCACTTTCTAGCTTGTTTGAGTCTGTTAAATGGAATTAGAGAGTGGTTTAGATCTGAGTGCGCCCTATTCACCACTGTCAGTAAGCGTACAAGTTCAGACGATCTGGACACTAGAGGGCACTACACACATTAACCGCAGTTCAGCGCCAGGCATCATCCTTCAGGATTGGACACCACACTGTTCGCTATTCAAAAGTTTGAAAAAGAAATTACGAGTGTGCAATTCATGAAGTGGTTACAGGAAAATATTATATTGGAGCAAACATTTTAAATTAAATTTAAAACGACAAAACATATTGTGTTATTTTCACATCAGAAACATTCTACGCTTTAGAAGGTTGCAGAGTAAAAATTCGTCTCGGAGCTCAACGGCTAAATTGTTTCATATCGATCTAGTTCACATTTCATTTCTTAGGAAGAGACGCTTTTTCGGAGAGATACATACAACAGTGGCTTCTGCACGTTCCCTTAGAGTGGTTCGTACACAAGGCCTTGCTTTGCAGGGCAAAACATGCCAGTGCACCCAAGGTGAAGGATCTTGCCATGTTAATTCTAGCATCCATCAGAGTCAGTAGTGTATGTCTGGGTCCGACAAGTTGTTCATGGCCCGGGGGAAGTGGTTGTATTTTTTATTAATTTCTAGAGCTATGGACCTTGGTAAAGCTGTCACCGTCGACATTCGTAACTTGGCTAAAATTGCCAGAAACAATCCCTATCATATCATATCATCATCGACCAACCATACACTAAAAATATTGATACATGAAGATAGCAAACCTGAAATTCATTTATATGATCTGCTAGAGTGTTTCTACTTAGTGTTTTCCTATCAATTCCTTTCGTACATGATAAAAGTTTCATATTCAGTAGAAAATATAACTAGTCAAAATATGCCTCTATCAGTTTCTGTGGTTTCAAAAACTTCAATGTCAAAAAGTTCTGTGCGTTATGGCCCTTCCCGGACGGACCTAAACAAATAGGCCTATTCACTTGTTTGCCACGGATAGAGGATAATTACAAACGTACAGAATCTTGTACTGGGAGAAGGGGTTTACTGTCAATCCTATTTTCATGTGGCGGCGGGTGTTTTGGGTTTTTACGAAAAATTTACTCATACTCAGGGAAGTTTGTGAAATAGTGACTAATGAGGGCGGTACACACCAGTAGACGTTTTTATGGGAGTGAGAGGTTGTATGGCAAAAGTTTGCCAAAGTTCAGACCAACACATACACTACGCAAAGCCTTGTGGGCATGGGCTGTCCCCGAAATGATATGTTACGCGCATGCGCACAAGTTTCATCCCTGACACTTTTCATCACCCGCCTCGGCGAATCAGAGGCGACCTCAAACACCTGAATGTCACGGTATCGTACGGTTTGTCGAGTGGTCGGGGGTTTAACTGGATTTCATAGTACGGCTAGTTTTCCTAAACTTGCTGCGACATCTCTCAGCCACTCAAAGGTAGCACACAGTGCATTTACAGGAGCGAGCGAACCGATCGTTGCTCAAGTTGCAAGTTTGCAATATCGACGCAGTTATCCCAGAGTGAGCATGGCATCAAACGCGAACACCGCACCATCCAACAACTCCTGCACAGCACCAACCTTAAAACCAAGCATCAAGAAAGTGAAATACCTTGGGTAAGTGATGTATCCTTCTCCCCCCTAACGGTGATTGAAGTTCAGTCACACTTTTCGCTGTAAAGTGTGATTATCATAATCTCTTTTGACCTCATCTAGGTAGGTAGATGATCTACGGGTACGCAAGGGGGTCAAGGTGGTTCCACAGCCGGCAGCCCCGCCTACTAATGTTGTTGAGCTTGCAGTTATTTCAAGTTGCACCTTAAAAAGTACTTGCGAATTTGGAGATGAAATCATTGTCACTTTAAAGCCAACGGCGATGCAAACCAACGGTGTAGTTTGAATCAGGTTTCCCGCGCACATTTTCAGTTACAGCCACTCTACTGCAGCTTCCGTGTTCCGGGGAAGTTTAAATCTACGTACAGTACAGCTATTCGTCGTCTGCATTCACTGCACTGTGCATGCATTGTGTATCGCAATGCATGAAGACATCCAGGTCCACTGCCACTGGTACAGTATGTGCACTACCACACAGAGTTTTATGTGCTTTATGCCTCTATTGTGATCACAGGTACAGCTATATAGGGCGCAGCCAAAAACGACAACTCTGATATAAAATATTGTTGGAGCAAACATTCCATTAAAGTAAATCAAATGTTAAAAAATGATGCTGAGATGATACTACTACTACTACTACTACTACTACTACTACTACTACTACTACTACTACTACTACTACCACTACTACTACTACTACTACTACTACCACCACCACCACCACCACCACCACCACCACCAACACCAACAACAACAACAATAACAACAACAACAACAACAACAACAATACCAAAATTAATTTTTGGATGGTTTGATTATTATGATCATTATTCATTGTGATGATGATGATGATGATGGTGATTATTATTATTTGAAAGGATGGAGCACAACATATCTTCAGTCATCTGCATCTTGTATTTGCATATCCTTGCTCCGAGGGTTCACATCTTTTAAGATTCATTTTGAGGTTTTTCCCCTTTTATATTCCTTTTATTTTTCTCCCATTTTATGTATGACAATTAAAAATTGCAAGCCATTTTGACAGCATGCACAGTTCGCTTGTCCAGTAGCATCCGGGATCTGAATACAGGCAAGACCTCTGCTGTGGGGGTGGGGATGGGGGTTAGGGGGGTCAGTGTTTCCCTAATCTCCAGTGGAAAAAATTCTCAATTATGTGGAATGCCTTATAGTGGAACATGTTCATTTACTTAGCAGTATAGTGACGGTGTTCTCTCTTCAGTCCACTTATAGGAGGGCGGATAGCATCCGACTCATCTGAATGGTGCATCAATTATCCCTGTTCATCCTGGATCATTAAATTCCTTCTATTTTTCTAATCCATTAATAACAAAGTGACAAAAACAACATGTATAATAAATGGATCAATTTGAGAAATGAAAAATGACTTGCCTATCGTGGGAATGTTGTTCAAGAAATATAGAATGTGAAACATTGCATAATTTATTTTTCGTATCTGATACTCAATTTAGACTCAAAACATTTTTTGGCAGAACAATGCCAAAATTTATTCTAATTTGACTTCAAGTACTTTTGTTTTATTTTATACACACTGAAAATTCCTATGAAATCCACTGACTCAGTATCTTGAAAAATAAATCTGGTTTTGCACTGGTTCTGGTTAAAATCTAGACTTGGTTCAAGTCTGTGATTTGTGAATGTTTGAGTGGGGTAAACGCGATGATTTGTGTTCTGCTTTAATGTGAACGCTGAGTGGGGTGAACGCGATGAGTGGGGTGAATGGTATACAGGAGAGTTTCTCCCGGAATCACAGACTTGGCTTTCTTGCACGATCTGCATTGCTATAAATTATTCATGAGATGATGTTTGTATTTACTGATCTACTATTCATAAGATTACATCGTCTTATTTGGCATGTTGGAAGGAGTTACATTTGTACCTTTCGATCCCCAAGAAATGTGCATAAAACTCATATGGCGTTGTTGATAAAATGTCGAATGTGATTAGTCGCACCAAAGTCAGCACGACCTGTTCATCACCGAAAACGTAATTGAATCAGCCTTCCGCTACGCAAGTCATATCAAAATTTCTTGTCGCACATGTACACAGCTTTCAGTCTGCTCAGTCCCGGAGTATTTCGTTCAACTTCTAGGCTTGCTCCTTCATTTGAGCAATATGTGGAGGAGATTTCAATAAGTACAGTTTTAGCCTGTTCTCTTACGTGTCCCAAGCGATGAGTATCAGAACAATGTGGGCGACTTCGAACGTCAGTGATTTAACCGCTGCCAATTGGGAACACATAT
This sequence comes from Ptychodera flava, assembly GCF_041260155.1. Classification (NCBI taxonomy): domain Eukaryota; kingdom Metazoa; phylum Hemichordata; class Enteropneusta; family Ptychoderidae; genus Ptychodera; species Ptychodera flava. The sequence goes on along the minus strand of NC_091945.1, from coordinate 16,894,258 downwards.
TTTCCCTGAATATAATTTTCGACAAGTTTTCTCTCGTAATCTCACATGATTTGCGATGGTCAACCGATCAGTTTTAAAACGCGGTCGATGTGCGAACTTTATGCCATATTTGCTAAGCGTGTAACGTCCTCGATGTCGAAGTGGATGCGTTCTCCTTATCGGCCAGAATAACCAGGGGAGGGCTGTCAATCATTTTGTATTTGCTTTACGTCACTGTGTACACAGTCCGTCTCGCCGCCGGTACTGTGCAAGAAGTCCAAGTCGGTGAATCCGGCGGAAACTAACTCACGACTGCGCAGACTCAAAGGTAACGCGTTCAATCGCTGGGAAAACCTGGCCTGGGCTGCCAAATTCCAAATAGGTTTGTATGAAAAAAGGAGAGACACATGAGAAACTACTGCAAATGATTTTATTTTTAGAAATTCACCGACTTGAACCAAGTCTAGTTAAAATCATTTTCAAGCCAGAGGTAGGTGACTTACATCACTCTGGTCATGAGAGGCAGATTGTTAGCTACCCAGTCTTTGAGGCTAGGGAATTGCATTATACTTCTGCTCTGAAGGAATAGGAAATATCTTCTTGTTATAGCGCGATGAGAAAAATGGAGGCCTGAGGGGAGGTGTGATTAATCGCTATGCAGAGGAATTAACAAGACGTTTCTGACTTTCCTGAGCTGTATTGCATTCGTGATTGTCATTTTGCCAGTGGGCTTGGCAAGTATGATGCAATGTCTGTGCATTCAGGGACTGTATCACTAATTCATGCATCAAGCAGACTGAGATATATGTACATACCATTGTTGTCAAGTCAGCAGTGTTTCAATAACTACCGTATGAGAAAGAAAGATGATTTTAATATACAGAAACGACTCTACGTTTGTTTCTTTTGCTGATTTCTGTTCTGGAGAGAGAAACATGTTGCAGGGTGCTGCATTCTCAACCCAGGGTCTACAGATAAGTGATTTTACAATTAATGTGCTCAGTGCTACCAAGGGACACATTATGTTATCAAATTTACAATCACAAAAACAACCCATTAGAGTTTTAAGGCTTCTCGCCATGTCTAATTGACAACGTGCACATAGGCGTTTGGACTGCTATCACGTAATTGAACACTCTTTTCATATTGCGGCATTGAAGAGATTTGTTTTGTGCAGAGGAAACATTTAACCCGTTGAGCGCCAAAGTCCATTTTTGTCGCCTTTATAAAATATAACCAAATCAATTTTTGTGCAGATTTTTCCAAAAATTTTGATCAAAAAATACAGCTAATGAAAAGTGATATTTATTTGGTCCAAAATTATAAAAAAATTACAGAGATAAAGACAAAAATTGGTAAAATGTTGTTCTAAAATTTTGGAGGGAAAAACTACAGCACTCAAAGGGTTAAAGCTAACCTTTTGTAGGTTAAAAAAGAAGAGAAAGTGGAAAGAACTGTTTACAGGGTAAACATCTTGACTTGTCATAGCTATGCATAGTATTGATATTCCTCTAATGACAATGGTGTGGCTCCATCTTTAATAATGTAGCATTGCCTAGGGTGTCTTTTTTAATAAGGATAGACCACTTAGGTGAAGCAGAAAGTGAATGGAGTTGTCATCACTGACTGTTACCATGGCAACAATAGGGATTAAAGACTGCAATAGAAATCCAATTGTTTCTATTGAATTAGGAACAGATAGTTCATTGATGTTGCTTAAAAACCAGATGTATTCTCTCCACCTTCCTGAAAGATTTTCAATATCATTGCGTATGTTTTTTTTTTTCCAACAGAAACATATTTCGCTAATTTCAGCCATACTGTCAACCATGCTTGAATACCTCGCTTTGTCAAAAGCAATTAACTTTTAATATGGTTGTATTTAAGTGCGAGGTCCACAGAATAGGCTTAAACAGTTTTTAAAGTATGGCATGATTGTGAAGATTTCATTTGGTGAAAAGCAATTAACATTTAATTCAGTTGTATCTAAGTAGGAAGTACTCTGAATTGACCAAAAGAGACAGCAAATGTGGTGTAATCATCATCATCAGCATCAGCAGGGTATGAAGACTTACAGAGAAATATAATTACACAATTATGCTTCAGATTGAAAAAACTTGACTCTCTGCTCTGACTTTGTTCACACTAATTATCCATTGTAGTTCAACAAACTCCGTACGGTCTTTGTGTTCTCTTTTTTATTTAAAACACCAAGCAATATTTTTTATCACTTTCATACTTCTTGACAAAATCAATTGAGGTGTTTTTAAACATTCAGCTGAAGGTCTAAAAGTATACTTTTTTCATCAGAGCTGTTGGAAAGCCATCATTTTCTGAAGTTCATTGTCACTGTCACCATCAAGGACACATTGACTGTGACAATACAGCACAATGAAGTGATCCTGGTTAGAGTAAAGCACTGACAGTGGGCCATTGTCTATGAGTAAAGGCACTGCTATGTACCCTGTGTGTAGCCTGTTTGACCTTTGACATCTCTGATTGGTTAATTTGAAAAGCGTGTCCAATTAGCATTGTCAATTACCTGCAGAAATTGATGTTCAAACATTCAGTTCATTCTGAGTGTAAACACTTGGAATATCATTCAAACTTTCAAAGTGGAAATATGATTTTCACCAATCTATATAAGTAGTCTTTGACAAATATGTGAAGTGTTTCATCCTGGATGGCACCAACAAGGGGGCTTTTCCCCCTTTACCAGAAAATTTAGGGGGATTTCACCAGTTCATGTGTTCTACTTGTATCTATAAGGTGTGACTGGCACCATTTAATGGGGGGGGGGGGGGGGCCTAGTCTCCCTTGACAAAAAATACCAGGGGTGCCAACATCAGTCAACAGAGGGGGAATCCCCCATTCTCCTGTCTGAATGAAACACTGTATAATGTTGCAAAATTACTTGTATGGCACTTTCTTATAGAGAAATTAACATGATATCAATAATGCATTTTGAAATTCTGAAGTGTATTATTTAATATGCCATGTGACCAACTGTGACTACCAGTAGTGGTTGAAAATTTGTTTGTATAAAACATCGTTTAGCGTAAGCATTTCTTCAAGAGCAGAGTCAATTGGACTGTATAGTGAAGTTTCCCTATTAATATTCCTGTCTGTGTCTTGAAAGAAAGATGTTAGGAACTTCAAACAATGTTTTGGAATTAGCACTTCTTTTGTCTTATCTTCATCCATCATCTCTTAAGTGGTCCTCTTTCTTCTCCTTACACTTACTTCATGAAGTAAGAAGACATGCAGGAATATCTCAAGGAGCATGGCCGCATGTTTTGCATACGTAGTGGAATCCCATAGATTATCACAGGGATTATGGTTGAGTCTCTCTGAGATCACATATCAGCATGAACCATGGCTGAAATGTTCCCAGCCAATGCCTGCAGTGTCAACATTTCATAACACAGGTAGGTATCTGTACCACTCCATCAGAGGACTCCTGCGAGTGTGAATGATGGAACTTTAGTGAATTGCAGCCGGGGTGTAGTTTGGTGAAACATGTGGCCAACATATCACCAATGTGTACCAACAGTATCATTCACCAACGTGAGTCATCAGTGTCAACATTTCACAACTTCCGTCGGCAGACTTTGAAAGATGATTGTTGGTTTCAATCATCTGGGACGTACAGTGCTCTGGTATCAGTTTTGCTATGTGGATAAATCACAATATTTTGTGAGAGTAAAAAACATACCCTGTGCACTATCAATTGGAATTTTACACTTTTAGCGTGCTCAACACCTCAGTAAAGGGTTGTAGATAACTAAGATGTGTACCAAAAAAAACTCTTTGCATTGTAGGAGAGGGTGTTTCACTGCACTTGATCGTAAACAAATTTCCGCTAAATATCACTTAATGCCACGCTTTTGGCAGGAAACCATAAGTACATGTATATTCGTGATTATATTTAATAACCCATCAAATTTTGTGTTATGATGTGTTTCATTCCCAGCCTGTCAGCGTTGTTTAAACTTCCAAAACCAAAACCTATTTCAGCAATTATTGTACTATTTTGAATTTTTACAGAGTAATAATGGTAAATTTTGTCATTATTCTGATAGTATGTTGTTACAATATTCAGGTAGGGTATGAATCTAATACACTGGATAACATGTACAGCCAAAAATTTTGCAATCTAAATATCAGTGGCTTCAAGACCAAGTCAGTCGTTATTGAAATATAATATGTACCACCTTAAAATCCACATGGACATACACATGCTTTGGAGATCATTACACTTATTAAGTTGCGTGGGTTTGGCTTCACCAGAAATTGTACTGTGATGAAATCGACTCTAATGAAATCAACCGCATGCAATAAGCATTTGCATCAATATAAGGACCCTAGTTTATGGTATATGCAATTCCAGGTAAACAGACATCAGCTGGGCTTCTCTGCAATTGATACCTTTTTTATGATGGATTGTGGCTGTTTTCGCCTTTTCACATTTCTTTGATCTTTTTATGAATTTTCGTATGTGGGTTTTCTAACAGCTTTGAGTCAAAAATGCTATTTTGCTTCAATTTTTTTTCTATCTTGATATGACGTTTGCCTCGCTTCACTGAAAGGAATTGTGTAGTTATTGACTGGTTGCCTGCGTAAGTGCAGCCATATTTCTGTTCCATTTCGCTATCAACACTTGCATTGTAAGCGAATAATAATAGCCATGTCAATTTCTGAAATTATCTTGTTCATTTCACGGCTCTGCCTACAGCAATATTCCTGCACAGAATCCATTGGTTGCATTGTGAACTGGGCCCTGTAAAGTATATTGATTGAAATGAGCACACACTACGGTAGTGTATGAAACGTACTATTTCTTGGTTAATTCAGATCTGTAAATATCATGTGCTTGATTGTGATCATTGAAATTATTGCAAAGCGTTTCTGTTTACTATATATCAAATCTTCTTCTATATCCTGCAATTCAGACACTGTTAATGCGTGTGCATGCATATGTTTTGAATGAAACAGTTTGCATAACTAGGCATATACTTTTAATCAATCAGTGAAAATTGCCTATGCAATTAAGTTCTCTTGTTACCGTATTCATAATTGTTTCAAAAGTGACACAATTTCGCAAGAAAAAACTAATTCACAGTTTGTCCATCAAGTAGACACATCACATCTGGTTTTTAAGCATAAGCCGGCACAAAATATGTGCTTCCTCTATTCTTCATAACATTCAGGGGCTGGTATAAATTTGCTTTGAAAAAGAAGAACATATCAGAAAGTCAATTATCTGTAATGAACTTTAAAGTGACATTGTGTATCACTTACATGCACTTGATGTGTTTCACATTATTATTATCCAGGAATGTCTTGATGTTTGAATGGTTCCTGGAGTTATAAAATGCAATTGGCTTAACATCTTTCAAACTGAGCACCTGAATATGGTTTTTGTCTTATAGTGGAACTCATATACGGGTAATCATACCAAGGCTCTAAGAGCATTCTAATTTCAATATAAATGGAATTTGTGATTTTTCCACAAATCAAATAGCATATTTGACATAGTGTTACTTCTGATGATTTTTTCACCATTTTTATTTTGCATGTCAGCTGCGATTGCTAGTGCCTCTCCCCAAAGCATGTTGAAACCCCCACTGTTTAAGCTTGTCAACACAGAGTCTGTATATGGGAAATTAGCCCTGCGTACAGGTCTGTGTGTTCCCAGCGTTATACGGCCTCCACCACAGTTCTGCAATGGTCCATAGAGATAACTGGCGAGATTCAAAATGGCGATCTCCATGGGTAAACAACTTGTCGAGAACGTTATGTTTCAGAAAACGAGCGGTTCTGGATGTTAGGAGAAGTTATTCGCATCTTTTCTGGGGTCGGTTAGGAGGTAAAGGTAGGCAGGGAAAGGATTTTGCCCCGATAGAGATAGAATTTCGGCCCAAAGACAGCGTTTCGTTGCGGTCCGGATCCCGACCGCAGATCGCCAGTTATCTCCATAGACCGTTGCAGGGCTGTGGTGGAGGCTGTATAACGCCGGGAGCACACAGACCTGTATGCAGGGCTAATGGGAAATGTACTGTTGTTGTTTTATTTAATCTCTAGTCAGGGTGAGGATTCACCTGTCAAACAATAACGGTGCAGTCTACAGATGATAAGGCCAAGTTAACAAGCTTAATATCCTTTGGGAGTAGAACAACAAACTCATGAAACTGTGGTTGCCATTAACCCTTTGAGTGCTGTAAATTTTCCCGAACAATTTGTAGTGCAATATTTTACCAATATCTATGGATTTTTCTGTAATTTTTTTATAATTTAGACCAAGTGGACATCACACTTCATAGGCTACTGTAACAGTTCTTTATCAAAATTTTAGCAAACAAATTGACTGGGTATATTTTATACAGGCAACAAAAATTGACTTTGGTGCTCAAAGGGTTTAAGACAAAAATAGTGACATCACAAGTTACAGCTACGTTGTACTGGCCCTTTAAATGACTGTGTGAGTACTTGCTTCTTGAAGCACAGTCAGTTTCAAAGTGTGAAAAATGTGTGCGTCATTGAGAGCACTTTATGACAAAGAAAACTTGCTCTATGCAAGACATGAAAATTAATTTGAATAATTTATCTGCTGACACTTATAGATGCCATTCAGTGAACAATTTGCTCAAGCTCTTTCAGTGGATTGCACAAACAAGGAAATGTTACGTTTCAATTTACATAAGGACATTCATATATTTTTTGTGGTGTATGAGCGGAATTCGAACTTTCATATGCAACACATTCATTTGCTATCATTGAATGTGAGTTGATGGAAATTATTTTTCTGACAAGAAATGAGTATTTTTGATGTTATACTTTGCCTTGGATAGGATATTTATCGGCAGATCTGGTGTCGTTTGACAACTGGAATCTGGAGTTTGTCCCAACTTAACTATAGTGTCAGAACTGAAATGTCATATTTCACAACAAATACCTGATTACTACCAGTCTGTGGCTGCCGATGTGAAACTGAAAGTTTGTGATGCCTGATATTTTGCTAACTGACCCTGCACCCATTGTGTCGAAAACATCTGTTACTTGACATTTTACTAGCAAAATAATACCCAATGAATTAGTATTTGCATGACATTTATTCGGCATTTTTTTGTGAGCAATTTTCCCCAGTACATTAAATAAAATTTCTCCGTTCAGTACCCCATAAAATGTTATAGACTCGCGCATACACCAGTGTACACAGAAAGAGAGAGAAGGAAATCGTTAAATCTTTTACTCTTTAGATGTGAATATTTGGTGTTTGTTGACAGTTTGTCATCGGGTGTTCATTATTGAGCCCTTGTTAAGGTAATATTCGCCCTGAAAGTGAAAGACGTTTGCGCAAACTTTCCTCAATGAAACTTTCAACCATTCTCTCACCAAATCAAGAATAAAATAAGGGTGTCACTGTGAAAAGTTTGGTATTAAAGAAGCAAATTGTCAAATATTTATCAAAATATTAAAATGGCTGCCATCCCTATATAGGTATATGTTAAGTCTATGGGGAAAAATGAAAGTTTTGATTTTTGAAAACTTATGATGGTGAAAATTTTTCTCATTCTTAGAGCTTTAATAAAAATGAGCCCCTACAAGTGGGGGCGGTTTAGCTAGTAGCTGATCAAAAGAATTGTGAAAATTTTAAGACTGTAAGAGTGGGGATATATATTTGTCCCCAGGGCGCACTCTTCCTTAAACTTAAAGGCCGAAGGTGTGTTTCTATCCATCACACAGATATAAGCCAAGAATCCTACATGTACGCTTACCTCTGTACCTCCGACCCACGGAGGTACGGAGGCAAGCGTACGTCATGAGGGGAACGCTCCATTAACTTGGACGTACCCGAGTAACCCGAGTTGGTTATCAGAGGACTAATCTCTATGTCAACATATGCGAACAGATTATCTTTTAGTGTAAACAAAACATTAGCACTGCCGGAACTACTTTTAGCATGGCCCACGCCGTGACGGCTCTTGTCCGGCACGCATGATTTTCAAATAGCGTTAAAAGTGCCGTCCAGCACTTGCTGTTACTTTGAGGTCATAATTTAGTTCATAAAATTGCATGAAGAGTTTACAAAAACGATGGTACTATAGAATCCCTTTCAAATAAAATGCTGTTTAAACAATACTAGCAGTTAATTAACGTACGCTGATTTTGCATACGAAAAGCTATTTTTGTATGAGAAAGTACGGTAGCGAAAATCAGCACAACAAAACAGGACTTCAGCACAACAAAACAGAACTTTTACTAAAAGGTACTCTCTCAATTTCAGTTCATACTCACATTGCGGAAAGGTGCATGCAATGTAATGAAAGTCACGAGCAAACTTTGGTGTCAATGGATCCAGTCTTTGAATTATCAATGAACACTCACTTATTTTTCTGGTCAAAAGCCAAAGGCTACTTGTCCATCGCAACAAGCCTCTCTGTTTGAATCCGCGTGTTCATTTTTAGCCGGATGCCGGCCAAATTGACCGGCTACTTCCGTATTTTGGCCGGCTACTTTTCAGCAATGTTTCGCTCTCTAGCCCCGAAATTCTGGTTTTGATAATAATATTTTGATATTTGTTGTCTTGCAAGCCGGAGATAACATTTCAGAAGTGCCTATGTGGCTATATGTAATCTAGCAATTTACGCGGTGAACTTGTTGCTATCTAGTATCAGCCTGTAGTACCGCGATCTGCGAACGTGTACTGTACTGGGAATCGCTCTCGAGGTCATCCTTGCTTTCCCGACTACAGCCCGAATTATTCCGACGTGAATCGGGTGCAGCTTACCATTGGACTGACGTTACGCCCACCAATAGCCGGCCATTTCCGAATATAGCCGACGTTTGTTTCTCTCAAACGCGAAAGAGAAGAAAGTCTCAAACGCGGAAGAGAAAGTCAACGCTTCAGAGCTTTTGTTTTCTGCGTAAGAGTAGGGCCTTGTCTGATGGGTAGGATTTTGATCAAATGTAAAGCGACCAAAAGTTAGTGAGTCTCATTGTCATACTTTTGAAACGCCACGTCAATCGATCCATAGTCGATCATAGATCTACATCGCGTTTTGTGGAGGGGCCGTGGAAGGGAAAGTCTACGCGGGAGTCTACGCTTGAAAACTTTGATTTTCTGCGTAAGAGTAGGACTTTGTCTGTTGGTTGCCGGAGGTTTTAGATCAAATCTAAATAAACAAACAATTACTTGGTCTCATTTTTCGTACTTTTGAAACGCTACGTCGATCACAGTGTCAACTTTCAGGTCGACCACAGTCCCTTTATCCACCGGTCTGGAAACGCCTATTGTAAAAGGTGTCAATCACCTGGATCGCACAGCCAAACCGCGATACGAGGGGCAGTCACGTGATAATGCATAGCTTGGGTTTGTCCTGCATGCCACAGTCCCCGATTGTGTGTACGCTTTTCTCGAATTTTCGCTGTTTTTGTCTCTAGTAAGTGTTCTCTGCGTCTATCTAAGACAAGAAGACAGAAATTATCATATCCTGAAACCGGTGTTTGTTTTTCGTGATCCTTCTCCCATCGTAAATGATGATAGTGAGCGATAATTTCTGGGGTTGATCGCTGCGAGTGTTTGACGCATGGATGTCTATTTTTTACATCCATGGTTGACGTAGCACAAGCAACGGCTGGAATCACACCGGAAAATTTGTCGTCGGTTCTCTTGCAATGCTAATATTCAGTGCCTCAAAATATGATCTAATTATGTTTCTGTGTAATATTCTGTGAAATCATGTCTGTTAACTGAGCAGAATAGGAAAGACAACTGCAGAAATGCATGGATAGAGGGACTGTGGGTCGACCGATATTGCATTATGTGTAAGCTTACTGTGTCACAATCGACTAATCGACTGCTGGTGTGTTGTACGCATACGGTATCGTACAGGTTGACGTAGGGTATCGTCAATTTGGAATTTTATCAAACATGAACACTGGAATTTAGCTCTCTTTTTCAATTATATTCAACATCACCAAAAATCAATGGTAAGCTCGCGAATTTGTTTTATTATGAAATTAATACCGTGAATTAAATCACTGAAAATTGTGCCGTCCGCCGACCGGCCTTGTTAACTGCCTCTACTATATCTCCTTTCTTATAATATGTACGAGTGGCCATACTGTTTACAGACGGATCCGGCTAGCAATTCATTGACTTAAATCGCTCTATAGGAGATGTAATGTGCACAGGATACACGTAGCTCTTGGAGTCCTTACTCACTCGTTACGTTGTTTACAAGTGCAAGAAAAATCTCGTGGAAAGAACGTTCCATGCTGTTCTGATCACATTGCATATATGATCAATGCGCGTTACTGAAGTGAAGCGTCCGAAAATAGGAAACTTGAATGAAAATGAACGAAGAACGATATTTTGTTTCACCATATTTCTAAAACTTAGTTTAGAGCCTAAATTAAAGAATAAACTAGATTACTTGCAATGAAAAAAGGGCAGTTCACTTTTTCCTGTCAACATAGTTCCATGTGCAAGCATATGTGTGTGCCCGTGGTACTGAGTGAGTCGTTACAGCCCTGACGTTCCTATCATAGCACCAGCTCGATAAGATAATCGCAACAATGGAAAATTAACACCTTGGGGATTAAAAGTCTTCTGTTTGTCACCCGAGTTGGCAGGCAGCAACTCGGGTTTCAGGTACCATCAAAGTTAATGGAGCCTTCCCCTAATGTGTAGGATTCTAGGCTACACAGATATGGTATTTCTTCGGTCTGAAGCTTGTGTGAGCACATTTTGAAACATACTGAAATCTGTAGAGTACTTTAACAGTTTGCTTTAATTCTTGTTTACACTAAAATTAAAATATAATATTCGTTTTGCCGTAAAAATTAATGCAGGAGATATGACAGCCATTTTGAATTTCAAACATCAGGAAATTTGGTAATGTGTCTCTGAAATTGAAAAATCTGTGCAGATATTCCCACTGGTGATTGTGATAGTGAATCCTTAAAAGCTTCCTCGGGCAAAGTTTGAGCAAAACTTTTCAACTTTCATGTTTTCAAAGCAGCACATATCCTGGAGGTGAGAGTGAGTTTCAGTGAAGTACGTCAGAACGTATATTGATTCAATTTTCTTGGTTCTGTCTTTGACGTCACAGAGAAGTCCCTGGTGTCCAATTTTGACAGAACGAAATGATTTATTGATCTCAAGTGATAATTATGAAGACCAATATTCATGCATTTGCAATCTAATCAATAATTGATAAACTGCAACACTGACACACTAATGAAACAGAATATTGTGAATGACAAAGAATCTTGCAATTGTCATGCGCTGTATAAGAATTTGGAACATCCCAACTTGGAATGCTTTCAGTGTTTTAGGGTCACTGAGGGGCTTGTTAAATTATCCCCCTTTGTGACAGTGGAATGTGCTTTCCACAAGATGGCTGATAATGTTCTGTACTGTGCTTGCTGGTAAAATGATGCTAGGATTGCGGTCATGCAGACACTGATGATATGGTTACAATTTAAAGCTATACTAACCATGGCTTTTTTCTGTATTTCTCTTGTGACTGTAAAATACAGCGTCTTGTTCAACGTGTGTGTAATCATCTCTAGATACCTAACATTGATTAATTAAACTTGTCAAGAGCCTAAAGTTCAATGTTATCATTGAATTTTAGACCAGAGCTCAATTTTCAAACAACATACTGTTCACATAGCATTGCCTTGGCAATTTCAATACATGTATACTTTAGGGATACTCCTCATAACAGAAACAAATAAAATATTATCTAAAGTTGTTCACATTGTCAATTTTGAGTCAACTCAAAAAAACTGGGCCAGACAACAAAAACTGATCAATGTCAACATGTCATTATTCTTCATTTTGAAGGGGAATGGTTTTAAATTTTCCTTTCGAAAAGTTTGAGAAAAAGTTTTTTCTTTCAATTTTGATGTGTGTACTACCCCTAAAGTGCTATCTTTGCTGTTTTAGAAATAAGGAAAATTTGATGTTGAAGGATGTTGCATTGTTAAGAGGTTAATGACCCAGCATTTGTATTAGCTTTAAAAATATTTTAACAACTTATCCATACCAATGTAAAAAAATGAGAAAATTAAATGGAGTGGAAATTTTAAAAGCTTTTACTCACGTATAAACCGCATCAATACATTTCACTTTGTGCCGATGTTAATGGTGAAAGCAAATAACATGTGGTATTATAATTGAAATTTTGAAGGGAAAATTTATATGAAAATAAACTAAAACTTTCCATCTGTGTGCATTTAAGCATTAATATGAACACGAAAACATACGTTGTTTTGAGGCAAAAGTAGTAGTGGTATGTACACTACAAATGTCCATGGGCAGAATATTAATCTAGTGACATATTCATTTTTTATGTCATAATTTTAATGTCAGATATTAAAACGTTAAGTAAGTGAAAAATAGGAGAAAATTTGCGGGGATATTTTTAATGGCTTTTAATACTTAAATTATTCTTCGTTTGCTTTTAATGAGCTTTCTGTCGTGTAAATTGTGTGTAGAGTTTTCAATTTGATGAGAAAATTTGATCTGTGAATATATTAAGATTTTGGTGTAGGTACACATAAATATTTACATGTTACAGAATACATTTTCCTGTATCATCAGGTTTCTTTTTAAAATTCTATCTCAAAATTCATGTGTGAAACCAGCCAATAGGTCTGCCTTGGATGGCAGTGACCACAAAAGACATAGTAGAGTAGGTACATGACTGCATGCGTTTACCCTTTCACAAAGGGACTGTCTCAAATTGTCGTATAAGTTCAAGAAACAAAATTTCTTCATCTACATCAAAACGTCCTCCCTTCCCCTAAACAAAAGTTCAAAAGTGCGAAATGTTGATATCTGCCTTAGAGTACAATGTAGCATTTTGATATAACTTATGTCTGCCTGAGAGTACAATGTAGCATTTTGATATAACTTATGTCTGCCTGAGAGTACAATGTAGCATTTTGATATAACTTATGTCTGCCTGAGAGTACAATGTAGCATTTTGATATAACTTATTATCTTGTTCACATTGGCAACCCAACTGAAATTTGGGCCGACGCAAAATAATTGTCCTTTTGGGATTAAATTTGGTCCGTGTCCACACTTACTGGTACCAGAATTAGGGCCGACGTAACTTTACCTTCCTTTGTGACCTCTGACCTGTCAAAGGTCAAAATGGCGCATTTGAATATGGCACGCTGTTTCTACTGTTCATGATTTTCCTGTGTTTTTACGCACAAGAAGGGCAAATATGACTACCACTCACCCTTTTAATCATCGGAGAGATCTTCACTATTTATTGGATGAGCATATGGTATATATAAGACCGCGGTGGAGAAATAACCAGTGCGCGGCATTTTTGACATGCCTCTCTAGTCTATTACGTGCACTGTGGAATCGAATGACATGGTCTCGTTTGCGGAACAAAGGTTGGTGGGAAGTTCTGCGTACATGGGATGATATTAAAATGTAAAGACTGGATTGAAAACTTTCGATAGGTGTAAACTTTAGTTTCAAACGTCGTTTGTTTTGTGCGAATAGGGTGACTAGTTCAACTTCGATCCATGGCGGAGGCCTGGTCAACTGGGACCAGGGCCGACGCAACGTGTCCACACTGGCGATTTGCGTCGGACCAAATTTTGCGTCGGCCCTGAGTCGGCCCTGAACCCCCCCTTCTCACCGGGACCAAACTGTGTCGGCCCAGGGCCGACTCAGCGTGTCCACATTGGTGTTTTACGTCGGCCCCGGCCCAGGTCCGGACCTAGGCCGACGCAAAGTCGTCAATCTGAACAGGCCATATGTCTGCCTGAGAGTACAATGTAGCATTTTGATATAACTTATGTCTGCCTGAGAGTACAATGTAGCATTTTGATATAACTTATGTCTGCCTGAGAGTACAATGTAGAATTTTAATATAACTTCTGAAGAATATGTATCCCCTGACTACATTACATCGTCAGGTACATGTAATCGGTCAAATTGGAGTACTAACCATAGCATGACACGAACAAGTTGGAAACAGTTACAGTTACTTAAATGAATGAATTTCGCTTTTTGAATTTAATGTGCGACAATTTGAGACTGTCCCTAACCATGGTTTTGCCCAAACTTGTTGATATCAATGGTGATTGTGGCTCGGTTTACTAGGAATCAGGGTGCCATGAGTAGGTTAATACATTTTAGCATTAAATAGCTGTTGATATTTTGTTATATTCAGGCATACAGAGTATATATTACTATAGTGAATTAGACGCTTTGCCTTTTCAGGTCTGATGGTGTTGTTTTATCAGCACTGCAAATGTACTCTTTACAAATTCAACAAATGACTTGATCAAAATTGCAAAAGGCATAAATAGTTGAGTGGGTTCTTCATCGTATTCAGTGTTTCTGCTATCTTTGCCATTTGTAGACACGCATGCATGAACCAAGTCAAGCAGAAAAGCAAATTTTCTAGGCTGAGGAATTTCTGTATACTTAATCGCATCCCCAGGCCATGGCATTACAGCAATCAGGAAAATCAAAGTACATGTAAGTCAATGCATTTTCTGGTTTACAAAATCCATACCTTATGACAAACAAGCTGTGCACAAGACTGCAAAAAATTCTTTAATTTCATTCATAAACTTTTATTTGACAAAATTTTGTGTTTTTCCCCAGACTATGAAAGATAAACCTTCCATGAATAAAGAAATAGTCTTAATTGAGATTCAGTACAAGCATGAAATATTGAAACACTGCATGCATTGCTGCCTTTGATGGCTGTGCATGACAAGAATACCAATATCTCAATAAATCAGCAAAATTTGCTGCAATAGAACAGTGCATTTATGAGTATCAGTGTAGTTGAGTGTGAACTTTGAGATGTCACCCCTCTTCCTCTGTAATGAAGTCTGTATTTACTATGGAAAATTATTGGGATGTTCTATAATTTGGTGGTCCAGTGGGTAAGCCCTGTTTATTTTGAGAGCAGGGGACAGATTATGAGCAAGCAGGAATTTGATTTTCAAACGAAAGAATGAATTGTGAAAGGCATCAGTTAAGGTAGCATGCGCCTCGAAAGTTAAAGACTTTTGCTTAAAATTTCCGAAATGAAACTTTCAATCATTTTCGTATCAAATCAACAATAAAAATCGGGGGTCACTATGCAAAGTTTGGAATAAGAAAAGCAAATTACCCATAATTCTGGATACTTGAAATTCAAAATGGCCGCCCTCCCTGTATTAACTCCTTAGGAAAAAAATGAAATTTTTGTATTTTCAAAAAACTAAGACTTAAATTTTTGCTTTCTTCAAGAGCTTTAAAATGATCCCCAACAAGTTGTAGATCAGAAGAGAGTAGAAATTTGAGAGTGAATATCTGTCCCCAAGGCATGTTCAGCTTTAATAATACTGTAGACCGATAAAGATACCCATATGGGTAGTAAAGTTTTGTTTTTTTCATGTTGGTCAATACTGTTTCCCTGACCCTGACATGATATTGGTCGTAACCTGTCTCATATCTTTGATTGACAGATGATTTGTAATTACACCCGTAATGTGTGAATATAATCATCTAGGCCGGTGTTGTGATTACAAACTTGCAAACTAACACAATACAAAATATGATCAATTTTCCAATCTTGTCTGAGCATATTATGAGCCCTATTCAAGGAAATATTATACTTTCAACCCCAATGCCGGCAATGTCATTTCAGCGAAAATTTAATTTCTTCTGAAGAATAGACTGCACAGATATTCAAAGCATAACGACGTATAATTCTGTACAAATGCGTTGGCTACTTCAGGATTAATTCTCACCATGTCACTGGATTGTGACAATTATCACAGCTTAGCTGAATAAAGAATTTTTAATTCCGGTAATTCTATTGTATACGTGTGTTGAAAATGTTTTAATTTGAAATAGCTGCAGTGCTTGAGGTTTAAATCCATTGTGTTTAATGTGATGGACGTACTGTCAAGGTTTTGGTTCATTCAGCTTAGTAACCTCCCTTCCCATTTTTGTTTAGCAGCTCTTCAGTTCGCAATTATCTGTCTTATGCGATCATTGATAACTTGTTATTAATAACAGCTTGTTCATTATCTTCTTAAATCCCTCGGTTCATTTCATGAACCTCTCTGGTGCCCATTTGGCGATTATTGATTTGTCCTTCGATATTTTACAGTGCCATAACTTTTTTATCCAATCACCTGTCTATTTATTCATATTGTCCGTCATTTAGTCTATCCCCAATTTCCTGCCAACCTGTCAACCATTTCACTTTTGCACCCCCAAAATAACCAAACAAATTCCCATTCAACCAACCCATCACCTTCCTTTTAGTACCCACCCGTATCACCCCCTGCAATTTCCTACCCAATGGTCAACCAACCCCGTGACCTTTGCACCCCCAAAATAACCAAACATATTCCCATCCACCCAACCCACCCCCTTTCCAATATACCCATCCATTGCGCCCCAATTTCCTACCCACCTGTCAATCATCCCGCCATTTGAGTTTGGCTTGTAGTTTTCAGATCACTGACTGGAGTGATCCAGCTGCGATGGAAATGGACATGTTATTGATTTGGAAATGAGCAGTCAACATTTGTCATAATGTCAAGGATCTCACACTAAAGCTTTCAGATTTGTTGTAGGACTATAGAGGCCATGTAATATCGATAAATTGCCTTCATCGGCTTCGTGATGATGGTTGGAGATTTTCAGAAATACCGTACAGTAATGGATCTTATACACTAAAAGTAGGTCAGGCTATATCGATCTATAGGATCTGTATCAATAAGTGAGTGAGTCAGTGAGACAGTCAGTCAGTTAGTCAGCTTGCTCTGTACATCTGTGTGCCAGCCAATCAATTTGTTTGGTATATCAGTGACTCAGTAGTCTTTAATATTGAGCCACTCACCCAGCAGTCATAGTTTTTGATCCTCTAAAAATTTCCATATACAGGTATTACATTGGTATACATGTACATGTATACATGTATTGTCTCTGTCGGTGAATGCCAATGTGTGCTCAAATCACAACACACACTCAATACAAGCTTTTGGGCGAAGCAGTTTTCTATCAGAGTCATTTTAGACAGTGTATGACAGCGTGTCCATACCATCAAATGCTTCTTGGACAGTTACAAGTATCATAGCGCTGTAGTGTAATATAATAGTACCACGTTGGATGATAAGGTAGAAGATATTATGGAAGATTTCATCAAATTTCATCGATGATACATTTCTTCTTCTGAAGATAATTTATTTTAGCATTAAGATGAGTGTAACATGTCCAGCAGAAGATGTGCCCGTGCTGTTTTAAACTGTAAACTTTGCATTTCAGTCAAGAAACTACGGTTCATTTCTTCATCTCTACGATGTTGAATTGACTCTCATTTGCTATATTGCCATCATCTGTCAAAGTTTTATTTTATTTCTGAGTCAGGGATGTATAATATTTCATCATAAAAATCATTTTGAGGAATTTTGGATGGCGAGGAGTTAATCTGTCCTGTTACAGGAAATCTCACTACTGTCTATAGAACGGTGAAATTCTCAACCCTGAAGGAACTGTATACTCTTTGAAAGATGTGATGCTTTTCATTATGGTATCAAAACATTTGCATGCACGAGAAGTCCCCATAGAAAGATATTGATAGGTTCATTGAAAGCAAGGCAGTTTTTTCATTTTTTTTCTTCGCTAAAAGATATAGTGAGTAAGACAGTCCTTTAAAAGTGTTAGATCTTGGCAATGCCTGCAACAACCCAGTTAGTCAGCTTGCTCTATACATGTTATTGATGTTTATTTGATGTGTTTCGTAGATTGTTCTGTTTCATTGAAAATTTTTTGATACACCCAGTCGTCTCATTACATCCTAGTACTGCACATGCTGTGTACTGAACCTATTTACAGTGAGTTTCAAAATAGCCTGGATTTACAACATGCTCCGATGATTAGAAAAACATTTCTGGCGATAGAAAATAATGCCATCTGCATTCATGAAAAATGTTCTCCTTTGATAGATTTTGCAACACTTCATCCCAATATGACGTTCCCTGTTCTCATGTACAGAACACATTCAGTGTAGGAAATACGAATCGTTGTACCAACCCGTACACATTGTACCGAAAAAAACCTACCGTTAGTGATCTGAGCAGTTTCATTGACGGGAAATGTGATAAAGGCAATATGTTCAAGCAGTCAGTGTACAGGTGAGTTTTTCAGTGGGAACGCGGCAACACTGACGATGCCGACTGTGGCACAGTGAACGTCGCATTGGGTTTAATTGTTGCGAAATCTATCAAAGGAGAACGTTTGTCATGAATGCAGTTGGTGTTATTTTCTATCACCAGAAACATTTTTCTAAATCACCCAAACACGTAATTCCAAGCTATTTTGAATTTCACTGTAAATTCATGTCTGTCCCTTAAAATGGCAGATTTTTCATTCATACACTGTACACTTCCATGAGAAAGAATGCAGTTCTCATACTTGTAGCACATATTCTCTCCCCCCCCCCACCCCCCACTGTCTGCTGTGTGCATGTTAACTTTTGTAGCACCGTCTTGACATCTGAGACTTAGGTTCTTTCACCCCAAGGTATATACGGTACATGCCAAAGTAGGAGAATGCTTCAAGCATCGTCAAGCCTAGTCATCTATTTCACATTGGTTTTCCATGGCAACGAATAAGTATATCGTGGTGAAATCAATAAAACAGCAAAGCTATTCACGTGTGCATTGTACTGCGCTTTCAATGGAATTGCAGCTCAACATTTGTTCATTTTCAAAGTACTTTGTACAAAGAGGGATAAAGTGTGAAGGTTCATCTAAATGTGATGTACTTATATTGGCATGTTAATGTTTGTTTGATATCAAGTTTGTCAGAAATGTCAACAAAAGCTGAAATACATATTTGTAAATAAACAATCACACAAAATGATAGCAAGGACAATCTCGCTATTTGCTACCTGCCCAGAGGGTGCTTACGGTAATATTGATGATGTTTGGGTCAAGGGTGATGATGTCATCAATGTCGCCATCATGAGTGACAGCCGAAAGATGGTAACAAAATGTGATCATACCCTTGTCTCATGTGTTTTTAATTTAATTACATCAGACCCTTAATTGTCACAAACTTTATTTAGGATGTCACAAAGTCAAGAGCCAAGGGTGCAGACTGACTTGAGTTGCCACGCTCAGGCACATTTGAATGGCTCCATTTCTTGATCACCATACTTACTCAGAAAATACCAGTAATTTCTAAATACAAAAACAGTGTATCTTGTAGGTATAGTCTTGTGTACTTGCTGTACACTGTCAATGGGTTAAACCAACAATTCAGATTGACCACGATTGAAACAAAAAGGAGCATAGAAATTCCCAAACGCATTTGTACACATGGTTTTGTTTAACCGCCATCACAATGATTTCTTTGGCATGCTGAGTCTGTAGTACTCTGCATGCCTTTTTCATTCCCAAGAAGTTCTTAAACCATTATTGTGAAGTTATTCCTAATTCAGCTGGAGTTAACCCAGCTTGCTCAGTTGATGCCATGGTGATACATCAAATACATACTGGTACATGATCACTAGTTACAATGTACAAAATGTATCACAGGGAATCCAGGCTCCTAGTTATTAATTTTAATAAAATTTATGAAAATTATTATCATCATCATCATCATCATCATCATCATCATCATAATCATCATGGAGCAAAAATTCAAACTAAGGTTCACCTATTCTAGGGAAGAGGACTTCATGTACTGTTGGCGAAAGGTTGAATTTTTGCTGCATGATGATGATGATGATGATGATGATGATAATATGATAATAATAATTTCCATATTTTTATTAAAATTAATAATATTATTAATAATTGTCGTATTTTTAAATTAAAATTATTAAGTAGGAGCCTAGATTCTCCGTGAATTTATGTGTAGAAAAGACAGCAGCCACTTAAAACCACATTGCATGGGCAAGAGTCTCCCCAACCACCATGTTATATAATTTTTTGGTTTTGTCATGTGATGAAGTCTCAGCCAATCATGGTAATTGTTATAATATTTAAGGTGTAACAGTAAGAAGTGTACCATGTGACATGTTGGTAATTCAAGACATCCTCCACAACATGTTGAAAAATGGCTAAGTTTTTGAGTGAGGGCGTCGTAAAAATGCAACCATGTTGATATCTACCGATAGTGTGTTAGTTTGGTGTCATTTGCACATGACGGATGGAAAATGTGCACCAGTGACAAATGCCAAACACACACTTTATCAAATAGCATTGCTCACTAAAGACTGTTTCATTGAAGAGCCTGTATGCAATGAGCGCCAAGGTCTATTTTTGTCCCCCTAATAAAATAAACCCCCAGTCAATTTTTCTCAGAATTTTGCCAAAATTTTGAGAAAAAACCGAGCCAATGAAATGTGATGTCCATTTGATCCAAAATTATCAAAAAATTACAGAAAAATTCAGAAAAATTGTTAAAATTTTGCACTAAAATTTTGGCGGGAGAAAATTACAGCACTCAAAGGGTATAAATTTATGTTTTCTCAGTGACCGCAAAATTTGTTTTTCATCAAGTTGATTACAAATAAGAAGTTTTATAGTAATTTATGGTTTCACAAGGTTTTACCAGATGATCAAGATAGGCAGGTGAAATTGCATTTCTGCTATTTTTAGGCAGCATAACATCCAGACTAATTAAGAAATGTCAGTACCTTCTTCCGCAGAGCAGACTCATCGATTATCAATCAAAACTAATATGGTCTTGCCGACTTCTCTTTGTAAATTTTGATCAAGTGGGCCATCATAATTTGATTTTCTGTGAGCAAGGCAAGAAAAAATATTGTATTAAATGTGAAAGGAAAATTTTGAGTATTTCCGGCATACTTTTGAGTGTTCCATTATAAGAGTGGTATCCAATGAAAAGAGACTGGTTAAAACAAATGAATGGTCGAGAAAAAACACCTTATGAGTAATTGTTGACCCACAAGTTATCATTGTGTATGTTGGTATTAACTGCAAATTTAAAAAAATATTTTTCTAAAATTTGTGGATTATTGAACCAAAACTCAATTTTGTTTGAGGAGGTTGTTCAGACTATCAAGACAGAGGAAGATTTGACTGTCTCTTTGTGTTTTAAAAGTTTAATGGAATGCTCCTGGAAATCAAAACTTAGTGCCCTTTTCCATTAACATTGAATGCATGGAGACGACCCCTATCAATTTGTGGTGCCAGCCAGACATCCATCAATCAATCATGGTCGGAAGCGGTGACATCATTTCTGTAGTCAAGTGTTATTTTCTATTTCAGAGGTATACTTTAATAGATCCAATGGTTTGATTCAACCAGCGTGTTCATTTTTAGCCGGATGCCGGCCAAATTGACCGGCTACTTCCGTATTTTGGCCGGCTACTTTTCAGCACTGTTTGGCTCTCCAGCCCCAAAATTATAGTGTTGATAACAATATTTCGATTTTTTGGTGGTCTTGCAAGCCGGAAATAATATTTAAGAAGTGCCGATGTGGCTATATGTAGTCTAGCAATTTACACGGTGAACTTGTTGCTATCACTATATAGTACTGCGATTAGCGAACGTGTTGTGATACCGTGTACTATATTACCGCGATCAGCGAACTGGGAACCGCTCTCGAGGTCAACCCTGCTTTCACGATCACAGCCTGAATTATTCTGACGTTCACATCGGGTACCGTATAGCCGAACATTGGACTAACCACATACAAGTACGTAATACCCACAAATAGCCGACCATTTCCGAATGAAGCCTACGTTGTTTCGCTCAAACGCGGAAGAGAAAGTCAACGCTTGAGAGTTTTGGTTTTCTGCGTAAGAATAGGGCCTTGTCTGATGGGTTTGGTAGGTTTTTGATCAAATCTATAGTGATCAAAAGTTCCTGAGTCTCATTTTTCATACTTTTGAAATGCCATGTCAATCAATCCATGGTCGATCACGATGTCAATATTCAACCATGGAGGTAAAAGGTAGAAGGTCGATCACAGTGTCAAATTTCAGGTCGACCGATATCACATTGTGTGTACTATGTTACAATCGACTGCTGGTGCTTTGTACACATAAGGTCACTAAGGGTGTTGTACAGGTTGGCGTTCAGTGTCGTTAGTTTGGGATTTTTTTATAAAACATGAACACTGAAATTTAGCTCTCTTTTTCAATTATAAAATTTAGCTCTCTTTTTCAATTATATTCAACATCATCAAAAAATCAATAATCAGCTGGTAGATTCGTTTTATTGTGAAATTTAATAGTACAGTGAATTCACTGAAAATTGTGTTCCTATAATTCATTGAATTGAATAGACTGTTTGACTTTACTGTATCTTCAGTCAACTTTATTTAAATCAGTAAAAACTTTGTACAGCCAGACTGGTCAGGATTCTAGCGGATCGTTTTCTGGGTTGTGAAAACCCCTATCTAAGATGTATATCAAAATGTTTGTTCAAGTCATGAGCTAAATATAATTCTACACAACAGTCTGGTGAAATTTTGCTATTAGCCATGCCAACTGAATGCAGTTGACAGGCCCGAGTGATATCAAATTAATTTTTCTGACTTTTTTTAAAACTATCCCACGAAAACATGTTGTAATTGATTGTGATGATGATTATTCTGTATGCTGAAATACTATACAAGAATGCATGAAATTACTCCATAATGTCTTAAAAGTTTAAAAAATTTCTTGCACACCCCGCCCTGAAACCCTCCACAAGTGTATATGTTGAATAAGCCTTTTATACACTGTATAAGAATGCATGAAATTACTCAGAAATGTCTTCAAATTAAAGAAAAAATCCTTAACACCTTAAAACTCTAACGCTGAAATGGTCTTTCATACAGTACAAGAATGCATGCAATTACTCCAAAATGTCTTCAAATTTTAAAAAAATTTCTTGCACACAGGGAAGGGGACCCCTCTCTGAAACCCTCCCCTGCGTGTATGTTGGAATAGCCTCTCATCACTGTATAAGAATGCATAAAATTGCTCAGAAATGTCTTCAAATTAAAAAAAAAAATACTTAACATCCCCCCGCCCGTCCAGGGAACCTGGTTGCACACGAAAGCTAACCGCCTACTTTTCTAAATTTTCCGCCTACTTCAAAAATTTTTGAGAACACTGTTCAACCCTGGATGAAATTTCCTTCAAATATTTGTAGAAAGAATTGCAGGGTTTCAAAGATTTGACTATCATTGATGTCTCCTCCATAGAGGTTTAGAGCCCCTTGTCAACACTGCTGTTGTGCATCGTGTACACTTTCAATGTGACCATAACCTAAACAGCTTTGTACCAGCTGAGCAAGCGTTTTCTAGAGTGCTTAAGACTGTTGTTAGGCCAAGAAAAATAAAAAGTTTGTTTCTCATCCTAGACATATTGCGAAAATGATGCGGTGATGCGTGTTCTTTTTCTTCTCAATTTTTTTTTTATTCTTCAACCAACAAGAACATGCAAAAAAAATATGAAAACGACATAGGAATGCACGCATAAATAAATGCACAGCAGTGTTGCTTTTTAGTATTTTTGTATCAACAATTCTGCGGTTTGACTTTTAGTGCAGCAATATACAGTTTTGACAGCTTAATGTAACAGTGACATATGTGTACAGTTCTGAATGAAATGTTAGTGTCAGTTATTTTGTTTACAGCTCTGTTTTATACAGCACTGTGTTATGCACTATCGTTGCGTATTTTTTCGTTTTTTTTTCCATTTTATTTCCTCACGAGCAGAAAAAAAGGTTGACGCGGCTGGTCTGAATTGACGTGTGTGAGGATGAGACACAAACTTTTTATTTTTCTTGGCCTTACAGCTAATATCTGGACACTGTATGTCCTTCTGTAGAGTCCACTGCCAAGCCAAGATTGCAAGTCAAAATTCAGCTGCAGACTGCACCTGAGCTCTGTAAATAGTGAGAAAAACCAATATGGTGCAATTTTTATACCTTTCATAGTCTCTGTGAATTAAGTAAAACACCACAACTAAAACGGGTAAACCTGTTCTGCTGGACTGCAAGACTTGTAGCAGCAAGTTCCAATTCTGACTTCGCTTCCTCGAATTTTGCCGCATGTGGCTCACTTCAAATCTCATGAAGTGAAATTCGAAAAGTGCCGTAATGCCAACATTACATGTGTGATGTGTGGAAAAGATGTCATCTGCTTTTATTAAAATAGGACACAATTTTGTGCTCATCAAATGAAAAATCTTTGTAGTAAAGTATGCTGGGCGATAATATGCAGCTGTTACATCAGATTGTAGTCGCTCCGTGGCTGCTTGTCTGGTTGACAAATTAAAATGCAGAGACATGTCTGTCATAGGAAGACATGTTTATTATCACCCAGACTTTTTCCAAACTGAAATTGAATTGAAATAGTTGGTTTGATGCGACTCATGGAAATGACGGATGTCAAGGCAGTCAAGAAGAAAATGAGAAATCTTTTCACGGGAAGAGAATCTGTCAAGAAATGATTTGTCTGATGGTTCAGCTCAACACGTACAAATTGAAAGTGAATATTTTCATCAAAATGAAGCCAAATTTGATTGAAGGATAACAGATCAAATAAGGTCTCCCTCAACAGCGTCTGTAGATTTCTTTTGATTAGATCATATCAAAATTGCTGTTGCTAGGTACAGAGTGATTTTGTTGCAGAAAAATGGGAAACTGTTGGCCGCGCTTTTGATTGTGGAATGAAAATTTCAATGAATGCTGCAAAATAGATGTGTTGTGGTGTTTTTAAGTTCCTCTCGTCTGGCCAAATTCGTATCTTCCGAGAGATGTTCTTTTCCAGCGTTTTGGATGGTATTAATTCCATTGAGAAGCATATCTCTGTGCATAAATTTCTTCAATGTAGCATTCTTTGCACAATTCTGACGAACACAGGGCCACATGCTCCCTATGGTGTATATCAGCACTTATCTAAGGGTGCCTTTTAAAGGTTAACAAATACAAACATACCCCCTAAGCTAATGTTGTATTGTACCACAGCTTTGCATGGACCCATGCAGCACTTTATCATCGTTGCCACTTATGGTTTGTGAATTATCATACGTTTTTAAAATCAGTCGGCAAATTCATATTGCCACTAAACTTTGATCAATTTGCCATACCTGACAATTGATTACTCTGTGCGTTGGAAGCCATCGTAATGATGATGTACATAAACTCACTGATTACCCTTATTCAGCAAAGCTTTGATTGACTGTAGTCTAGCTGCCGGGTGATAAATGGCACCGCTTTTTGATTACAGTGTAGGTTAACTTCCTTTTTTTTTTCTGCTGTATTCTTATTAAAGTTCACAAATGTCCTCTATGTGAATTAATTAACAAAATGAATCAAATCTTTGAAAATTTGACAATCAAATTGGCATCCTCAGGAGTGGAAGTACCAGTAATGTTCAATTATTTTCAGATTTTCTAGAACTGCTCGTGATGGAAATGTCTGTCTAAAGATCAAACAAGAGAATGGCTTAAATGTTTTTTAATTTGCAGAAGTAAATCGTAGATTAAGCTCTTAATCTTGAACCCTCCTATTTTCTTAAAAAATCCCCCCTTCTTTAACAATTGCCACAAAGTATGCAAAGATTTTTCACATTCATGGTATTTTTGAAAGTTCATCCCTTGTACCATCACCTGCGTCTTAAAAGAAGTATTGATTTGTTTCACACAAACTTGAAGCAGAAATGTCACATAGTCTGTATTTCTGTTGATTTATGTTTTCAAAACATGAAATGATTGAAATCTTGGCATATTAGTTGTATCATAAATTAACTTGATAAAATTGCAGAAAATTGGAAAGCCTAGATGGAAAATGTTCGTGTCATATACTTGATGGATAGGTCAGGAGCCTTTTGTCTTTTATTTTTTTCAGGTCATCGACATTAAGGAAATGCAAAACTAGGTAAAGTTTTCAAATTTGGAAGGAATTTGCTTGGATGTGCAAAAATATCTTTAGCTCCCAGGTTTGAAATAGGCTGCATTCAAAAATACGTTCTCCCACGGCCAAATAATACCTAGTACCTAAAACTACATTATTTTGAACCCAACAGATTTATCGCACTTTGCATGCCGGGACTTTCTGCATCAGACATATGGTATGCCAATCCTTGGGTTATTTGTTAGAGAAAATATGCAGTGTTTTTGTATGTTAGACTGCTGTTTGGTTTTTATGCAATTTTCATATTTTGCTCTTTTAAATGGGTGAGAAATAAATGTAAAAATAAGATGTGTAGTGTGAATGAAGCATATTTTATTGTCTGTACAACACATTTCTTTACTTGATGACTTAATAATTGTCATCAAGTCTCCCCGCTACGAAATGATTTCCCCACAGTGCAGTGATTTTGTCATGGCAACAGCTACATGTCAATCTTGATCTCATTCGATAGACTTTTGAGAAAACATTATGCATATCTGAATCAAATCGATTAAAAAGAGAAATGCTGTGATTCTTGTCATGAGTCAAAAAGTGGATGCAATTTGTAGTATAACCTTACAACTGTAAGTCTTTGTGATTGCAAATCTTCATCAGTTCGGATTTTTTAGCTCACATATGTATACCAAAGAGAGGTCATGACGTCAGTCGGCACTGTCTGTATGTATGTCTGTATGGATGTGTGTCCGTCCACATCAAAAACTTGAAAACCTCAACACCTACCATCCAAGTATTTGGTGATATAAGGTGCACCCAGGGGTTAGTCTTCTTTTGAGAAGTGGCAAATTTTCATAAGAGGAACACCATCTGAGATGTCATGGTAATGTATATGGTGCACAATGTACAGGTACTTCAAAGTCAAGCACCAATTGATTACCATTCAAGGAATGCATACCATACCGTATTATCACAGGTGGATTTTTCCTTATATGCAAATTTACATTTCCAATAGACGCCCAAATTTCAATAGAACTGATGGTAGACAAACTTGTAGGGTAATCATAAAGAGCCCCAAGTAAAG